>NC_057864.1:158180662-158485543 GCF_019393635.1 Dromiciops gliroides | reverse complement strand
AAGAGCTTGCTGGTTGTCTATTGGTTATCCTTGTTTACTTTCTACTTTTCCAGTCCTATATTTCCCTGATAGCATGCTCTATGCTGCTTGTTTTATCCCATTTTTAACTGGTAAGGTAGCCTATTCTTGTCTACAATGCACCTCTCCATTGCCCTTCAAGTGGACCCCCAATTTTAATCCTTTTGAGAATGGAGTTGCTTTATGACTCATCCATGCAATATCATTGGAATATCAATATTCATTAATGTTAAGAATACGGGCCCTTGTTTAAAGAAGAAGCTTGGGGTCATTAAAAGCTTTGGGCAATTTCTCAAGACATTCAGAACCACTATTCAATTCTGGGCCTACTTTATTGTCCATTTGCAGTTAATTTCTAAGATATATGGTACTGATCCACCAGTTCTATAAGCTGTCCATCCAACTGAATATTACAGTCTGAAGACTTCCCCCAGTGGAATGGGGAGATGAGAACAATTTGTTCCAACAACCATGAAGGTGGCTGAAGCAGGTGCTATGGAGAGCTTAGAGCTTGGTCAGACACTGAAGATGCCAAGATCATCCACTGCATCCCAGGCGGTCAGCAGTCATCTTGACTTTTGTCCTGCCACTGGACTTCAGTGACTCTGGAAGAGAGAGTGAGGCTGCTGACTTTATGCAACCCTTAAATCCCATTCACAGGCAAGTCAGGACATCACCCCATGATGTCATTGGCCCTCTTTGAAAATGAAGGACTGTGGATAGAGCACTGGCCCTGGAGTCAGGAGTACCTGAGTTCAAATCCAGCCTCAGACACTTAACACTTATAGCTGTGTGACCCTGGGCAAGTCACTTAAACCCAATTGCCTCACTAAAAAAAAAAAAAAAAAGAAAAGAAAATGAAGGACAAATGACACGGTTTGAATAATAGGCATTCTTCATCTACTTATTCCCCCCCCCCCATATGATTAATTAGATCAAATGCTTTTGAATGCTTATAAATTGCACTTAGGATGTTCTTCAAATGTTCCAGGGTTTGGGGCAATATAATATTATCTCCAAACAGGAACATCTGGATGATTTTAGCATCTGTAGAGAATTCCTCCTCCATTTCAATTTCTATCCTGGACATCCTCCATTATGATGGCAAACATCTGTGGTGAGCATTATCTCTCTCTGTTTTATGTCTTGCCTGATATTAATGATCAGAGGGTGATTGAACACAATTATTACTGTGTTCAGTTGTTACATATTTCAAGGAATCTTTTTTTTTTGACATATCAAAGGGAGATACCTTTTTTGGAGAAGAGACTTTAAGACAACATCTTGCTCTACCAAATCCAGTGCTTTTTTGTGGTAGGCAAAGTGGGATCTTGTATTTTTTTTTTTTTTTGTGGGGCAATGGAAGTTAAGTGACTTGCCCAGGGTCACACAGCTAGTAAGTGTCAAGTGTCTGAGGCTGGATTTGAATTCAGGTACTCCTGAATCCAGGACCTGTGCTTTATCCGCTGAGCCACCTAGCTGCCCTCGATCTTGTATTCTTTATACCTTTCAGTCAATGGTTTGGCTGTAAATATTATTTATGGTCTGCTTTGGAATATAATTTATAGGGGGCAGCTAGGTGGAGCAGTGGATAAAGCACCGGCCCTGGATTCAGGAGGACCTGAGTTCAAACCTGGCCTCAGACGCTTGACACTTGCTAGCTGTGTGACCCTGGGCAAGTCACTTAATCCCCATTGCCCCACAAAAAAAAAAAAAAAAGCTGCTAGGAATATAATTTATAAAAGGCTGACTGTTTCTTTCTTATACCATAATCAAGTATGCCCTCAATGCATGTATATTCTCATAAAAATATGCAGAGGGGAAAGTTAGTTATAAAGAGTCAGTAGTTATTTATATCCTCTCAATCACTTTTTTTGGGAAGCAATAAGGTCCAAAATTCCTTCCATGTGTTTTTAGTGCTATCCCCTCTTCCCCCATTAAGCTCTTTTGAGAATTGAGCCCTCAATGTTCTCAAAATTAGGTCAGCGGGTGCAGCTAGGTGGCACAGTGGATAAAGCAATGGCCCTGGATTCAGGAGGACCTGAGTTCAAATCTGACCTCAAACACTTGAGACTTGCTAGCTGGGTGACCCTGAGCAAGTCTCTTAACCCTTATTGCCTCGCCAAAAAAATAAAAAAGATTAGGTCACCTCCATCATGAATCTCCTCTCCAAAAAGTGTATAGTTGGCCTAGTCTACTTTCTCTTTTCCATTATTGCTTCTTCAGTGCCATTTTTATTTCATCATGCAGCACATCAGAATCAGACTGTGATGTTAGAGGACAAATATTGTGGTTCTACTGTCACTGATGGGGAAAAAGTATTTTAGAAATCTTCATCGATTCTTGTCCCATTTTCATCTCTTTATTGTCCTTCTAGTTTTATCCTTAAAAGACTTTAGGGTTGTTTTCCTTTGTTAGTTTTCTCCCAGAGCTTCATACAATTTCCCTTCTCTCTACTGCTTCTGTTTTACCTCTCCAAATCTCCCACCATCATCCTTTTACAAATGAGTTTATATTCTAAACCAGTCTTGCACTTGGCTGCCTATCTCCCCGCTTGGCAAATAGCTCAAGTGTTTGCTGACTGAGGCAGTTTCCTGACTTTTTTTTTGGTATCCTCATTGTGGTGATTAGTTTATATTAGTTAAACTTCCTTAGGAAATTGTAGTAGTCTGTGTCAATGTCTATTATTTTATCTCTTTGGCCTCAATAGCTTGTTTAAATAGGTAAAGTCTAAGGTCTCTCAATTGTATGACATATCTTCTCTTATTTATTCTTTCTTTTACTTTGAAATTGATTTTGTTCTTTGTTCCAAGGAGTTGGCTGTCAGACTGTGTACACAGGCAAATGTGTACTCATACATCAGTAATGAATTTTTTCCTTTCTGTTAAAATATGATCAATTTAATTTACAAATATTATTTGATGCTCACCATGTCTAGGGACTCTCTTCTCAGTTTTATTTTTTAAATTTAATATTAAATTTAAATTTGATATTTTTAATATTCCTCCAATAATTTTTAACATTCATTAAACATTTTTTTGAGTTCCAAAATTTCTCCCTTCCTTCTTCCCCACCTCATTGAGAAAGTAAGCAATTTAATCTAGGTTATACATGTGCATTCATACAAAACGTATTTCCATGTTGGGACTCTTTTCTCAAAAAGGAGATTTGTGATATATTGCTATGAAGCTTCTATATAGTTTTCATGTCTTTGATCACTCTGGTTTCTTAGTTACTCCTGAACAATGTTTTCCACCCTCTTTTCCACCATTTCCCTATACTCACCTTTGCAGTCAAGTCACTAAGTATTAGAATTTATGTTGATTTAATTTGGTTGTCATTAGGTTCTTCCTAGAATTTCTCTACCTCTTCACCCTCTGCAACAGATGGTACATAAGCAGCAATTATCTTCATGATTATCTTTTTTGGAAATGTTTATCATAGTGGTGAATACAAGACCAAATATTCCATGAAATGATGTTGCTAGTTGTCCTTGGAAATACCATAAATCCAATACTACTAATCCCTTATTTGCTTCCCTAAAGAGAACCTAGGAATCAGTCTTCCATTTACTTGTACCTTCCTTTGGTCTGATAGAATTGATAGCAAAGATATCAAACTGAGTATGGTTCACTTCCATCAGAAATGAGTCCTCTTGTTAGTCATTGGGGATTTTCCATTAACAGTACCAACAGCTATATATGTTATATATATGTTAGGCTAACATATATAGTTGAAAAATTGTGATTTTTTTTTTTGTGATCTGCCCCTTCTCTACTCCTTTGCTATTCTGTTGCTAAATGGCATAGAAACTAAAGCATTGGTCTGGGGTCAAGAAGATCTGGGTTCATATATCTACTAGTTGTATGACCCTGGGCAAGTCACTTAACCTCTATCTACTTCAGTTCCAAAATGGGGGTAATATTAGCATCCAAATGAGATAATATTTTTAAAGCATTTAGCACAGTGCCTGACACGTGGTAGTTTAAAAAATACTTGTTTCCTCCCTTGCTATTGCATTCAAGAAGTAGAAGAGGTTCCTACAAGACTAGGGGCCATCTTATCTCTTTTTCTTTGCTTCATGAGTTGCCAAAGTCATAAAATTAGCCATGAAGCAGCCAGCCTATTAGTGATGAGCCACCTCTCCAGATTTAACCAGGTTGCTTCTTTGTGTGAAGATGTAGTCTGTTGCCAAGATAGTCAATGAAGCTTTTCCAACATGGGAGAATCTACTAGGAGGTAGCCCAGACGGTGGCTTCATGGAAAGAGTACTAGGCCTGGTGTCAGGAGGAACTTAGTTGAAATCCAGCCTCAGATACTTCCTAGCTATGTGACCCTGGGCAAGTCACCTGACCTCTGATTTCCTGACAAAATGTATCTACTGGATTCACTGGAGAAGGATGGCAAACCACTCCAGTAACTTTGCTAAGAAAACCTCAAATGGAGGTCCTGAAGAATCAGACATGACTGAAACAACAACAAAGAATCTACCAGAGATTGCATTTCATTTGCAAAGTCTTCAAGAAACCCAGAGTTACCTCAATGTCTTGATAAGTCACTGGAGACCTTTTGGAGAAGTAGGTCTTTGTGGATTGTCTGTCATTGTATCTAAAATTCCACCTTTAAAAAATAATTCTTTACTATTTTGCTGTAAGAAATGATAAGCAGGCAGATTTCAGAAAAACCTGGAAAGACTTAAGTGGACTGATGCTGAATGAAGTGAGCAGAACTAGGAGAACATTGTACACAGTAACAGCAACACTGTGTGATGATCACCTGTGATAGACTTAGCTCTTCTCAGCAGTGCAATGATCCAAGACAATGCCAAAAGACTCATGATGAAAAATGTTCTCCACATCCAGAAAAAAGAACTGTGAAATCTGAATGCAGATTGAACTGTACTGTTTCTCCTTTTTTTTCTTTATTGAGGTTTTTCCCTTGTGTTCTGATTCTTCTTTCACAACATGAGTAATACAGAAATATATTTTTGGGGGTGGTGAGGAATTGGGGGTTAAGTGACTTGCCTAGGGTCACACAGTTATTAAGTGTCAAGTGCCTGAGGCCGGATTTGAACTCAAGTCCTCCTGAATCCAGGGTCGTGCTCTATCCACTGCACCACCTAGCTGCCCCCAATGCAGAAATATGTTTAATGTGATTGTACATATATAACCTATATCAGATTGCTTTCTGTCTTGGGGATGGGGAGGGAAGGGAAGAAAGGAGAAAAATTTGGAACTCAAAATCTTATAAAAACAAATGTTGAGGGGGCAGCTAGGTGTCGCAGTGGATAAAGCACTGGCCCTGGATTCAGGAGTACCTGAGTTCAAATCCGACCTCAGACACTTGACACTTACTAGCTGTGTGACCCTGGGCAAGTCACTTAACCCCCATTGCCCCGCAAAAACCAAAAAAACCCAAAAACCAAAAAAACCCCAAATGTTGAAAACTATCTTTACATGTAACTGGAAAAAAGAAATACCTTTAAGATTGAAAAAAATAATAATTCATTTGAATGTTTTTCCCTTAAGAGGCCTATGTTGACATGCACATTTCCATCTCTCCTACTAGGCTGAAGATTACACATTATAGTTCTCTAACATCCTCCTTTTCATCTCCTACCTCCAATTCACCCCTTCATGCTTATACCCACACCAGCACTTATCACAGGGTTGGACCCGTAACAGGGGCTTCTAATTGATATGCAGAGGATAGGATATTACAGAAGGGAGTTTACTAATTGTCTTGTCCAGCACCCTTATTCTACAAACAAAGCAACGGGCTGACTTTGTGAAAATTGAACCTGATGTTGGTTCTCACAAAGCTAGTGTGTTTCTTTGTTGTGCATGGATAGTGGGAAACTCAGATTGTGTTTGTCCCCCTGTTGAGAGAGACATCCTCAGCCTTCCTCACTGTCCATCGATTGGCAGACAAGTTTTAACAGAGTCCAGCAATCTCTGCGGTCCATTTTCACAGGAAAGTAAAAGATAGAAAGAGAAGGGGAGGAGCCAGATGAGAGACAGAATGATAAATAAGCAGGACAGGGAGGAAGAATAAGAGAAGGAAAGATTAAAAGGGGAGAGATGGATAGAGACAGAAATGGAAAGAACCCTGAAGAAGCATTGACAGGAAGAGAAAGAGGGACCTTGGAGAACATCTTTCTTGTTCAATCTTCTCAAGAAGGGGTTTATCCAAGAGTTAGAATCGATTTCAAGTCCAGTGCCCTTTCTTTTTTAAATAAGTAATTTATTGTACTTTAACAGCGATAGCAAGGTTGATTAAACATATTGACAATTAAACTATTTTCAAATTGTGAATTTTGCCATCTTGTTTTTTTTCTATCACTTCCTAGCCCCTTGCAGGGTCTTCTTTCCTTCTGGGAAGCTGGTTAAGGTTAATCTGATAACTATGGTCTGTGGTGGTATCCCCATATGGTTGGGTGCCTGAGTCTATTTCTTCTTTAAATAACTGGGTCACTCTGGTGAAGATGGCTGATGATGGGATAGGGGTTGGAGAGGAATGGATTTTCTTCTATATTTTTATTTTCATTACATGAATCAGGGACAGGTTGGCAGTGTTGGGCCATGCCCCCAGTACATGACAGACACAGACAGGGACTTCAGACCATCCCTGATGGGTCTGTTGGGTCGGTGCTGGGGGAGATGAGGCTTAATTGAAAGAACAAGGACCAGATTTGGAGGTAAAAGACCTCAATTCAAAATCTGGCTCCGTCACTTATCCTTGTGTGATTTGGGACAAGTCACATCTATTCTGGGCCTCACTTTTCTCATCAGTAAAATAAGGGAGTTGGACCAGATCCACTGGGCCATGAACTTGTTTTATTCTTAGTATTTTGATAATTGTTCTTCAATATAATTGGCTTCCTTTATAATCCTTTGCATTTTATTTTAGAACATCATTCTGAGAAGGGGTCCATTGGTTTCACCAGACAGTCAAAGGGGGTCACAAACAAAAAAGACTAGACTTCTCTAACATTCCTTCTACCTCTAAATCCTACAATTCTAGGAACTAACTCCTCTCTTTCTATCTCCATCCATACCAATTTTCCTGTGACCTAAGGCATAAGGAAGGATGGGGGCTAGGTTTTCCCCCCAAAATGAAAAAAAAAGTTGAGGAAAACAAACAATCCCCCCCACCCCCAATAACCTTAAAGTGGAGAAGCCTGGTGGGGAAGGCATCTAATCCCTTAATCCCTCTCAGATGGGCCTTGAGACGCTAATGATTTTCTTAATTATTCCCTTCTATTTTCCCATCATTCTGTAAGGACTTTCGAGAGGGGAGAAATTCCAGGCGGGGCAGTGGAATGAATGGTGGGGAGAGGGGCCCTCCTCACCCTGATTTCAGATAGGAATATTGGCTTGAAGGGGGATGGGAACGGGTGGGTTGCTCTGGGGGAGCAGAGCTCTCTTATCAGTCAAAGGGCAAGTGTTTATCATAACTGGCTCTGTACAAAGAGACAGATTTAGCTTGGGAGCTAGGGGCTGAGAGTGCCAGGTGTGGAGGAGAATTGGCAGGGGAGGGGGTCCTCTCCTTAAATATCATTCAGTGTGAATAGCCCATTATCCAATGTCAAGTATTGGCAATGGAGGGTTTCTTTGTGTCCCCCTCGAAAGGCCCTTTTAGGTGATAATCACTATGGGAGTTGGATGGTACATTTTGTTATTGTTAGGGGAGGGGGTGTGGGTTTGGAGGGAGGTTGTTATTTTTATAATGGGGACCAGGCGCTGCTCAGAGAACAGTCGATCATTCACACTCTAGCCCTTGGCCTGACACCCTGGGGGGGTGGGGTATCCCAGCCTCCACAGGACCATTCACACACTATCACTGGACACTTCTCACACTTTCCTTGATACCCTCAAAGGGAACCCAACCTCTACTGGGCCATTTAAAGGATCAAGGCCTGGTGATCCACAGTGGCTTCCTGGGGTCTCCGTTTCTATATCTGGGCTGGGTCCAAGGTTTTATCCTTGGCCCTAGGGCTTCCTCCCACCTCTTTTTAAAAAATTAATTTCTAAACTTTAATTGATCCCTGAAATAAGAGGCAGCATAATGAAGTCAGTAAATCAATAAACATTTATTAAGTGCCCATTTGTGCCAGACACTGTGCTAAGTACTGGATGCAGTGGATTTGGAGACTGGAGGCCTGTGTTTGAATCCTCGGCCACTTATGATACGGGTAGCAGCTTTGTACAAGCCAGGTTATCTTCTCTGGCACTCTGCTTCATTTTCTGTAAAATAAGGCAGTTGGACAAAATGACCTTTGAAAGTCATTTGGACAAGATGAGCACAGTTTTAAATCTGTGCTACTGTGAACCCTAATCTGAGGCACCCCGAGCTCCCTAGACCTTTCTCTATCCCTGAGATAGCTTGGTTCTCAAGGTTTAGACGTTGTCTACAATGGAACTTTAATAACCTCACTATTTTTCCTGTTGTTAGATCATAACTGAACACCTGATTCTGGCCTCTACTCCCTTTTTTCTTTTACCCCCTTCTCATCCCATAATGACAAGAACAAAAATAATATCTATAAGGTCCTCAGCTTGGAGAGCTCCCAGTGTAAGTAATCCACCAAAGCAGATCATAACCCTTCTATTACATCCTAGAGAGTTGCTTGGGGCAACACAGATATTAAGTGACTTGTCCAAGGTTACACAGCTGAAGTGTCCGTGGCAGCATTTGAACTCAAGTCTTCCTGATTCCAAACTCAATGCTCTACTGTTCCACGGCCATTAATGCCTATAATAATCATAGCTGGCATTTATATTAGATGTCCCAAAAGTCTTAAGCCGTTTAAAGCTTAAAAAGGCAACAACACTTTTTTTTTTGCAGGGCAATGAAGGTTAAGTGACTTGCCCAGGGTCACACAGCTAGTAAGTGTCAAGTGTCTGAGGTCAGATTTGAACTCAGGTCCTCCTGAATCCAGGGTCAGTGCTTTAACCATTGTGCCACCTAGCTGCCCCCTCTGTGGTACGTCTAATGAAGGAGTTTTTCACTGTGCCTGGCCCTGCCTCACACTTTCAAACTTCCTTTTGTGTATTGTTTTCCCTCATTAGAAAGTAAGCTCCTTGGGGCAGCTGGGTGGCAGTGGATAGAGCACTGTTCCTGGATTCAGGAGGACCTGAGTTCAAATTTGACCTCAGTCACTTGACATACTTACTAGCTGTGTGACCCTGGGCAAGTCACTTAACCCCAATTGCCTCACCAAAAAAAAAAAAAAGAAAAGAAAATAAACTCCTTGTGGGCAAGGACTAGCCTTTTCCTTCTATTTTTATCCCAGTGCTAAGCACAGTGGGTAGCTAGGTAGTCCAGAGGATAGGAGTTCAGGATCAGGAGTCAGGAAGGCTCATCTTTCTGAGTTAAAATCTGGCCTCAGATACTTCTTAGCTGTGTGACCCTGGGCAAGACACTTGGCCCTGTTTGCCTCACTTTGCTCATCTGTAAAATGAGCTAGAGACAGAAATGACAAACCACTCCAATGTCTTTGCCAAGGAAACCCCAAATGGGGTCGGTTATGAAGCGTCTGAAACAACAATGAGTATAATGTCTGGCACATAGAAAGCTCTTGGTAAATGCTTGTTACCTACTTTCCTACTATGAACAGGCACAGATAAGGTTCATCTCACTTCAACTAGACACAAAGGTTACCCCTAAAAGTTTATAAAAGAGGGGCAACTAGGTGGCGCAATGGATAAAGCACCAGCCCTGGATTCAGGAGGACCTGAGTTCAAATCTAGCCTCAGACACTTGACACTTACTAGCTGTGTGACCCTGGGCAAGACACTTAACCCTTATTGCCCTGTACCCCCCAAAAAGTTTATAAAATATCCCCAATTCCTGGCAGGCCATTTATATACTAGACTAGAGTCTCCAACAGAGAACTGAGGGTGGAACAGCTAGCGCTTAACTCACCATGCTGAATCTGAGGGTGCTGATAGTACTTGCAGGCCTTTAGCAGCATGGAAGCCATAGAACTTAGTACCTCCCTACCTAGCAAGACTCTATCAGGACTCTGTGGGATGGGATGCTCCTCCCCAATTCCCACGTCCTGTACTCCCTCCCCATCCCACTAGGCCAGATGGCCTTCTCTGCAATGCCCTCACATTAGTGTTCCAGAGTCTTCAGATCCCATCTCCTCCTCCAACCCAAGGGTGTGTCTAGTCTGACCGGCCCAGGGCACAGTTTGTGGCACTTTCCCAAGGTGCTGAGGACCCTAGTTATAGCTCTCTTCCAGTCAGTTTGTAGAACGGGTGGCCAGGGAGGAATGGTATGGCTACTATTCTGAACAGGAGAGGAAACAGTTCCTCCAAACATCACTGGGTATGACAGAATCTCACAATTCAGGGAAAACCCTCATGCTTTGCTTGCACTAGTCTGACAGCCTGGGCTGCTTCCCTACACCTTTCTTTGCTCTGTCCAGTCAAAACCTTCAAGCCTTATCTCAAGGGTGATGAGAAATAGCTTTGGAATCAAAGAACTCCAGATTAAAATTCTTGTTCTGATACTTCCTCTCTTTGTAAGCCTGGATAATTCAAGCCAGGGAACATTGATTAAATGTCCTCTATGTACCAAGCATCATGGCAGGCACTGGGTATCCCCAAAGATAAAACAAAACAGTGCCTGTCCTCAAGGACTATACAATCTATGTGGGGCAGGGAGATACATCATGTAAAAACAAGTAACTTGTAATTGTAATTTGTAACAAGTAATAAGTAAAAACAAGGTAATTTGAGGAAAGCAAAGAGTGCCAAGAAGCAGAGCCAAAGGCAGGAATCCCGGAAGATCTTGCCAAGGAGGCAGCAGGAGGCTTGGGTCTGGAAGAATTTAACAGAGGAAGAAACTGAGGCCCAGAAATTGCAAGTATCTTCTCCAAGGTCACACAAGTGACTTTTGGGGCCAGGCATAGTGTTTTAGCCATCTCATCATCATCACCACCACCACCAGCACCACTAGCCTTTATGTAGTGCCTTATTTTAGTCTCACAACAATCCTGGGAGGAGGATGCTATTACTATTCCCATTTTACAGATGAGGAATGTGGTTAGTGACTTGCTTAAGGTCACAGAGCTAGTAAGTATCTGAGATCAGATTTGAACTCAGGTTTTCTTAACTCCAGGCCCAATTCTCTTCCCCTGCCCCCCATGCCACCTAGCTGTCCCTAGCATCTGGGACAGTGATGTGCACATAGACCGTGCTTACTTTGTGCTTACTTGTAAAATAAAGGAAATGGTAGAAATGGATTGACATCATTCTTTCCTTTATTTCCAATTATGGACTTGATTGAAAAGAACTACTTTCTTGTTCCTGGGAACTTTTATCTGAGGGAGCTAGAAAGACCATGACTATCACAAATCTGGTTTATGCATCTATTTGTCCTTTGGAATTGTCTTAGATCATTGCATTGATGAGAAGGGCTGTCTATCACAGCTGATCATCACATGACTTTGCTTTTACTGTGTACAATGTTCTCTTGGTTCTGCTCACTTCACTCAGCATCAGCCCACTTAAGTCTTTTCAGGTTTTTCTGAAACCTGCCTGCTCATCATTTCTTATAGCATAATTGGATTCTATTACATTCATATACTACAACTAGTTCAGCCATTCCCAAATTGACCAGCATCCCTTCAATTTTCAATTCTTTGCCATTAAGCATCTATTTGTCAATACTATGTATGATTTTATAAATACCATTTTTAGAGGGCATATACTTCAAATATTCCAAAAGACCTATGATTTCATTAGTGAAACTCAAACCCTCCATTCAGGTGTGTGCTAATAAGTATATAACAACCAACTCTTCAAAAAGAAATGTATGCAGAATATATATTTTTCTCAATTTTTAACATTTTTATTTAAATTTTGAGTTCCAATTTCTATCTCTCCCTCCCTTCCTCCCCTCTCCCTTCCCTGAGATGGTAGGTAAATAGATAGAGGTTATACATGTGCAATTATGTAAAACATTTCCATATTAGTCATTTTGTACAAGAAGACTAGGATAAAAGAAAAAAAGAAAGTGAAAAATAGCATGCTTTAGTCTATATTCAAACCATATCAGTTCTTTCTCTGGCGGTGGATAGTATGCTTCATCATTAGTCCTTTAGGATTGTCCTGGATCATTGTATTGTTGGGAATAGCTAAGTTATTTGCAGTTCTTCATTGAACAACATTGCTGTTACTGTATACATTCTCCTGGTTCTGTTCAGTTCACGTAAGTCTTTCCAGGTTTTTCTGAAATCATCCTGCTTGTCATTTCTTATGGCACAATAATATTCCATCATAATTACATATCACAGCTTGTTTAGTCATTTTCCAATTGATGGGCATTGCCTCAATTCCCAATTCCTAGCCACCACAAAAAGAGCTGCTATAAATATTTTTGTACAAATAGATCCTTTTTCTCTTTTTGGGGGGATGTCTTTGGGATATAAACCTAGCAGTAGTATTACTGGATCAAAGGGTATGCACAGTTTTATTGCCCTTTGGTCATAAGAAGAATATACTTTTAAGTTAAATCTGAATTATTGACATTTTCTCCATCACTTTTTTTTCAGGGCAATGAGGGTTAAGTGACTCGCCCAGGGTCACACAGCCAGTAAGTGTCAAGTGTCTGAGGTCGGATTTGAACTCAGGTCCTCCTGAATCCAGGGCCAGTGCTTTATCCACTGTGCCACCTAGCTTCCCTCCATCACTTTCTTTTTATCCCCCCATCACTTTAAGTCTAAAGAATCAAGAAATCAAGTCTTGATGTGTGTTTGCTAATCTCCAAGACATAAATGCTTACACTGAAAATTTAACAATCAACTCTCTTGACCTGACATAAAATGGCTTCATCACACCTCTGCCTCCAGCTCTGTAGACCGTTTCCTTGAATTCCTGTGGTCCAAAAAAACCTCATCACCTAGTTGCAAACTTGCTGGTGATGAACTTACAACCTCAGTTAGTTTCTTCTTCAGATGACAGGCTGACTATTTCTGAACCCAGAGTTGTAATTAGAAATTTTTGTGTCTGGGGCAAGTGCTGCAAAATATGCCTGAGACACTAAGCACAAAACTTCAGTAGAACTGGAGGTGGGAGTTTGGGGGTGGGGAGAGGGGAGAACACATTTCCCTGTGGTGGTGATTCAGATTCAGAGAGTCTAGGCTACAAGGATTAGGAGGCTGCCCGAACAGGGAGAGTGAGAAGCAGATTGAGGTAGATGGATGGCTCACCCCTGTCTGACATCTGGTAGCTTACTGTTTTAACTATTATTCTAGGTAAAATAACACACTAAAGTCTATTGTTGTTGCTGTTGTTTTTCTACAGCTTGGCCCCTTCCTACCTTTTCAGTCTTTTTGTGTGTGTGAGGCAATTGGGGTTAAGTGACTTGCCCAGGGTCACACAGCTAGCAAGTGTCAAGTGTCTGAGGCCGGATTTGAACTCAGGTCCTCCTGAATCCAGGGCTGGTGCTCTATCCACTGCACCACCTAGCTGCCTCCCTTTTCAGTCTTCTTACACTTTCCATTTCTCCACATACTCTATGACACAACAACATGGGTTTTCTTTCTATCCTTGAATGTGACATTCTGGAATGTCCCTTTTCCTGGGCTGCCCCCATGCCTGGAATGCTCTCTCTCCTCACTTCCACCTACTGACTTTCTTCAGTACTCAAATCAAATCCCACCTTTTGCAGAAGGCTTTTCCCCATTTTCCTCTCCACTATTGCTAATGTCTTCCCTCTTGAGATTACCATCCATTCTGTCTATATCTTGTATGTAACTAGTTGTTTGTATGTAGTCTCTTCCATTAGAATGTGGGTTTGGGGGCAGCTAGGTGGCACAGTGGATAAAGCACCAACCTTGGATTCAGGAGGACCTTAGTTCAAATCTGGCCTCAGACACTTGACACTTACTAGCTGTATGACCCTGGGCAAGTCACTTAACCCCCATTGCCCCACAAAAACAAATATATATATATATATTTACATATAATATATATATTCATATATAGGAAAAATGTACAAATTCAGAATAGATATAGCAGGACAAGGTGACTAGGAGGTCCTGTTTAAGAAAATGGCACAATCCTAGACTCAGTTAAGCTAGTCTATCTTGTTAGAGCTACCTAACCTAGCTTGGTCCAGGAGTGCCATACCATAGAACCCAACTCCCTGTATACTCCAGAAGTGAAAGCTCTCTTTCCCTCAGCTCTGACCAATTTGGGAACAGCTCTCCTAAAAGCTTTAGATAGATTCCATTGATTCATTCTCTAGTCCCAGGCTCCTTTTCAGACAATTAGGAAGGCTTCTAAATGCATGGAAGACCTGTGAATGAACACTCTGTTCACATGCTGACCCAATTACTATACAACTTCCTTTTTCTGTCTCTCCCTACCACCAAGAGAAAAATGAGAACATAGAAGACAAAAAGGCAAGGTTCCCTTCACCTCTAAGGTAAGATATAACTTCCTTCCACAAAAAGAGAGTCCCCCTGGCCCTTCTCAGGGTAACTTTCTATTAATACTACTACCCATATGACTTATATTGAATTGCTTGATTTCTATTTTGAGGGAAAAGAAAACACTTGTATAGGTTTCTATAATATCCAATGTTGCACGTTAGATTAGAGTCTTACAAAATAAAGTACTGTACAAAGTGAAAAAAAAAATGCTATGACCCAGAGGAAAAACTGAATATAAGTTCCTTGAGGGCTGGGAGGATTTCATTGTTGTCTAGGCACCTCTAGTGCCTAGCACAATGCCCCCCCCCACACACACACACTCTGTCTGTCTCTCTCATTGGGCATCAACAATCTTTGTAAACAACTGGAATAGGTCTTAAGGTATTTATATAATGTTATACATACCTACTACCCTTATTATTATGTTGTAGATTGGAAAGAAAGTTGGAATTAGAGTCACAAAATCTTGGTTATAATTCTCGTTCTGTCACCTGCTCATTGTGGGACCTTGGACAAGTCTTAACAGCACACTATTATACCATAAAAATTAACTGATCTGAGGAATTCAGAAAAACATGGGAAGATTTATATGAATTAATATAGAGCCATAGACAGTCTTTTTTTTAAAGAATGGAATAAATAGCCTAAAAAATTATAATTGTAGTGTATAGTAAAAGACAAAGGGAGGAAAGGTTCTCATTTGCATGGAGCCAGAGATTGGTCATTTTAATTTAGCTGGGGCAGCTAGGTGGTGCAGTCGATAAAACATCGGCTCTGGATTCAGGAGGACCTGAGTTCAAATCCAACCTCAGACACGTGATACTTGCTAGCTGTGTGACTTTGGGCAAGTCACTTGACCCTCATTGCTCCACAAAAAAATTAGAATATAGCGGTGGAACAGACTAAATAAACTAAACCCCAAAGCAATGAAACAAAAGGTCCCAGCATTCAATAAACTAGAAAACACAAACTACCTGGCAAAGGACTCCCTACTCAATAAAGAATACTGAGAAAAATGGAAAAGTAGCTTTTCAGAAAATAGGTGTAGTTGGGTGTGGTGCCCAATAACAGTAGTACCTGATGCTGGGGAGGCTGAAACTGAGCTTGAGCTCAGGAATTCTGAGTTATGAGGCTAAAGCCAGTTAAGTGTGTCTGTACTGGCAGCAACATGGTGAGCTTCCAGGAGTGGGGGCTGTCAGGTTGCTTGAGGAAGGATGAACTGGTCAAGGCTGGAAAAAGAATACTTCAAAGCTTCTGTTCAGTCAGCAATGGAGTCAGCTTGTGAGTAGCCCTTGTACTTCCAGCTTGGGTGAGATAGGAAGATGAAGCTTCAAAAAACAAACAAACAAATACATAAAAAAAGACGATAGGTTTAAACTAACAGCTTATGCCTTTTATCACAATAAAGGTCTAGAAAATAGAAGAGAACAGAAGAAGTTACCTTTCAGATCTATAGGGAGAATTCCTAACCAAATAAGGAATTAAGGGGCTCAAAAAGATAAAAAATAGATATCAGTTATGCAAAATTTAAAAGTTTTTTAAAACAAAAATCAGCAAAGGTAGAATAAGAGAAGTGGTTGAGGGGGGAAATCTGCATCCAATATTTTTGATAACATTCTGATTACCATACATATATAGAAAAATAAGACCAAGAGTCATTTATCAGTAGATAAGTAGCCAAAGGTTATGAACAGTTTTTGAAAGAAGAAATACAAACTGGTAAACCATGGTGGGAAGGTCAAATCCCATAATTGTCTGTTTTTTTATATGGTCCATGAGCTAAGAATGGCTTTTACATTTTAAAATAAAGTATTGTTGTATTTTAAAATGTAAAAGCCATTCTTAGAGCATGGACTGAACAAAAAGGAGGAGGAGGAGCAACATGGATTTGATTCTCAGGCTGCAGATTACTGACCCCTCTGCTCAAAGTCACTAATAATGAAAGAAATACCAATGAAAACAACTTTGAAGATTTACTTCCCACTCATCAAAAAGATGATAAAAGGGGCAAGTGGCCAGAGTTAGAATGTCTGTGTGAAGACAAACACTGATAGTGTTGGTGGTGCTGTAAATTGGTCCAACCATTCTGGAATTTTGTGATAAAAGTACCTTTTAACCTAAGCATCTCAATACTGGATTTATGTCCCAAGGAAGTCAAAGTAAAAAATTAAATTAAATTAAAAGTCCCATACATACCAAAATAATTATAGCTGCAGTTTTTGTGACAAATAGTTTTAAAAAAGGGACACAAAATGTATATATGGATGTAATGGAATACTACTGAGCCATAAGAATTGAGTAACATGAGGAATTCAGAGAAACATGGAAAGACCTTAGTGCAATAATGCAAAATGAAGACAAACAGCAGAACAATATTCACAATAGCAATAGCAATGGAAATGAAGTTACCAATAAAAGGCAGTTAAACTTATTAATTGCCTTCCCTTGGCTAAGAGGTGAGACATGTTACAGTAGGTAGTCTCTCAGACTTAATTTTGCCCAATGGTTTTGTGTAAATGTTTTCTTTGTGACGAAGGGCAAGGGAGTGTTTCACAAGGGAAGAGGGGAATATCGAGAAATTCCTGTAGTGTAAAAAATGAAAGTCATAAATAAAGCCTTAAATAAATAAATTCAAAATATAGGAAGAAGGTAGCCACTAACTAGCTGTGTGACCATGGGCAAGCCACCGTAACCTCTGCAGGTCTTAGTTTTCTCATCTGTAAAACGAGGACATTACCCTAGATGATTTTTAAAGGTCCTTTTCAGCTCTAAGTTTTACAATCCTACATCCTGACCCTATGACTCACCAGGAATTAATCCAAGAGTCTAACCTAATTCCTTCCTGCTGTAACAAAAGCTGTCATCTTCTGGTTGTGGGGGGAAAGGGGAGGGGCTGATGGGGGAGGAGGCAGAACAGTTCAAAGTGAAGGAGGATGATTCCTTTCCCCCACCCTCAAAGTCCCTCCTCCTGAAAGGCTCCCCCCAACCCCCAAGAAATATCCCCTACTCATTATCCAGAGCAGCAGCCCTATCCTTGGCTGAAGGCAGCAATTAGATCATTAACGCCAACCCCAACCCACCTGCTCAGAGGCCCCTGTTCCTCCAATGTGTTTTAATTATAATCCCTTAATCTTTCTCAGATGGCTGGTCTGGCTCCAGGGCTTCATTCCCCTCCCAACCTTCCCCCTTCAGCTCCTCCCCCAATTAAGAATCTGGTCCTCTTCATGCTGGGATCCCCATTTCTCATCTAAAGGCCCCTCAGGCTAGGGACCAAGTCATTTGGTCCAGTCCCCTGCCTCTCTGAGGGATGGTCTCTAGCTAGGTGTTGGGAGGTCTCTTGATATGGACGTAATCATCTCTACATGACTACCTGAAATTACTTTTGTGGCATTGAATCTGGAACCAGACAGGGGTTGTGATACTCAGAGACTGAGCTATACTCTTTTCTTATAGGATCATAGGATTTTGAAATGGAAAGGATTTAACAGCTCCCTGTTAATTTACTCCTATCCAGATTTCTTTGTGATCCCCTCTCCATGCCCTTCTCCGGTTCCTACTGGGTTATGGTGGACTGGCTCCTGGAATCCTAGAATCTCATAGTTGGAAGAGCCCTAACGAGTGATCTAATCTAGTCGGAAATTGGCCCACCCTACAACAGGAAGCGGTTAGGGAAGCCTTTAAGCAGAATTTTCAGGAGGAGCATGTGTGCGAGGGATGGGGTTTGATAGGTTTGGTCTATATTTTTTGTTTCTTTTTCAGGTAAACTGATGGAAATATCAAGGGAGGGATTGACACTCTGTATCTAGACAATCCCCCTACCCCCACCCAGAACAATGCTGCACCACAACAGTCAGGAAGGAAGTGGGGAACCCTGTGTCCATCCCTGCAGTGCTTCGTTAAGTGAGGTCAACCACATTCGCTTGACTAATGGTAGGCAGGTGGATGGGTCATATGGTATAGAGGAAAGTGACCTGGTGGTTTAATCAGAGGACCAGGGTTCAAATTATGCTCCCGAAATTTATTGCATGACCTTGAACCAGTCATTTATAATCCCAACCTCCTTTAGTTTCTTCATCAGTTAAAATAAGGGTGTTAAGAGTAGATGACACCCCCCCCCAAAAGAGTAGATGACCTTCAAGGTCCCTTCTAAGTTCTAGATCTGTGAAAACTTCTCAGGTGGAAACAGGGGTAGGGACCCAGCGATTCTCAAAAACTCTCCAGTGTCTGAGAAGGAAACCTCAGTGTGTTGATCCCCAACACAAAAAATAAGAAGCCTCAATTTCTAATTGACTTGCAAATGATTCATTTGTCTGGGAGATTCATAACTAGTGCTAAGAATTTCTCTTACCCAGTCCCATCATACAGTGGGGTCTTTTTGGGGGGAAGATGAAGGATTTGGTAAAGGGTTGTGGGAGGTTCCATTGGTTTCTGGGTTATCCTGTTCCTCCTCCTTCCCTGCTGGGGTCGGCAAGCTGGCCAGGGAGGGGGGGGTAGGCAGAGCTGGGCACTGATGCCCAGCTGGCGACACAGGTTCCCACGGCTCCAGGGCCAACAGTGTGAAAGGCAAGGGGCCCGGGTGGGGGTGGGGTTGGGGGTCCCTTCACTCCTCAGACCTTCCCCACACAAGCAGCCTTGGTCCCTTCTCACGGGCCAGAGCCAAGGAGACACCAGGAAACGGCAGGGAACTGGGGAGACAGGGAGGGGGGGGGCACTGCCATCAGCTCAGGAAGGAGGGCTGGGGCCAGGGGGTGGGGGGTGAGCTGGCAACACAAGAGACACTGGGCATTATGAATGGAGCTCCTCACTCCCCCCAGCCCCCACCCCCAAGTCTCTAACAAGAAGGTCTCTCTTTGCCTACAATCCCTTCAGCACAAAGGCACCGGGACTGATCGGATGTGGGGGGGTGGTGTGGAGGCACCAGGGAGGCCTTGAAAGCCATGTGTCTGTGCCACCCCCCCCAATTCCCGAATCAAAACTCATCCCCCCCCATCCTGGGGACGGTGCCGATGCCAACCGGAGGACAGCTCAGTCACCGTGCTTGGCTCTTGGGGAGAGAGGGTCTGAGGCTGGAGGGAATGTATTTCTCAGCTTCTTTATTCTCTCTGGCTCTCCCCTCCGCACACTGACAATACTGACCCCTTCCCTGGTCCTTCCTAAGCTCAGACTTGCCCACAAGAGGCAGTATAGGGCAAAGACGAGTCTTAACAATCAGGAGACCTGGGTTTTGCAGATTCACAGATCTCCCGAGGAGACTTTAGAGCTCTTCTAGTTTGGGTGTTTTTTTTTTTTAACCCTTCTTAAAGCATGGATTCCTTTGGTAACTGGGTGAGACCAGTGGACTCCTCAGAGTAATGTTTTTAAACGCATAAAGTAAAATACACAAGATTATAAAGGAAAGCAAAGCTTAGTGAAAATCAAGATGTAATTTTTCCCCCCAAACAAGTTCAGGGTGTCCTGAAATCTACCTTTAGGTCTCCAAGGGTACTATGGAGCCCTGATTAAGAAACCCTGATCTAGTCTGTTAATCCGAACTTTATTTTAAAAATGAGGAAACCGGGGCGGCTAGGTGGCGCAGTGGATAGAGCACCGGCCCTGGAGTCAGGAGTACCTGAGTTCAAATCCGACCTCAGACATTTAACACTTACTAGCTGTGTAACCCTGGGCAAGTCACTTAACCCCAATTGCCTCACTAAAAAAAAAAAAAATGAGGAAACTGAGACCTAGAGTGACTTGGTCAAAGGCATAAACTAGTAAATGGCAGAGATGGGACTCCAGTCCGGGTCTCCTGATTCTCAGTCTTTTGCTCTGCATTACACCATAGTAAACTCCCTAATCTGGATTTTCCCGTTTACTTTCTGGATGACCTTGGGCAAATCATTTCTCTTGCCTCTAAGGCATCCATGACTAGGAATTCTTGTTTTTAGGACAGATTCAACTGTAATCCAGTTTACTAGTCCACCGTTGACTCTAGGACAGGTTGCTGGCCATGCTTCCCCTCTCTCCAGACTGAGAAACCATGGTATGGGCACCTCCCCAACCTTGTACCTGAAGTGACCTGTGATATCCTTCTGCCCAGGACCATTTCTGGTCTAGACATGTTTCCAGCAGACCCATTCCTGCCTGCTCCTTATTCTGGGACTGAATGTGCCTCGCTCCTTTTCTGATAAGCAGAGAAGAAGCACATTCCCTTTCCCCCTGCAACTCACAATGTCAACGCTCCCCATTGCCCTGCATTAGCTGAGGCTGCTTCCGGCTCCCTTCAACTCCCCACCCCCCAAGAGTCTACAATTCTGGGCAAGTTCAGCACTGTTCATTGCCTACTTCCCAATCCTCCTGTTTCATACTCCCGGACTGAGGAGTGATCCTGGACTTTTTCCCCACCTGGTCACACTGTTCATTCAAATCCTGCTACACTCAAAACACTGGTGTCCAAAGCGCTGGCTGAACAGATAGATCAGTCGCCTTGTCTCTGTGCCCCTGTGGTTATTCCCTTTGTCTTGGAAGGTAAAGAACGTTTCCTTCTTCCTCTCTCTATCTCGCCTAGAGCGGGAGGAATCTCTGAATCTCAAAGCTAGAAAGGATAGGAGAAACCATTTCATGCAATCTCCTCATGTTACAAATGAAGAAAAAGTCCCACAGAGGAGACCGAATTGGACAAGGTCACATGTCCAGCGAGTGACCAATCGAGGACTCCAACAAGCCAGGTGCGGTAGACCCCACCCAATCTACCCTCCTTCCACTCCCAACACAGTATAGTGCACAGCAATTAAAAAAAATTAAATCATAAAAGTATTTTATTATTTTCCAGTTACATGTAAAGATAATTTTCAACATTTCTTTTCATAAAATTTTTAGTTCCCAATTTTTCTCCCTCCCTCCCTTTCCACCCCCCTTCCCAAGACAGAAAGTAATCTGACGGGGCAGCTAGGTGGCGCAGTGGATAGAGCACCGGCCCTGGAGTCAGGAGTACCTGAGTTCAAATCCGACCTCAGACACTTAACACTTACTAGCTGTGTGACCCTGGGCAAGTCACTTAACCCCAATTGCTTCACTAAAAAAAAAGAAAAAGAACGCAATCTGACATAGGTTATATATGTACAATCACATTAAACATATTTCTGCATTAGTCATGTAGTGAAAGAAGAATCAGAACAAAAGGGAAAAACTTCCAAAAACAAAAGTAGAAACAGTATGGTTTACTGCATGACCTTAAGCCAATACACACAGGCACCCTGAGGGGCAGCATAGGAACAAGGGGAGGAAAGCTTGTATCTAGCCTCCTCTTCCATTCTCCAGCCCCCACAGCAACCCCCAAACAGGAAGGGCAGATTATTCCTCTTTTCCATCTTGGGAAGTTCTGGCTTAGGGCACAACGGAAAAGACAGTGCACGTGGAGTCAGGAGACTTGAGTCAAGTTCTTGTATTCACTGTGTCACCTTGGCCAAGTCACCGCCCAGGTGGAGAGAGTGAGTGCTGACTTGTGAGTCAGAGAACCTTGAGTTCAAATTCCGACTCTGACACTTATTGCCTTGAACCACTGTGACCCAGAGTCAAGTCATTTTACTCAGGTTTCTCATCTGTAAGACATGGGGGGTTGGACTCCATGGTCCCCGAGATAGCTCTAGAACTAGGATCCCATTACTTGATGACCTCTAAGCCCCTCTCCAAATTCAGATGCGATAATCTGCTAAACTCCTTCCTCAGCCTCTCTCTCCCATCCCCATACACATACCCCTCAAGGGCATCTTCTGTCTTCCTGGTTCAGATCAGTTATACCCTGACACCTACCACTGAGAAGCCTTTGCTGTGGGCTACCCTCTCTAACTCCAGCCTCCATCAGCGCTCTCCCTTCCCCTCCCTTTCCTATCTCCCTCATTCCCCTAGGGCCAGTATATCAATCTGCGATGTCTCTCCTCCAATCTAACTAGCATCCTTCCTGCTACGGAGCCCTCGCTCTGCCCTCTTTGGAAGTGGAGTCCCTTCAGAGCTCTCTCCCCTCCCTGCCTGGCTCTGGGGCCCTCCAAAGAATGGGGTGGGGGGTGAAGAAGGGGTCCTAGATCGGTGAGCTCTATGGTAACCCTGAGAAGAGAATGCCCCTTGGTCTCATTTGCATACAGACAGGTCTAATTTGCATACAGACGGGCCTCATTTGCATACACATGGTGGGAATCTGGGATCTGCATTCCAACATGTCCCAGACTTCTCCCCCTGTCCCTTCTGGAATTGAAGCTAAATGAGAGGGGGTGGGGCAGGGCCCCAATCCCCCTGGTAAATTCTCCTAATTTCACCTAAAGATTCAGTATTTCAGTCATCAGAATTAAAGTTAGGACCAGAGATGGGGGGAGGGGGAGTAGATGAGGAAAGAATGCCAGGACTAGCCCAAGACCGAAGCATCTCACACAACTAATTCTTGTAATCTTTAGGCCTAACTCTCTCCTCAAAGTTGTCATCCAGATTCCTATTAGTGGAGTAGATACAAGATTTACTCCGTAGTCCTGACCCTTTACCCTCCTATCCAGTCCTTGAGAGCCCTGCATTTTGTGGGAAGGGAGGTTGTACTAGAAAGGGCCCTCAAATGGGTGTCATAAACTCCCTGTGGGAGTTTTGAGGATTTAGGTCAGGACACCAGATGAGGTCATTGAGATCTCCCCACCAGTAGAACAAGGTTCTCAGTGGCGGGGGCGGCGGGGGGGGGGGGACCTAGAGGGAGTCCCTCACAAATTTCCCAAAGGCCTTCTGGAAAAAAGTGAGCTGAGGTTGAAGGTTGGGTCCTGGGGATGAGAAAGTGGGCCTCAGTGGGTCCTGGGATGGGGATGGTAATTGGTTCTAACCACCTCTGAGAACAGCACCCCCCCCTTTTGTGACAGTCGATGCATCCTGGGTATTCTGGATTTAGGACTGGGATGAGACCCCAAGAAATGAGATAATTTATCAGGGTCATAAAAATAGTTTGGATTTGAACCTAGATTTTTTTTTTAAATGTAAGAGTGAACACTTGCCCTATTCCACTGCAGCCTGTCAGAAGCCCTGGATTCCAATCACCCAGGCTTTGTTGTGCCTTTAGAAAAGTCTGTTAGCCTCTCTGTGCCCCTGTTTTATCTTCTGTAAAAGATATGGGGTTGGGTCAGATGTTCTCTATGGTCCCTTCCCAATATTTGGAGCTCCTTCTATCTGCTAGACCCCTACCACACCACACACACTGGCTGAAGATTGATGCTTGCGTGAACAAAGGCTGTGTGCTGCTGATGACAGACGGCCGGGCCAGCCTGCCGAGTCAGGATTCCGGCACATTTACACTCTGGCCAGACACTGCCCAGCCTGCCCGCCCTCCCTCCTTAATTAGCAGCCCCCTGGCCCTGCCTGACTCTCCGAAGTCAAAACTCCTTGGCTCCCTGGGGCTTTGTACCTATTGCCCCTCCCCACACATCTCAAGTACAAATCTGGAGTTGTGGGGCTGAAAATTAGCCCCTGCCTAGGAGAACTTGGATTGTGTTGTAAATTCAGTCTCCAAACCCACCCCAAAAAGAGTGGCAGAGGGAAGGGAACAGCTGAGGGTCCCCCTCTTAGGTAGAATTTGGTGATCTGGTGCACCTCCATTTCCATTCCTCCCCACCCTTTTATGGGTAGATAGGATGAAGGACTTCTTAAAGGGTAGAAGGAGGTTCCTAGGAAATAAAGCCGTTTAGGAATTATTATTATTGTTGTTGTTGTTGTTGTTGTTATTATTATTATCATAGGATCTCCGAGCACCTCTTCCTTGGCATGGGAGGATTTCAGAGGCTTTTTTTGGAAGCGGGGGTGGGGGGGTGGGGGGGTGGGGGGGTAAGTAACTGGAGATATGTGGTATGTATTATTATGAGGTAGTCAATGTGAGTATTATGTTCATTTTAAGGAAATTCTCCTTCCCAGGGGTTAAATAGTAGCTAATATTTACATAGCCCTTTTAAGATTTGCAAAAGTCTCTACATATAGTATCTCATTTGATCCTCACAACAACCTTGTGAAGTAGATGCTATTACTATCCCCATTTTATCAAGGAAGAAACAGAATAAAGGAGGTCAAAGGACTTGTTTAGGGTTGAACATCTAGGGACTGAGGCAGCTCTTCCGTTTTCTTTGAACTCCACCAATACATGAAAGGTTTCAGAAACCCTTCTCTCATTGCCATGACTCTCTGTTACCCCTTTCTCCTTTTCATGCCAGTGTCCTCTTTCAAAGTGTCCAGGTGAGATTTCTCACATTTCCCTAATGGGGGTAAGTCAGACTTGCAGTCTAACCCCCATCCCTCTTGCTGCAGAGTCAGACAACACCCTCTCTGACTTCATGGAGGTGGCAGAAGAGAGGGAAGCATGTTGATTCTTTAGGAGAGATAGAGGTTAAATTGAAGAAAGGATTTCCTGGCCATGAGGGATGAGATGACAGTGCATGTGTGACCACCCTCTCTGAATGGTTTTTCTTTCTTTCTTCCTTCCTTCCTTCCTTTCTTTTTTTCCTTTTTCTGTATGATCTTTCACCCCAGAAGAGTTTTCCCTGTGTGGATACGAGGTATTACCATAAGGAGGCAAAGGGCTGGTATTGATGACCTTCCAAACAGGAGGCCTATGTCCATGCCTTCTTTCCCATCCTTTTGGTCCCTAGGAATAGTGTCTAATGCATTTTGGATTCTCAAGACTTGCATTCTTCCGGAAAAGGAGAAGGGATTTTCTTGGCAACCGGGATATGAGGGACCTGAGGAGGGAGGATGATGTTAATTTTTTTTTAATCATTGTGCACTGTTATGAGTAAATCTTTGTAATGTTTGATATCCACCCCTCCTACAATAGGGTCAGAAAGGTACCTCAACATGCATCCCCTGCACATTCCTCTTTAGAATCAGGGATGTTGCCCATTCCCCCAAGACTTTTCTTCTTCAGGAGAGGTCCTTAGCCCCTCCTTCCTCCTTCCTTCTCTCCCTATCCCCAGCTCGGGAGTCTCTGGCCTAGAAAGCCTTCTTCCCGAGGGCACTCTACCCCGACCCTGTTCCCGATACAAACTTCATCATCAGTCATCAGGATCTAAGAGCTTTTATTCAACACAGTTCCTGGCCCCATAGGGCTCCCAGACTAGTAAGAATACACAGAGATGGGCAATGTGTAAAGTTCAGGTACTTCTATCTCAGACAGGAGCTGGGCAGTTCAAAGGCTGTTGTTCTAGAAATCTTGAAAAGCTTCCTGGAGGAGGGCAGATGTCAGCTGATAGGGTGAGGAAGATCTCTTTTCTTTCTCTCTCTCTGGAGTTGAGTGGCTGGTGTTACCTGTCCTCCTGTCGATCCTGGAAGGCTGCTTACAGGACATGGAGGCCAATTGAGTCAAGGCTTCTCCCTATGTATTCCACAGGCCACTTGCCCCTCAAGTCCTCTTTTTGGCCTGGAAGGGAGAAAAGAGACAGTTGAGAAAAGCACTGTTTACAGAGAGAATTCAGCAAGGGAGACAAGAGCAGAAAATAGGGAGAACTTCCTGGCAATTTGGGAGGGACCTACTTCCTATGCCTGAGGCCCCTGGCCCACTTTCTCCTTGACTGTCAATCAATTGATCGGTAAACATTTATTAAGTACCAAATCTGTGCTAGGCACCTCACCAAGTACTGGGGTTACAAAAAGAGGAAAAAGACTAAAGACGTATCATAGAATCATTGAGCTTCAGAGTAGGAAGAGACCTTAGAGAGAGTGTAGTGGGAACAATCTCCGTGGTCTCCCCACCCCAGTGAGGGTATGTGTGTGTGTGTGTGTGTGTGTGTGGATTGGATGGGAACCCCTACTGCATAGAAGGAGCCTCCCAGGTTATGAGGAACGCCTTGGGGGTGGCAACCTTCGATCTCAAGCATATGAGGGGATTAGATCTAAGGAAACAACTCTAATGAGGCAGCAGAAGCTTAATTCCCTTCCTTTACAGTTCCCCTAACGAGGCTGGCTTAAACTCTGAGCAGGAAGAGCCAGTAACTGGATGGGATTTTAGGGAATTTAAACAGCTCCAATTGCTGCCCTTTGCCCCATTTTCTGTCCTGGACCTGCCCAGGGACTCTGACAATTTGCCAAGCCTTTCCACCAATAAATAACACAGTGTTGTTGATGATGTATGTATGTATATGTGTATATGAATGTGACCCATTAAGGCTTGCAAAGAGCTTTTGCAACCTAAAGAGGTAGATAGTATATGTAGCACATGTATGGGTACCCCCATTTTTAGGGAAGTCCAGGGCTCTCTCTCTCTTTGCTACATTATTAATTCCTCAAGGGGAGTAACTTCCTCATCTCTTGGCAAGAGATCCCAAGGTTTCCCTTGTTGGTGGTCAAGCTTTCCTATCGTCTAACCTTAGTCCTTCTTGATAAAGTCGGAAATCTTTGTCCCATAAGAATTGTAGGATTTAACAGCTAAAACCTCTCTGCTTCTGAGGATCTCTGACTTCCTTCAAGACTCAGTTCAAATGGTACCTCCTACATAAACCCTTTCTTGATGTCTTCTAGATGCCTATCCCTACCCCAGAGTTAACTGTGTAGATATATATATATATATATATATATATATGTGTGTGTGTGTGTGTGTGTATGTGTGTGTATGTGTGTGTATTATATTCCTGTTCCCCCTCAGTAAAATGCAGGTTTTAAATTTTTTTTCTTTTTTTGCAGGGCAGTGAGGGTTAAGTGACTTGCCCAGGGTCACACAGCTAGTAAGTGTCAAGTGTCTGATGTCAGACTTGAACTCAGGTCCTCCTGAATCCAGGCCTGGTGTTTTATCCATTGTACCACCTAGCTGCCCCCAAATGCAGGCTTTTTGAGGACAGAGACTGTTTCATTTTTGAGGGAGCTGAAGGTACAGTGGGTAGAAAGCTAGGTTTGCAGTTAGGGAGACCTGAGTTCAGATCCAGCCTCAGACACTAGTTATATGTCCTTAGGCAAATGATTTAACTTCTGTTTGCTTCAGTTTCCTCAACTGTAAAATAGAAATAATAATAGTACCTGCCTCCCAGGACTGTTGTAAGAATCAACCGAGATAATATTTGTTAAAAAGTACTTAGCATAGGGGCAGCTAGGTGGCGAAGTGAATAGAGCACCGGCCCTGGATTAGTACCTGAGTTCAAATCCAGCCTCAGACACTTAACACTAGCTGTGTGACCCTGGGCAAGTCACTTAACCCCAACTGCCTCACTTAAAAAAAAAAAAGTATTTAGCACCAAAAACAAAAACCAAAAACAAACAACAACAACAACAAAAAAATTTTTAAGTACTTAGCACAGTGCCTGGCCCAGAGTAAGTACTATATAAATGTTATTTATTCTTATTATTTCGTTGTCTTTGTTTCCCCATTGCCTAGAACAGTGACCGCACACTTATTATTGGATTGTTTCTTTTTTTTTGTTTTGTTTTGTGAGGCAATTGGGGTTAAGTGACTTTCCCAGGGTCACACAGCTAGTAAGTGTCAAGTGTCTGAGGCCAGATTTGAACTGAGGTCCTCCTGAATCAAGGGTTGGTGGTCTATCCACCCCACCACCTAGCTGCCCCCCCATTTATTGATTCTTTATGACCTTAAAGTGCTATAGAAATGTTTTACATTTGGGGAAACTGGTCCAGAACCGTTAGGTAATTTGTCCAGGATCATTCAGGTGCCCAATTTCCTCATCTGTAAAGCAAAGGGCTTAGTCAGATCCTTCAAATTATAGATCCTAAGTGGTTCCGTCTGTATCCAAACCCAGTCTTTGGACTTCAGATCCTGTGTTCTTTCTGTACCATCACACTGCCTCTGTCCAGCTTCTCCTCCCCCTGCACAACATCCATTCTGTGTTCCCATCCAAGCCTTCCCTGTTTCCACTTTGTCCCTCCCTCTGGGCCAGTAGAGTAAGGGGAAGTGAAGGTAAAGGATGGCTGACATTAAACAGTTTCAGACCCTGAGGTGACCGGTTCCCTAATTCCCCCTTCTCTAAGTCCAAGAAGTAAACTGGGGAGTTTTGATATTTGTACAAACCTCACATGTCCTTAAATCCCTCCCTTGTCTCCTCTCCCTCCCCAGTAGGAATATATCTGAATGAGTTTAGAGTTGGAGGCCCCTCTCCAATCCCCTCTCCCATGGCTGGGATGGGGTGAGAAGGGACAAGTCCAGATGGAGTTGTTTCTGCTTGTTACCACTCCCTCCCTTCCCCCAACCCCAGCTATACATGGAGAGGATCTCCTAGCAACCATACAGTAGCAGGGGGCTGGGAAGGGGAAAGGGAGTCAGGAATATGGGGAAAGAGGAACAATGATATCATAAATTATCCCCCTGTGGGCAGCAGGGGAGGGCTGAGGAGCAAGTTTTTTTCTCTCTTCCCTCCTCCCAGCTTTCATTCAGTCCTGGTTCTGAGAGGGCTTGAGGAAAATCACTCTTCCCACCTACCACTTGTGAGAGCCTGCTGAGGTCACTGCAGCCATCCCTTAGTCTACCTGCCATGCTACAGAGAGGTAACCTCTCCATGTCCTGGAGACATAGTCAGGTAGAGTGGAAAGAGATTTGAATCTTGATTCTTCTGCTTTCTAGCTGTGCGATCTTGGACAAATCCCTTTCTCTCCCCATGCCTCTGATCCCTCCTCTGTAAATTGAGGGGGGGCTCAAATTATAGATGAGATAATCTCAAAGCCTAAATAATCTCAAAAGCATCTTTCAACTTCAAAATACTTCTGATCTGATGACTTTTCATAAGGTCTTTCTGTGGGAAATGGAGAAATCTTTGCTGACATCTACCCTCTGTTTATTAAGATGGAAAGTGGCTATCTCCTATTTTCTCAGGACCTTCTTCCTTTCCCAGACAAAGTCACTGGATGGTCCTGTTCTCTGACTAGAGTCTTGACTTGGGAGAACTTTAAACTTCTCCTTCCAACAGCTCCTAAGGAGAACCTGAGGCAGAGAGAAGTGGATTGCCCTAAATTATGTAGGTGAACTTGACTCAATACCCATATGCCCTAAAGCCCAGGCTCCAGATTTCTACAACAGAGCAAAGGAAGCCAGCTTCAAGGATGGAGGCTGGGTGGATGGGGCATGTGATCCACTTCACTTCTTTCTCTTGCTTGGTAAAACCAAGATACAAAGAACTCGGTGCAATAGAAGGGATTTGGGCTGTATTCTTATTGTGGCATTGAGTAATGACATAAAATCACCTGGCTCATGGAAGGTGAATTTTACATGGATGCAGGTAGAGGGACAGGATGATTCCTCAAATTTCTAAAGCATAATGGTTGATCGTGACTTCATTAGAACTGACTATACATATGAATGCATGTATATTTAATAGTAATGTATTCAGTGACTACTAAACAGTACAATAAGCAGCAATGGTGACAGCTGTTAAATATTTATAATACATAAATGTTACACAGATATACATAAATGTTGTGTAATATTGATATTATTGATATTACACAAGAATGGCACAGAAGGTGGATTCCCAGGTGTCTTGTCTCCCAGCCTCCAGGAACCCCATGGGAAGGTCCAAATACAAGATGGCGGCCAGTCACCATAGCAACAGTTCAAGAAGGGGACTGGTTGGTTAAAGAGAGTGGGGGGCGGCACAGGGGAGCCAGCTGGTCCCAGATGGACAAAGCCAAGCAGATGGCAGCCCCGCCCGGGTGAATCCCATGCCCCCTGTGCCCACATCTCTCCTTCCATATGCCAGTCCTAGCCTAGCCCTCCCCCATTAGGCTCAGATGCCCCATTGCTATCTATATGGTGCGATGCCAAACACTTCCCCCCTCCCAATCCTGGCTCTTGAAACCACGTGACATGGGGTTCCTGCTTAGAGACAAAAGACCATCCATATCCAATTCCCTTGGCCCAGGGTGCAGAAGGGATATGAATAGATTTGACTTCAGTTCAAATCCTAAATGAGCCACACACTCAATTCCTCAGAGTCACAAAATGGCCTCCTGGGCCTACAAAACATGATTCTGAGGTGCCATCTTGGATCTCTTCAAGATGGAGGCTTAATCTGTTTCCTTTCTTCCATTGCTTCCCCTTCCCCTTCCCTCTCCCTACCCCAATAGGCTTTAGATTCCTCTGAGAGTACTGAAATGAAGGACTTGCAGGAAAGGAAAAAATCGGCCCAGATGGGACTTGTGTAAAAAGAAAGGAAAGGAATACCCCACTGCCAGATTCTAAAATTCCTGGCCAACTTCCCAACCATCACCACTACTAATCATGATCCCTTTTAATACAAAGAAAGATGAAAAGAGTTAGAGTAATAAACTCTGGAGAAGATTGGGGGTAGGGCAGGGAGAAGAGGAAGTAGAATAGGAAGGACCAGAAAGGATAAAGAGCTGGTGAATAACTTCTTAATTTCTTTTCCATGAACAACTGGAAGCCTGTCTCTTCAATGGTCTTCATCCCTCTAGCTGCTGGAAGCAAACCTCTCAGACACCATTTTTATCCTGTTGCTCGACTACTCAACAACTCCCTTCCCAATAGCTGTAACCAACCCATTTACCACCCTGTCCTTCTACCAGCCTTAAAGCTCCCTGAGGGCAACAACTGAGTCTCAATCATCTCACCAAGAATTCCCAAAAGGTAGGGATCCCTTCTTTCCCTTCCAGAGTCCCATCCCTTTCCATTACATAGGATAGCATCCTGTGCATAGAAGTTACTTAGAACAAATAGTAAACCAATGGACTAACTTTCCCTTCACAAATACCTTGTCTTAGTCAACACCTCCTTTTCTCTGGTCTGCATGATCATTGTTCTTTTTTTCACTCATGATTCTTCCCCCCCCCCCCACAATGAGAGTTAAGTGACTTGCCCAGAGTCACATAGCTAGTAAGTGTCAAGTGTCTGAGGCCGGATTTGATCACTCATGATTCTTTATACACACTACTCCCACCTGGGTCCCCCTTTTTTCTCTTCTCCACCAAACCATAGCCCTCATGTGACCTTGTTCCATGTGGTCCTCCTTGAAGGAGTATACCTGGTCCCAGTTTAGTTTCTGTGAACCTGTGTAACCCACCAGTACGTGTCACAGCATATTGTAGAGGGTACCAGATGCTCAGTTCTTGGGAGGATATAGACGCAAAGACAGGGAGAAGGGCGGTGGTTTGGCAAACTTCACCAGATCACTAGCCCTTTCCTTTCTGAGCCCTGGTTCCCTCATTTGGAGATGAGATGAGAAGGGAATAAGCATTTATAGAGCACTTACTATGTGCTATGGACTTTGCTAAGTGCCTTACAATTATTATCTCATTTGATCTTCACTATAACTAAGCAAGGTAGGTGGGGTTATGATCCATGTTTTACAATTGAGGAAACTGAGGCAGGCAGAAGTAAAGTGACTTGCCCAGGGTCATTCTATTCATGGATCCACAAACTGCCTCTATAGCCAGAGTATCTCAAAGTTTTCTGGCAGCCCTGGCATTCCTTGCCTATGGCAGGATTCTAGGGCAGGGGGAGCATGAAGTCAACTGATGGTTAAAGTCAGGGTGTCACAAAGGACAAAGGAAGAAATGAGGAGGCAGCAGAGTTGGCACCAGGCAGCCTCTATCAGCTGGAAGCAGATAGACCATAGGATGACAGTCTTTAGAGCTGGAAGAGGCCTCAGAGACCATCAAGTCCACCCCCCTCATTTTACTGGTAAGGAAACTGAGGCCCAAAGGGCATATAGCCAGGAATTGTTATTCAGTCATTTTTTCAATCGTGTCTGACTCTTTGTGACCTCATTTGAGATTTTCTTGGCAGAGATACTGGAGTGGTTTCCATTTCCTTCTCCAGCTCATTTGACAGATGAGGAAACTGAGGCTAACAGGGTTAAATGACTTGCCCAGGGTCACATAGTTTGGAAGTGTCTGAGGCTGAATTTGAACCCATGTTTTCCTTACTTCAAGCCCAGGGCTCTATCCACTGCACCACCCAGCTGTCTTCCATCTCTAATTATTCTCCTATTATTTAACTATCCTCTCCTATTCTCTGCATTCCTTCTGCATATCTGAAGAAAAGGAACACTCACCTGGAGTCAGGAATTGATTCCTGTTCTTAACCCAGAGTGGCTTCAGTCTCTTGCGGATAACAGTCCGCTTTCATGAGGACCCCAAATGTAAGAGAAGAAAGTGTGGGGCGTGTGTGTGTGCGTGTGTGTGCGTGTGTAAGAAGAACCTATCAGTTCCTTCCTTCCTGCTCTCCCTCCTTCCCTTCTTTTTTTTTCCTTCCTTCCTTTATTCATTCAATGAAAAACTAAGGATAGTGCTAGACACTGTGAGGAGACACAGGTTCCCCTCCTAGTGAAGCTAAACACTTTTTTACTGAAAATACCTTATGTTTTTCTGACTTTGATCTTTTGTTCAGTCATAATCTACATCTGGAAAGTCCTCTGTGAACATCTTTGCCTGGTGAGATCCTAGACATCCCTCAAGGCTCAGTTCCCAGGTCACCCTCTCTAAAAAGCCTTCCCTGATCCAATCACCCTGAAATGATTTTTCCTTCATCTAAATTCCTTTAGCATTATGCTTCTAACTCCATTGTGTTTCTTGTTACAATCTGCCTTGTATGCTAGCTATTTGTTTGGGTGAACAGAATACTTTTCCCTACTAGGAATCAAAGAACCAAAGCTGCCTCATTGATCTTTGTATCAGTACCACTCATAGGACCTTGAACACATAGCTCACATTTATAATGGACACTTAATCGGTGTATGTGTTTTTTGAATGAATCTTAATGGATTTTAAAGCTGGAGGTGACCTTGAGAGACCCAGCCCCTACAGGTGATTGATTAGTTGGGGTGACAAAACTAGATATCTGCCAAAAGTTCAATAATAATAAAAGACAACATTAGAATGAATTTCAAATGAGAGACAGAAAAAAATGCTCTAAGCTCAGGAGTTTCTCCATCTGGGAGAACCAAGGAAGGCTTCATGGAGCAGTAGATCCATAAGGGACCTGAGAGATCATAGGCTGAGATTAGAAAGAGATGACAGAAGTAATTTAATCCTGTGCACTCATTATATAGGTAGGGCTCAGATAAAACGACTTGACCAAGATCACATAATGAATAAGTAGCAAAGCCAGAATTTGAAGCCAGATCTCTTGACTTCAGGTCTGTTTCTCAAGGTGGGGCTTGAGCTTAAACTTGAAGGAAGGGTAGGACTCAGCTAGGTAAGTGGGATGGGAAGGGCATTTTAGGTAGGGGGACACTGTGTAAGCAAATCTGTGGGAAAGGGGTAGGACATTTTGGGTGAGTTAAGTGGGAAGTTGAGATGATCCCCACCAGGAGTTAGTATTCTCACTGTGATTCTCTCTCTCTCTCTTTGGGTGGGGCAATGAGGGTTAAGTGACTTGCCCAAGGTCACACAGCTAGTGTCAAGTGTCTGAGGCTGGATTTGAACTCAGGTCTTCCTGAATCCAGGGCCAGTGCTTTATCCACTGCACCACCTAGCTGCCCCCCACTCTGATTCTCTTTCTACTGATTTGTATATGTATTATATTTCCCCAGTAGACTATAAGTTCTTTGAGGCCAGAGACTTATACTCAGTAAGTACTTAATAAATGGTGGTTGAACTGAATTAGATAGGGTAGACTAGTCTTTCTGGAATCTAGGCTTCATAAGAAAGAAAACTGGAAATATAGATTGGGGCCAGACTATGGAGGACCTAGAAATTTGAACTTAAATCTGTGATCCTGAGCAGAAGAATGAACTGGTGAAGGTGATATTTGGGGAAGAGAACTTTGATAGCCTCTGTGAGATGAGTGGTACGAGAAGAGACTAGGGGCAAGGAGACAGGTTAGGAAGTCATTATAACAGTTGAGGGGAATGATGATAAGAAAGGTTGGCGTGATGAAAGTAAGGATAGAAAAGAAGGGATGTACACCAAAATATTCATGACAGTACTTTTTGAGGTAGCAAAGAACTGGAAACTAAGTAGCTGCTCATCAATTGTAGCCTAGCCAAACAAACTGTGGTTCTAGGAATATAATAGAAAAACTCAGAGAAGCATGGGAAGACAAAATTGAAGCAGCTTTTCGTCAGCAGAACCAGAAAAACAATATATGAGTGACCCTAATCATGTAAATGGAATAAACAAAAGAAAAGCAAAATGGTACCTTATATAATTATAGTGACAAAGGTTGGCCCCAGAGAAAGGTTGAGAAAATGTACCTGCTCCTTTTTTTTTTGCGGAGGTAGAGGACCATGGATGTGGAATATTGCACATAATGTCAGACCTGATGTGAAGGTTGGCTTTTCTTAACTGTCCCCCCCCCCTTTTAAAATCTTTGTTACAGGGATAGTGCTCTGGATGGGAGATGGAAAAGGGATATATTTGGAATTAAATATGATATAAAGACAAAATGCATCCATGAATTTTGTTTTTTTTGGTGAGGCAATTGGGGTTAAGTGACTTGCCCAGGGTCACACAGCTAGTAAGTGTCAAGTGTCTGAGACCGGATTTGAACTCAGGTCCTCCTGAATCCAAGGGTGGTGCTCTATCCACTGCACCACCTAGCTGCCCCCATGAATTTTTTTTAAAGAAAAAAGGATGGGGCAGCTAGATGTCACAGTGGATAAAGCAGTGGTCCTGGATTCAGGAGGAACTGAGTTCAAATCCAGCCTCAGACACTTGACACTTCCTAGCTGTGTGACCCTGTGCAAGTCACTTAACCCTCATTGCCCTGCAAAAAAAAAGAAAGAAAGAAAGAAAAGAAAAGAGGAAATGGGATGCAAAAGGAGTTAATTGTTCAAGGGGCCTGGCAGTTGCTTAGAGTCCAAGGAAGAGAGAAGAAGTCAAGCTATCTGAGGTTTTGCACCTGGATAACACATCAAACAGTTGTGGTATTGATAGGGTAGGGGATATTAGGAGGGAAATCTGGTTTGGAAGAAAGGCTAGTATGCTGTGTTATGAACATATTGAGCTGCAAGTTCTAAATAGTTATCTCTGTGGAGATGACAGGTGGAGATGTAAATCTGGTGCTCAGGAGAGGTCAGACCTAGAGAGAAAGCCATTAACATAAAGGTGGTTGTTGAAACCATTAGAGTTATTAAGATTGCCAAAGGAGAGTGTAGAGAGACAAGAGATGAGTACAGGGAACAGAGAAGCTTCAAGGGATAGAGACATTTAGGGGGTGGCAGGAGAAGAGAAACCACAGAGGAGCCAGAGAATCAGCCAGAGATGGAGGAGGAATAGTACATCACTGAGGTCATAAAGAAGGAAAACTTTCCGAAAGGAGGGAATGGTGAATAGGATTAAAGGCTGCAAATCAGGATTGAAGACGGAGTAAAGGCACCTATGTTTGGCAACCAGGAGGTTAGCGGTTAGCGGTGGCTTTAGAAAGAGTAGGTTCAGCACAGCAGTAGGAGATTTGGGGAGAGGGAGTAGTGAAGAAATGGAGTCAATGGTGAGTAGACTGACTTTTGAATTTTGGCAGTCACCTCAACTTGAGACTTCAGAGTAATCTTTGTTCTGATTTCTGCTCATTCCATACTCCTCACTATACTTCCTAGCCCATCTTCAGTTCACAAAATGGGCATCCAATACCAGCTTCTCTCCTGTTGGGCAAATTCAATTCAATTGAATTCCACATATGTTAAGCTCTTACTTACAAGATACAGGATCACTCTTGCCCACACCATTCTAACCATTCCTGTATCCTAGCTTCACATGGTCTGGACCACCCATCTTCCTTTTCCCTCACTTAACTCTCCCCATCCTTCCAAAGATACTCCTCTCTTCCAGAAAGTCTTTCTCATTGTCAATTTTTCCAAATCCCTCCTCAATCATCTACATCTGCAACACTAATGTCTAGAGCTCTGGCTAGCCAAGTGGAATATTGTTATATTTGTGTCTTTCTTACTGTGATCTTGAATTGGGTAAAAAGGAGAAGGTGTCCTGATTTCCCTATCAGACTGGAAACTCCCCTTGGTCCTCTTCTGTGGTTCTCTCCCCAGTATAAAAGAGCACTTTGAAAACTACACCCTGATCACATGCTGTGGTCAAACCACCAGCCCCTAGGGTGTCTGCAGTTCTCTCAGCTAAGAAGTGATGGTATTAAATGACCCAAATGCCTCATTAACTTTTCTGAGAGTGGACATTCAATGGTCTTGGCAGCCAAATACAGAGTGTGAAACAATAGGTTTGTCTATCCCTTGCTTCACCTAGATGGAGAATCCACTCAGTTTCTCTTCTCTAAGTCCTAGCTCCCTAGCCCCTTTCTTACCTCCCTCCTTGCTCCTGGATCCTTTCTCCTTTTTGTCCCCATTTTCTTTTCATAATTCTTCATTCAGGATTGTCAAAAACTCCCCAACCTTCCAGAAGGTCCTTCTAATTATCCTACCTGCATCCATTAGGTTGGAAACCAGAGCCCCCTTGGAGACCCACACCCACTCACAGTCGGCCATTTTACAGGCACCAGCTGTCTAAGATGGTGGCCTTCTGCCTACGTCTTCTCTCCTATCTCCTTGCCCTCCCAAAAGACCTCTAGCCTCCTATTCCTGCCCAGTTCTTCCCCAACTCTGCACCCATCAGGGTGGGAGGGCGGTAGTGAAGCCAGGGCCACAGGGGGGAAAACAAAAAGGGAGAACAAAGTCGGTCCCTTGGCATTGCTATTTGGTGTTTGTGTCCATCAGAGGGAGGGAGGGAAGAAAGACAGTAGTGTGAGTTGTTCTCCCTGCCTGCTCCCCCCTCAGCTTTTATAAAACAAAATCTCTCCCCTTTTTTCTCTTTGCGACAACCCCCCCCCTTTTTTTCTGGCTCCCACTATGAGCCTCCTGGAATGCAAATGAGCTTCATTATGCAAATACATGCAAATCAGGCTTAACGAGCGGAAGGAGGGGGCAGAATGCCTAATGAGTGATGGCAGTGGGTGCAGATGGAGGGCGGAGAAATGGCCTCCTCTTTTCCTTTCCCACAGCCCCCCTTTTCTTAAAAAAATAAGGTGTCCACCATGTCTGGGGAATGTGAAGCTTAGGCCTCAGCCCCTCAGTGGAGAAGACCTCATGGGTCTGCAGTTGGAACTAAGTGCTGAGGATGGGGAGCCATTTACACAGACAAGGGTTTTGGAATGGCATAAGTCCTTTCCTGTAAGGTTAAGCATCTGTGTGAATAGAGAACTGAACAAGGGGATGTGGTCTGGGAGGCATACAACTCCTTGATTTTATTGGAGAGTGCAGTGTATATATGATCATATCTTATATATCAGAAAATATGGTAACTGGAAACTCTTAATTTCCATTATAGGATTCCATTCAAGCCCAATTCTCCCATGGGATGGGAGGGTGTGTGAGTTTTCTCTCTTTGTGTATGGGAGGGCTGCCATGGCAACAGGGCATGGAATGCCCAGCTCCTTATTCCCCCAGAGGACATGGGCATGGAGTTCCGGGGAGGAGGGAATGCCACCCCACCACCTGGCACTGCCAGCCGGAGACGGCTGTGTCAAATCCTAGAGAGAATGGTCCTTTGTTTCTTGGCTTGAGGTGGAAGGGGGAGGGAGGTCAGGCAGGCCCAGGCACACACAGAGGCCTCCCCTCGGCTCCATTCCAGCCTGGGTGACCCCCACCACCCCCACCCTGGCATCCTTTTGCTCATCAGAAAATCCTTTGGAACCTCCCTGGCAGTCCCCCTGCCTCCAAGCTCTCCCATGTCATAATATTATTCTCCTTGGGAGGAGGAAACTCTTAGATATTCAATGGGAAAGAGGTTCTGCAGTTCCCCTGCCACGTTCTACATGCTTAGAAAGTTTCATCTCCATCCCTCCCATTGTAATGATCACCAAACTCTGATTTTCTACTTCTCTCATGGAAAATAAAATAGCTTTAGATATTGAGATTGTAAGCTCAGTGGGAGCAAGGTCTATGTCATATCCATTTTTGCATACTTAGTGCCTTACTCCTTGACTAACTACCACTTACTACATGTTTGTGAATTGAATTAAAATATTCTCTCTCTCTCTCTCTCTCTCATTCACTCTCTCTCTCTCACATAAGCTATCCCCTTTGAAAAGGTGTGTGTGTGTGTGTGTGTGTGTGTGTGTCTGTGTGTGGGCCTTTTGAAAGGTCTTATTGTCTGGGGCAAGACTGCCTTCCTACATTCCATTGCCAAAGGGAACTTCTGAATTGATTGGTTCCCAAGGAAGAAGATCACCCCAAAGGCATCTACAGTATAGAGCAGAGGAAAATCTCGGCACTAGGTTAGGAGTCCTGGTTTCTAGTAGTGGATATAATACTAATCTACTGTGTGGCTTTTAGCAAATCATGCCCATTCTCTGGTCATCAGTTATCTTATTTCTAGAATGAGGGAGTAGACTAAATGATATCTAAAGTTACTTATAGCCCTAAAATCTATGATCCCAGGACCTTATACTCCCAGAAAAAAGTTTCTTCAACATAATGTCATTAACTCATTTTTTTCATTGTCAGTCCCACTTAGTACACTTCCCTTGCATGGAACCTGGTTTTCTACCACTAAGAATGGCAACACTCCCTAAACCTTATTTGTATAAAACTGTAGAATAACAAAACCCCAGAACTGGCATGATTTTAGAGATCATCAAGCTGAACACCTAAGTACTTGAGCAGGAATTTCTTATCCTGGAAGGGGAGATAAGATATCCTGTTTGTAACCCCTTCTCAAGATCTTTAAGATCTTTTAGGTCCCTTCCAACTCTAAAAATTCCAAGAGAAACCAGAAGTGGCTACAAAATGCCTTTCTCAGATTCAGAAATTTAAGGCCTTGGCCTTTGATTAAATAGAGGCATTATCCTCCCATCCTAGCTCTCCCCATCAACCCATGGTGCATGGACTCACCGCCCTAGTGCTGTCCAATGTGCTGAATCCTGATACAGAATTTCTGCTGCATAATGAAGAGAAGGAAGAGGCACTCCATAGCCAAATCAAGTAGGAAGCTAGAGGTAGGGAAAGAACAAAGGTATTTGTAACAGGCAAAGGCTGAGGGAAGGGATACAAGCAATTCTCCGAGTTTTCTCTCTAACATTGACCTAGTCAGTAGGGAGACAGGCCCACAAGCTTCCCTTCCCAATATAAATAATCCCCATTCCAATTTGCCCACAGGTCCCTGTTCACTCCCTATTGGTAGGGCTTTATTCTTGGCTCTGTTTTAAGATGAAGAGAGAAGAGAATCTCCTTGATTGATTAGAAAGACAGCTCCTTCTTTCAGGAAGCTCCAAGTTTGATGAGGGAAACAGTACTTTCCCTCTCCAGTCTGGTGAGGGAAACAGGACATACAACCACTACCACTACTTCCAGTAAATAGATCTCTAAGGTCCCTTCTAGTTCTAAATTTTATGAATATAAACAAAATTGAGTAATGGACACAAGATAGAGACAACTAGACAGACACAAAGAAAGGGGAAAAAGAATAGAGAAAATTCACCCTGATGGAACTACAGCCATCAAGTACTAGGGTGACTGGGGCTATGAATCCTTCCTGGAGGAATTGGGAGATATTATGGATCAGGCTTTTGAAGGGAGAGTAGGTATTGAAGGGTATATCTAGCAAAGTAATCTTCCTTGATGAAGATTTGAAAATAAGAAAATATGAGAGTGGATAGAGTGTAACAACAGATTTGTCATCCTATAGCAGAGTCGGGGGGGGGGGGCAGAGACATGTAAGAGTATAGATAGTAAGGAAGTGAGGAAATAAAACTGAGGCATCCAAGCTCTGTTTCTCCTTCACTTCTAAACTTCTCCCTAAACAGAATCTGTTCAAATAGCCTGATCCAAATTGGAGGATCATCCAAGGTGAAGGACAGCATTTTCTATGGGTCATAACTAGTAGGTTGTGAGCACTTGCCCCACCAGCAGCAATGAAGTTGGGCCATCTTCCCATGTAGGTTTCTAGCAGGAAGGCAAGGGAATGGGTGCAATGACCCTGCTGGGTCTCAGCAACAGCCTTCACCCCTAGAGGTTCCCAAAGGAAGGTAAATACAGTAGTGACAATGATCCCTTTCAGAGTGTCCAGACTGGAGTCCTTCAGCCCAATTAGCAAACACAGCAAACACATCGATTCAGCTGCCTTCAGCTGCTGTCATAACAAACCCAAAGCCGCCTTAATAGGGGGGATTAGGACTGGGGGAGGAGAGGAGGGGGCCATTCTGAGACCTAGGAGAGAGAAGGGAGTGGGGGCCCCCTCTCTTCCTTCATATCCTCTTCTTACATAGCTTTCCCTTGTTCCATTAATCTCGAAGCATGAAGAATGATAATTTTTTAAAGTATTATCTCCCTTCAGCCAACAATCTCAAAGTACTCATCCAACTTGAATTCATTCATCCCTTGGGGTGGTTAGCTTTGGCAGGAAGTAGACGTCAAAAGTCAGAACATCATAAAACATTAAATATGAAAGGGAACCCTACAGGATCATATAAACCAATTCTTTCCTTTTACAGAGAGATGAGAATGAATTTGAGAGAGGAAGTGACCTACCTAAGGTCATACAGCTAGTTAATTATGCTATCCATTCCCCTGCCTCTGGGTATAAAGCTTTTGAATCAGAAAGTATTGGAATGCAATAAAAAACAATTCATCCTCATGGTTATGGGGATGGAGATAGAAACATGAATACCCAGAGTTATAGCGCTCAGAGTCTACTAATAAGGGGAAATAAAATGGAAGGGATCCAAGACAGACTCCAGGAAGGATGCTTTGACAGAGATGGGGTGAAGACAGAGTTTCAACACCAAGAATATGGACTTAGAATCAAAAGAGGAGGGTCGAGTCTGAGCTCTGATACTTAGAAGCAATGTGACTTAGAACAAGTTATTTTAACTTTCTGGACCCCAGTTTTTCATCTGTAAAATGATATAGATGGCGGGGGGCAGCTAGGTGGTGCAGTGGATAAAGCACCAGCCTTGGATTCAGGAGTATCTGAGTTCAAATCCGGCCTCAGACACTTGACACTTACTAGCTGTGTGACCTTGGGCAAGTCACTTAATCCCCATTGCCCTGCAAAAAAAAAATTATATAGATGGGGAGCAGCTAGATGGCTCAGTGGATAAAGCACCGGCCCTGGATTCAGGAGTACCTGAGTTCAAATCCAGCCTCAAACACTTAACACTTACTAGCTGTGTGACCCTGGGCAAGTCACTTAACCCCCATTGCCCCGCAAAAAAAAAAATGATATAGATGTACTAGTTAGTCTTCAAGATAACCTTTTAGCTCTGACACTGGGATTCTGAGTCTCATCCAGGGGTGGGAAGAAATGGTTAGGTAGGGATAGAGCTAAGATAACTTCTCAGAGAATTCAGTGGTGGAGAACAATCCAATTGCTTGCGGTTAGGTCCTTAATTATTTCTTTTATTAAATCCACCAGAAAATTGGTTCTCCCACATAAAGAACCGTGTTTCTAAGAATGCAGTGCCTTAGAAGCAAAAATCTGGGATTTTCATTCATACGAATCCATATTTCACAGAATTTCAGAGTTGGAAGTGATCCTAAAGGTTATCCAGGCCAAACCCTTCATGACCAGGACTATTTTTTACAATACCTGTGACTGATGACAATACTTACTGTCTCTTCTGGAAGGTCTCCAGTGGTGGGAATCCCACTCTCTCCTCAGGTAGCCATTTGATTTGGAGACATGTCTGATTGCTAGGAAGCTTTTCCTAACACAGCCTAAAATCTGCCTGAGATTTATCCACCCAATCCATTCATTGCTTATCTCTTCCCTAATTTACATGCTGCATTTTTCTATACACAAATTGAAATGCTAAGCAAATGGGAAGAGTGGCTATTAACACCAGAAAGTAATGGTAAATTCCAAGCACCCCCTACTTCTTTTCTTTTCTCTCTCTCTTTTTTTTTTAGTGAGGCAATGGGGGTTAAGTGACTTGCCCAGGGTCACACAGCCAGTAAGTGTTAAGTGTCTGAGGCTGGATTTGAACTCAGGTACTCCTGACTCCAGGGCCAGTGCTCTATCCACTGCACCACCTAGCTGCCCCCCCCCCCAATTCTTTTCTCCTAGCTAAAATACATTTTCTCCAGGTTCCTTCCTCCTCCCCAGGGACTAATCCCTTTCAGCTGAGGATGCTAGTCTTCTCTAACCTCTGCTGTTCCCTTCTTGTGTTCTAAAGAATATTCCACTGAACTCTCAGGGTTGGTAAGGAACAATAAAGCATGTTTATGCTACTAAGTGCTTTGAGATCTTTAGACAGGCACCAGGGAGGTAATGTGATTTTCACATTAGACAAGGGGATTAATATCTGACATTTTGTGTCTAGTCATCCACAGCCTGTCCTCTTCTATACTCAAAATACAGCCTCTTTTTCACTTTTTCCAGCCAAAGAAGAGTCATCCCCTCTCTGTGTGTCTACCTCCCTCTCTGTGTTTGTTTTAAAAGCCTTTTCTGGGGGCAGCTAGGTGGCACAGTGGATAAAGCACTGGCCCTGGTTTCAGGAGGACCTGAGTTCAAATCAGGCCTCAGACACTTAACACTTACTAGCTGTGTGACCCTGGGCAAGTCACTTAACCCCAACTGCCTCACCAAAAAAAAGAAAAAAAAAGTCTTTTCTGGTGTATGAGTCTGAGTGTGGGGAGAACACATAAAAGATTTTCCTCCCATCCCCCAATTATCCATAGTGGAGTCAGCCATCAAAGGTGGTGATTTTAGATAGGAAATTCAGGTAATTGAGGGAGAAAAAAACTTCTCAAAGAAACTAAAGTCGAAATGTTGTGGGTAATGAAGAAATTGGGTTTAATACCACTAACAAATCTTAGAGGCTTGATTTTCTGTCCTCAAAGAGAAGCCTCCACCCCTTGAATTTTTGAATATTTGTTTTACATCACACCTAGGAACACAGTTCAATAGCAAATAATTTAAGACCTTTCTAAAAAAAACACACCTGCCTATACTTGCCTGAGGCTGCCTGGCAAATCTGTTTTAAGTAGAAGAAATGGTCTTCAGAGTCTATCAGTACCATACTGTGGGGGCCCAGAATTGGTCAGAATTTGACAGGAGATTGGAAACTGAGAGGCTAGTATTTGGTGAAGGATGGAATAATAGCCAGCCAGTCGTTGTTGAGCTTGAAGGACAGAAGAGGAGAGAGAAAAGATGTAGTAAGAGGAATTGAGGGGGCGGCTAGGTGGCGCAGTGGATAAAGCACCGGCCCTGGATTCAGGAGTACCTGAGTTCAAATCCGGCCTCAGACACTTGACACTTACTAGCTGTGTGACCCTGGGCAAGTCACTTAACCCCCATTGCCCCGCAAAAAAAAAAAAAAAAGAGGAATTGAGATTCAACCGTACAAAGGACTTTCTGATTTGAAAGGATGTGAGGACAGGTGGTAACTGGAAGAAAAGAACCCTTTCCTCAGCTCTTCTTCTGTCTCCTTTGCTCATCAGACTGGGCTGAGGAAGGATGTATCTGAGGAATACCTGGCTCTATGCACTGCTATGATCCTTGCTCTCATGGGAAGTTTCCCATAAGGACCTCTGGCTCCAACTCAACTGGTTTAGTATAATCTGAACCTGATGGGAAACAGTAAATCCCTGGGAGGGATGGAGTCACACACACAATATAATAACTCACATTTCTAACATGGTTTAAATAATTTAGAACTTTTCAAAACAATTTTCTTAAAACAGCCCTATGAAGTATGTAGTATTGGTATTATTAAAAATCCTGTTTTATGGATAAAGAAACTGAGACTCAGTGATTTTCCATGGTCACACAGATACTTAAGTGTCAAAGACAAGATTTCTTTCCAGGTGCAGTATTCCTTCCATTACACTGTGATATGCCTCGATGGTAGCACACCATAAACCAGTCAGTCACATAGTTACATACTATACAGTCACATATATAGTATCACTATATAATATTGTGCTATGAAAAGTCTCAAATTGTAATGGAAAAGATCACTGAATGTGAGGTCAGAAAAATCCAATTAAACTGGGCAATTTACTTTGCTTGAATTTGCATGTTTGTTACAAGGGTTTTGTTTTCCTTTTTCAATGGTGGGGGTGTGAGAGAAGGATTTTTGTTCATTGAAAATTGTTTTAAAGAGATGAGGGCCCAAGACTTTACTCTAACAGTTTCTAGTTGTATGATTTGGGCTAAGGGTCTTCATCTTTTGACCTCTCTGTATTTCAGCTCTAGCATCTATAAAATTGGGGTAATAAGACTGCTTATGCTACTCACCTCACAATGTTGTGAGGAGGATGCTTTTTAAACCTCAAAATGCTACAGAAAAGTGGACTATTATAATTGTATCACATCACATACAGCCCATAATCACTCTCATCCCATTTCACACCCCATAGTGTATCTCACACACAATTTCATGCCCAAATCACACTCACACAGTTAATATGCAGTAACAGTCACCTAGACCCTGCAATTAAGGGTTACATCTACCTTCTCCCCTAAAGACAGACACATGCAAGAGAGAGACAAACATATACTCTACTCCCTCAACTCTTCTATTCTGCCTATCTAAGGGGATCCTCAATAGGTGTTTGTTCGAAGATAGGGGTAAGTTTCCAGACCTCCTACTCCTTTTCCCAGTGTGCCTCAGGGCTTTCCAAAGTCCCAGACTTTTGTTGTCTTCATGAGATCAGAGGATATATGACCTTACAAGGGAACTAAGGATTCACAATAATCTAAATCCTATAAACTTCATTACTTAAGTATCTGTGATTTCATCCATGAGGAAATGATTCTTTTTCAGAGAGTGAGTCACTTCATCTCACTGCTCCTCAGTTTCCTCATCTGTAAAATGAGAGGGTTACTCTAGATGGCCCCTGAAATCCCTTCTCAGTTCTAAATCTATGATAGTACAGTCTTTGGGAATTTCTTGGGGGCAGCTAAGTGGTGCAGTGGATAAAGCACTGGCCCTGGATTCAGGAGGACCTGAGTTCAAATGCAGCCTCAAAGACCCTTGACACTTACTAGCTGTGTGACACTGGACAAGTCACTTAACCCTCATTGCCCTGAAAAAAAATGAAAAAATGAAAAAAAAGAGATTAAAAAAAGAGAGAGAATTTCTGTGACTAAAAAAATGCTTCACTCCATGGCTAACCTGGTGATGAACGTCTCAGAACTTAGCTAGGCTGGTCCTTGAGAAAATAGATATCTCTATTTCTCTATCTTCCAGCATTAAAGGCATGATCCTATGATGCTTTCTATCATAGTAATAAAAATTTACCAGTGCTGAGCTGTCTGAGCAGATTTCTAAAGATACATTTATAGCCAGACACATAACAAGGTCACAAGATCTGAAATTAAAAAATAACCCTTCTTTCCTGGGATGCCTTCACCTCACAATCTATGCCTCTGGCATCCTTTACCCTTCTGATGCCCAAACCTTCATTTGCTCTACTCATGCTCCTTTAACCTGTAACCCTAGTGTCCATTTATCGACAATGACCTCCCCACACCTGATCTCCAACCTGGTAACTGTCTCTGACCTTCATATCTCTTCTTGTTTCAATCCTTCCCTCCTTCCAAACCCTGTTCCATGCTCCCCTCCTACAAGAAACCTGACTCTTCTGCAGTAGGATGAAGGTTAGATAATATTAAGAATTTCCCCCCAAAAAAGCAGACCCTAGAGCAGAGGAGTAAATGATATAAAATAAAGGGAGGTCCTACTGAACTCCATCTGGTTGGAGAAAGAAAGGGCTGGGTGGCAGGTAGCAGAATGGAAATTAGATGTCAGAAAAGACTTCCCAAATGAACAGAAAAGTTCAGGAAGGTGAGAACAGGAATTCTTTATATCAGAAAGCCAAATGACCTTTTTGTGATTCAACGATTCACACTTCCTGGGGCCCCTACTACCAAATTTGTTTCCCACACTTCTCACTATAATGGAAAGTCAGTCAGTTGGTTATGAAATAAATCGGAGCCCTATGGTTCCAAGTCAGCCACAGAATCAACTGGAAACCTGGTTAATGTCTCTAAAATTTCCTTGGCAAGTATAGATACCACTTGGGTTAATTAATTCATATTTAAGCCTTTCCCCCCCAGTGTATCCATTTGATCTGGAAGTGACTTTAAAGAAGGAAGGGATGGGTGGATGGGTAAAGGAGGATTTTAGATCAGTGGGTTTGCTCCACAGACTCCTAGTATTTCTATAGCATATTTCAGGCCACAATCTGGAAGGACAGTGTTTTTGAGAAAAGGCAGGGGATCTGAGATGGAGAAGGACACAGTTCCCATTCCTGAATAGATTTTACTTCAGGAGACACCACAAAACAAAAGGAAATGTGATGGAAGGGAAAGAGCCCTGAACTTGAAATCCGAAGTCTTGGGTTTGACTCAGCCCTGCTACTCACTACCTTTGTGACCTTGGGCAAGACACTTCTCTCTAGACCTCAGTTTCCTTATTTATAAAATGAAAAGACTGGATGAGATGATTTCTAAGATCCCTTCCAGCCCCGCAAACCTATAAATCTTCTTTGACCCTTCGTCCACCTTGCTGAAAGACTGAGGAAAAAAAAAAACTTAAGATCTTCAATGACCCTCCCTCAATTAACCATCCACCAATCATTTTCTATTTTTGCATCCAGTCTGCAAAAGAGTGAATGCTGTCTACTTAGCTAGGGAACAAAGCAAAGACTGCTCTCCCTCCCAACACTATTGAAGTTCATCCCAACCTCACTGGGTCCCTATTTCTGTCTTTGCAGGAGCCTAGTTGTTTGAAATTTGGGGGACATCATTTGGAGCCCCAGTTCTGGGAAGTCACTATTTTGGGGACAGCAACTAGAGCTAGGGAAGAGAAAAGGAAGAAGAGGGTTGACCCCAAAAACTGTTTGAATAAACCCTTCCTGAGATTTCCTTGGGATTACAGAATGGAGATTTAGAATGTCAGAATTGGAAATACCCTGGAACATAGAATGTTAAAGCAGGACTAGAAACAGAATAGAGTCCAGTGCTCTTATTTTACAGATGAGGATACTGAGGCCCGCAGTGGGGAAATCATTTGCCTGAGCCCACACAACTATTGGTAGAGTCTGCCCTAAAATCCTGGACTCCTGACTCCCAGGCCAGGGTTATTTTCTGGGTTTGTTTTTTTTTTGGTGAGGCAATTGGGGTTAAGTGACTTGCCCAGGGTCACACAGCTAGTAAGTGTTAGAGGGTTATTTTCAATATCAATGAGGATATTCTCTCATCTCAGTGTGAAAAGAGCTTGCTGCAGTAGCAGTAGGGTCGAATGGGACAAACTAAAGGAAGAAGGGAGGTAGACCAGAATGGCTCTTCCACAAGATGTAGAGATAGCCAAAATTCTGGAAGATTGTAGAGAAAAGAGTGACAAGGGGAGGGGGTGACTCCTACCTTCGAAATGGGGAGGGAGGGGGACTGAGTGGCTGCCCTCTCGGAAGTCCCACTAGAAGCCAGACGTCTTTTCCTCCTCTTCTTTTCCTTCTGATTTTCCTTTTTCGTGTCTTGGCTCTTCCTTCGGTATCTCTCCCCTCCGTCCCCTCTCCGCCCTCAGCATCAGCCCCCGGGGCGCCTAGCTCCGGCCCGCCTTCCCTCGGGCTCGTGCTCCGCAGTGTATGGGGTTATTTTTACTTTCGGTTATCTAGCTTTATGAAGACTCGACACCACTCATACAGCTAGATAACCAAAGATAACAACCAACCCCGCCTCCCGGCTGCAGTCGCTGTCAACGCCACCGCCACCTCGCCTCGCCACCTCGCCACCTCCGAGCAGCCCCCTGGGCTCCACCGCCACCACTACTTCCGGGCAGCCTCCCGGTTCTGATGGTTCCCGGCCCTGGGGGGGTGGGGGGTGGGGGGTGGGGAGAATAGGAAGAGAGAAAAAAAAAGATAGGAGAACAAGAGGTATGACAAAGCCCTACCTACCTCTGGTCCATCTCGCAGCCCTCCATCCATTCTCCCATTTCCAATCCCAGTTTCCTCTTCTGTAAAAATAATGGTTTGAACCAGAGGATCTCAAAGGGTCCTTTTAGCTCCTGATTCTATGTTTCTGTGATCTCAATCCCGAACCAGGAATGAACCTGGCTTGAAGAAGCGGGGAGCTCACGAGTGCTGGCTTGCAATTTCGATTTATCAGGCCGGCTGAATGAAGAAGGACCCACGACGCAGAGGTCCCCACTGTGCCGGCTCCTTCCTCTCCTTCTCCCCTGAAAAAAGGGGTGGCCTTGGAGACCTGCACTTTTGCCTGGGTCAGGAGCGGAGACCAAGATCTCAGCCCTAGTGAGGACCCAGTGTTGTATCACTGGCCCAATGAGGCGGGAATTCAGATTCTGAGTTGAGCCCTAAAGCCTAGGAGCAGCGAAGCTCAGCTTCGGGTAACGACTGAGGGGGTGGGGGTGGAGAGAGAATAAAACACCAGGGATTGCTTACACCCGCTCCTCACACATGCCGAGGAATCAGGAGATTCTGAATCCTAGCGAGACAGGGACAGACAGGCCCGAGAGGTCAAAGAGTCGGGAATGGAAATGAATATGATGACTTCCTTCGATGGTGGGGAGAGGGCCGAAATTGGAGATCCTGAGGTTGGGAATAATAGGATGGAGACCGAAATAAGGATAGTAGGGACGAGGGTGAGGATGCTGTCTACGTTAAGCCTTGCACATAATAAGTCTATAATAAATGTTTGTTGATTTGAATGGCAAGAGCAGGAATAAGGATACGGTGCGGAAGAGGGAGTGGACGGGGAATGGAGATGAAGACAAGGAAATAGTAATTATCAGAACGGGGATGATGGGGGATGATGGGGATGGAGATGAGGTCGGGGAAGATAGGAATGGGCGAAAGGCCGAACAGATCCGGCACTAACCTAAGGGATGAGAGGCACCTGCAGAAATCGTGGGGTATAAATAAAGACCTCGCCCCGAGCGGAGCAAGAGAATCGTAAAGGCAGAGGGTTTCATCTGTGTAACTGCAACCCCTCCCCAAAGCCACGTGTGGACAGTTGCGGGACATAAGGACCTAAATAGAGAGGGGTTGGACAGGATTGATGGTCTCCTGGGTCAGAAAGCTACCAGGACCACACAGGTTCCTCACCTCTGGCCGCCCTTCCCCAGTCTGTCCCCTGAGTCCACCCTGCGCCTTCAAAGACCACTTACTCTGTGCTCCCTCTCCTGTTGATGGCTTCTCTTCTGCAGCGTCCCGTTCTCCAACCCTCCTTTTCTACGCCCCACCCCCAACACCACGCACGTAATTCGGAGGCTCGGGGGTCGCAGAGGGGTGTCCGAAGCCTAGGAGAGGTGCATGAGATTCAGGAAGGGGAACGTTGGTTCCCAACCCCCTGCCGTCCCTCAATCCCCTTGCCTCGCCTCTCTGCTTGCAGCTTCTGTGCCCGGCGCGCTCTGGGCTCGCGACTTTTCATTCATCCTTTCACACTCCCTCCCGAGGTTGGCCCAGGATTGGCTTCATTCAGTCTGACGTCACCACTCCCTCTCTTCCCTTCTCCGCCCCTCTCCCCTGCAGCGTTCTGGACCAAGGAGTGCAGAATTGAGTTGAGGGGTGGGAACTGGGCTTTACGGAGGGGTTGGGGGTGGGTGGGCGGAGAATGAAGATTCGGTCTCTCATTACCTTCTTTCACTCCCAAGAAAGCCCACTTCCCACTTCCAAATCAGACAGTTGTTTGCACGGTGGACCTCCAACCCTCCCTGTATTCTTGTAAGTCCTACAATTTACATTTGGATTCACGGTATTTGATGTAAGATCTTGACAGGACTGGGTAAAAAGAGGGAAATGAGGGAAATGAGGAAGAATGAATTTTTATTCAGATAACCTTTCCTCCAATACCACAGCCACCACCCCCCCTCATTCCCCACTAACAGAACCAAATTCCTGTTGACTCTACCAAAACCCCACTCCACCCTATCCCCGCAACACCCCCCCACACACACACACTAAGGAAATCAGGATCTGCAGGTTTAGAGAGCACCCACACAACAGTGAAAAGCCCCCCTATCCTCTGGTCCTTGACTGAGCTTCTAACATCTGTTTTCAATGGCAAGCACTGGGGAAAGAGGGTTATGGGGAATTTGGATTTAATAAAGAGCGGGGAGAGACCTAGTCGGGAGATCTGGGGGTGGGGAGGTTCTCAAGAGCTAAACGGGTCGACTTTGAATTGGCTACTGGCCCCTGTCCTTTCTCTACGGGTTCTGAATGTAATTCCCAACTCCAAAGCCAAATTCTGTTGTGTTTTTCCTCTCCCACTTCTTCGGATTCTCAAGTTAAAATATAAGGCAAGCCTACGGGGAGAGTAGTAGTAGAAAGAGGCTATAAACCACTTTCTGGTACAGAGAAGCCAAGACCTCAACCGTCACTTTGGCCTCAGCACAAATCTCTCTTCCTGTCACCCCGAAGTGTTAAAACTACTGATAATACGCCTAAATGTTGGTGCCCAAGCCGGGGCCCGTCTGGGCCTCTCCAGACAAAAATAGGATGCAGAGACGGTTGACTCCAGCTCCGGAAGAACTGGCTCATTTCACACACTCCCCTACGGCTCCTGGGCCCTCTGCACTACACCAAGGGTCAGTGAGGGCACAGGGCCACTCCCCCTCTCCTTCGGCCTAGTCCTTCCCGCCCTTCGGATAATCCACCCCTCTAAACACAAGCACACAAAAAGGGGGGGGGGGCGCAGCATCCCTTAACATCCTCCCCGGTCTTGTCCGCCGCATAACATAATGCAAGTCTGGGAGATCGGACAAGGTGAAGGAAGGGGGAATCTAAATCCCTTACTAGATTTCCTTAGGGGACGAAGAATGGAGGGGAGGGGGGGGTGTCTTGCCGTATTCTCAGCTCCCTTTCCTCCCACTATTCATTTCCTGTACAATAATGCGCCTCGTCCACACCCGCATGCCTCAACCTTAGTCCCAGAAAAAGACATTACTGGGGACCACAGTTCTAAAATCGAAGCCCTTGGCTCAAACCCTAGGAGGTTCTCCCTCCTCCGTAGCCCCTTCTTCCAGGACCAGGGCTCCCACGGACTTTCCTTTTTTTCCGGAGGGAAACAACGTCGGCCAGAATCGTTGAAGCTTTGGCTCCGACATTTGGGGTTGAGGAATTGTGAATCCTTCCCCCACTACCAGCCCCTTAGACGGCGGGTTTTATATTTTAAAATGTCACCAGGTTCGTCGGATTCTGCTTCCCACTCCGAGGACCCTGTCTTACAAAGCTTTCCGCTAAACGGAGCTTGGGCAAGAAAACTATTGCTTGGATCGGTGTAGATGTCCAATTCGTTTTATGTCCTTACACCCCACCCAACATCCCCTGAAGATTTTGGAGGATGTAAATGATGAGGTCCGGGCTGAGGAGCAGCAGCTAGCGGCATGGCTACCGGCCGCTTGTCAGGTTGAAGACAAGGCTGGGCTAACGAGTTTCTATCTGAGGCCCAGTGCCTTTTTCCAACCCCCGGCCCAGCCTAAGAGGAGCGGAGCTATCCCTCCAGCCCGTCGCATATCCTAGGTATCTTTGTTCCTCCCTCCACGAGGTTCGGTCCTTTGGCAGCTTCCCGATGAGAAGGGCCAGACTCTATCTCATCCATGTTTAGCTCTCGCCGAGTTCCCATCGTGGAGGGAGGAGGAAAGAAGGGGTGGGGGTGGGAACAAAAACAAAAACGTGAGGGAAGGGGAGGTGAGAGCGAAGAAAAATACGGGAACCTGTGAGACGACCTAAGGGCCTCACTCGCTTACCCTCACTCACCCAGGCCTTGGTCTTCTCTTTCCCCTACTCTTGGCTTTCTCTACTAACTCCCTGAAACCTACAGCTCAAGCCTGGAGCCGGGGGCGGGCAGCCTCCTGTCCCATTCCCGTTAGGTTTGGCGTCGTAGCCTAGTTGATAAATCCTGGACTTTGCACTGTCCTCGGAACCTTAACTTCTTTATCCAAATGCTTCCGTAAATACATACCTTCTATTATTGCCTTTGAGTGCCTACAAAATACTCTTCCCTTCCGTCCTAGAGTCCACAAACTGCCTTCACGTAACACACACATACATAAATGTACATAAATTTAATATACATATAGATGTGTGTAGTATGAGATCTCTTTTTACACACCTCAACACCACCTTTAATAGCCAGAGATGCCCCTCCCAAAAGTCAGTTAATGCTCTGAACACCTGAATATACCCAAATATGCTCTCTATATTACCTATACACCCTCATAGTAACGACACCCTTCATTTCCTCCCAGAAACACCCCACCCAAATTTGGCAATACTTCCTTAGATACTCCTTCATTCTACCCTTCCTCTCTCCCATTCTTGGAGAGACATTTTTGGAGGCTAAAAGAAAAGTTCACTGATAAACTATCCTCTACCATCATTGGGAGAGTATTTCCATTGCAAAACCTTGCTCATCATCCTCAGAGGGAGAATGGGCAGAGCCTGCATGTCCATTCACAAAGAATCCTCCTATCAATCCCTCCACTTCCCTAAAGCAGTGTCCACAAGGGCAAGAGGAGAGTTAAGCTGTGATTGGCATGAATCTTGCTACTTTAGTTATTTTTTCCATTACCTCATCCTCTCACCATCTTTGTTGGTGGTGGTGGTGTTGGGGCACTGGGGTAGGAGGTTCAGAACAGAATTATTTCAATTTCCAATGGCCTGTGTACTGACTTAAGCAAACGTCAGTGAGGTCCCATTTCTGAAATTTTTTAAAGGGCACATTTTGCCCACAATCTGGATTTTTCTAAATACCTAGATTTTCTCCAAATAATTCATCTAACCAGCTGACACTTTTGAAGGCTTTTAGTAGCTTTACAATGTAGCTTTACAATGGTCTCAGGGTCAAGGCTAGTTCAGGTTACAATGGGTAGAAACGTTTGGCTGAGAGATCCATAGAATCTGAGCTCCCCTTTGGATCCACCAGTGGAGAAAGTCTCTTCAACTGGGGTACATATTTTTGAGGGCTGCCTCCAAAAAAAAAAAAAGGAATACAAAAATTGCCATGTTATACTCACTCCAGGCCCCTATCATACTTTCCATTCTTGAATAAGTCAACTTTCTAGTTGGCCTTGTGTGGACAGATGCTACTCACTATTTCAAAGATGAAGGAGAAAAATGTGCTTTCATTTTAGAAAAAGAATAATGGCTACTGAGTCACAGGTCATGCCTATACAGAATTAACAATGGGAAGATTTGCCAACCAAATTATCATTTGCTATTGTATTAAGTTAAAAATCCCATTTTTTGTGTGTAAAAAAAATAACCAAATAAAAATCACTTTAGGTCTTAAAATACCATGTATATTTATATGTGTTTGTGTATATGTGATGTGATATTGTGAATCCATGTTTTATGTATTGTGTTTCTGTATTGTGCATGCCTCTGTGTATATGTGGTGTGTTTGTATTTTATGTTGTGTGGTGGAGAAGAGGGGTGGTACTTGAATTAAATTTTCCAGAACCTTGTTCTAGCTCCTCTTTGCTTTGTGTAGTAAATACAATTCAAGGCTGCTGTGTTGCTGCATATAAATGCATTACTTGGGAATTTGTGTGGATTTTTTAATGGGGGGAGGGTGTCTGAGATCTCCCCTTTTCATAGATCTCCTTGTCTAATGAGACAATATTTGACATATTGGTACTTAGGATCATGAACTTTTAAATATCCCACACTACCAAATTATATTTCCAATACATGCTCTTTGGATTGGATTGTTGGATAGGTCATTCAAGTGAGACATTGAAGATCAGGGCAGATAATTTAATACAGATTCCTAGTCTCAATCCTTGGGCTTCCCCAACAGTGAACATTATTTTTGACATGCCTTCTTTCCATTGCTATTCCTGATGTCCACCCATTGTCTGTGTTCCTGCAGAATAATATTGCTGTCTGGGTACAGCTTTCATCCAGGCCTATACACATAAACCAGTGAGGCAGAGCGGATACTACTCCCTCCAAAACACACACATACACGTACATACACTTTGAACTCATGCTACTGTTTTCTTAAATATTAGGGTACTTGAAGAAAAGATGTATTTTTTGCCTCAATTAATTAGGTTAATTTGATCATATGTAGTTGCATTCAGAAGGAAACTGTCACCAGGAAAGGATTTGTGTTTATCTGTGTTATACATAAACCATCACATGTATTAACATGTGCTATGCTAAGATATAGCATATAGAATATCTATGGAATATTATTAACCATCTAGGCTTGAGCCAAATGCTGTTAGCCAGTCGCGTATAAAATTGCTAAAATCTAGAGTGACAGGTTTTTGAAACCGTCTACACAGCAGAGTGGAGCAAAGAATTGAGACATAATGTGGGTAATTTGACACCCATAGAAACTGCCCTCTCTTCCTCCCCCAAGGATATTTTTTCTTCAGCAGCAGAATTTTGGGGTCTGAATTATCCTGAGAATTCCCTCTGCTTGTGCAGACTCTTCCCTATGCATCTAGGTCTCCAGCTTTTTGGACTGGGTGTTCCCATCCTCCCTTCCTTCTCCCAGTTCCATATTGTAACATCCACCCAAACCTGAAGCATAAGAAGGTGTCAGCAAAGTGTAGAGGACAATGTGTGCAGCTATAGGATAATCTATGGACCCCCTCACTATAATTACACCCCACTTCAACCTCTCCCACCCAAACCTTCATCTCCTTGCCTCAGTCAGGGATGGCTGGTTTGGGTATCAGTCCCTCTATACTCTCGGCAATCAACAAAACCATCCCATTGAGGGGTACATATACTCAGAACCTCACACACAACCACATATACCCCACACTCAGATAAACAGGTACACACACTCATAGGCACTGAAAAACAAGGCACACATGCTTAGACACATAAACTACACCCTTATAGGCACATGCAACATACAAATACAGATAATCCACCCCAGATATACCATGTCCTCACAAACACACTCACTCATGTATGGCAGCCACTTTGCACAACCAGATTCCTGTTCATACCACCCTGCCCCTCTCTTTCTCTCCCAGTTTGGGTTTCTTAGCCTCCATCTCTGGTCTTTTTTTTTTTTGTGGGGCAATGGGGGTTAAGTGACTTGCCCAGAGTCACACAGCCATCTCTGGTTTTAAGGATATAACCCTTCAGGAGGGGAGGTGGCTAGGGAAGAAATCTAAGGGCTTTATTCACCACAGCAATATTTCTTCTGTTTCCTAGAAAGCTAGGCTTCATTTACAAACTGCCTTTCACCTATTACCCCATACTATTTACTGTATAGATCCTACTGAAAATTAAGTTAGCAAAGGAACAGAGACCAGAAGATGGGAAAAACAAGGGTAGGGGTAAAAGTTGGGTTGGAGAGTGTGAAAGCAGGAAATGTTGAGTTAGTCATCCTTCCCCTCACTTCCCTCCATTCCTCCACCCTAAAACCCCACAACAAGACAATAAATACCCCAGCTGGAGAGCCGCCTACAATGGTACCAGAAACAAATGTGGTTGCTTCATCTGGGTGTTGGTCCCCTGTCAAGGAGGAGAATACAAAGGTTAATAAGGCTCTCTGGAGAGACTCTCACTCTCATGGCCATTTTGGCTCCCTATTTCTCTAGCCACTCCCTTTTCCCCCATTCTGATGTCCTATGGTCACCCCACCCCCATATTTTTGCTAATCTCAGCTCTCTTCATCAGATTCCAGACTTAAAGAACACCAAAGAGGACCCTATGGAGACCAATAAGCCAACCCAACCCAGCCAAAACAATGATCCCATGCCCTTTATAATAGCTTATTTCCACATCCTTCCTAACACACCCTATACAGCACGTAAGGAACTTCCTTGGACCTATTGGTTTGACCCTATAGCATTGATCCCAGACCTATAAGACTCTGCTTCTGCATCTGAGAAAAGCAATCATGGACCCCCAGAACATCTAGACTAGGGATTCCAGAAAGGGTAAAATACTAAGGCTGGGATTAAGGTTGCATCCTTGTCTGTTTGCCTACCTATTTTCTTACCTATATATCTAATCTTTTTTTTTATCTATATGTTTCCTTATAAACACATATACAGTCCATAAAAATAGAGCAATATTTATTTATGTATATATTTTCTCTTTCACATATACACACCCCAGGCATGACTATAAAGTAAGAAGACTGATTTCTACGTGTGGTTGATAGAGAACCAGTCTCATTACTTTATAGACATGCCGCCTACATTGCCGTCTCCAGAGTAGAGCTGGTTTGGGATTAGGACATGGATTCCAAAGATAACTCAGCCCTTATAAAGAAAAAAAAATAGAAAAGAGAGAGAATAGGACTGGATTAATATCTTTGCTCTTCCCATCGCCCCTATCTCAATCCCACATCTGGGATTTTTCCAATGAGAGACCATTTTATTGAAGGAGGGGGATAGGAGGCTGGAGGTGGAGGGCAAGCAAAAGGATATAGCAAAGGGATGAAGATGTTCTTAGCCCTACATGAGCATGTGAAAGGAATGAAAGGGGACTGGGAACAGGGGTTTATACTCAAATAAATATCAAGCCTGCTTCTTCTCTGGACCTTTGGCCCGGGATGTAGGGTGGGTAGGTAGGGGTGCCCTGAACTCCCACTCCCCAGAATTATCCAGTAGCCCATCCCTCACTTTTGCTGATCTATCCATTTCACAAAGGTATTTATTTCTCAATCTGAAATTGAGGTTTTTCACTCCAAAGGAAGTAAGGGGAATACCCCTCATCCCCATCTGCTGACATATTGGAAAATAGGAACAGGGAGCGCTGGAGAGACAGTCATCTCCCTTCCTCCACCCCAATGCAGTGTCTAAAGCAGATTCCATCAACCTCCACCTCCTGCCCTGACTTCCCCAAAACAAAGTGATTTATTAATTTACAAATCCCAAATGTGTGATTGAGATTGGGGTGGCAGAGAGAGGGTGAGGAAAGGGCAAGGAGACTAGGTTTGCCTCAGCTCCCAGTTTTTCAGGAACTGAGGTGAGAAGGTGCATCTCTATTGTCATCAGTTTCCCACATGCACACATGCCCATGTACACCCAATATCCCCTGGGTAGCATGCTGCTGAGAAACATGGGTTAGTTAGTCACATAGCATACATAGACATATATGGTATCTGACACCCAGTGCCTCTGTCTTATCCACCCCACTCTATGCAGCATCCTATTAAAAGCTCCATATTCCCCCACCCCACAAAGGCCTGATTCTCATCTCCCAGCATGGGGGAGGTCATGTCTCTCAGATCTCCTAGCCCCTAAGAAAAGACCTTTGGATGGGCCTTGAAGAAGCCCTATCAGCCTCTATTTCTTTATACTTAGCCTTAGCTCTTTACCCCCACCTTATCCTCTGACGAGCTCCCCTCAGCTCTAGGTAAGGGAGGATGGAAACGGTAAACCCAGTGCTGTAGGATTCTTTCCTAATGCCTGGTTCTACCTTTCTTGTAAAACCCCACCCCCACATTCCATCAGAGCCCGAAATCCAAGACATCGCCTAAGGTGGGAGGGAGGGAGAGAGAGAGAGAGAGAGAGAGAGAGAGAGAGAGAGAGAGAGAGAGAGAGAGAGAGAGAGAGAGAGAGAGAGAGAGAGAGAGAGAGAGAGAATTGAAGAGAAGAGTCCAAATTTGGACTCTGTTCTTGCTCCTTGACAATCTCCCCTCCTTGCCTCCTTCAGTGGGAGCATTAAGATGTTCACTGTCGGTCTGGGGTGGGGGTGGAGGGTGAGGGAAGGAGGGGCAGATTAATAGGATCAGTAGCACCGTGACCCTAAAGCCCCCCTGAATCCGGTTGACAAACTTAGTAAGCTGTCGGCCCACTGTTGGGGGTTGGAGGGGAGGGCTGGGTTAGAGAGGCTTTCTGAGGCGGCTGAGGAGGGTGGTTTTCTCTAGCCCAATGCTGGGAAACAAGAACCAGGCGACAAAATTCTATAGGTTCATCGGCTGCCCGTCTCACCTAATTCTTTTGGGTTCCCCCCTCAAATTATGGACCAGCCTTTCCTGTCTCTCACCCCAGCCCCCATCGACCTCTGGGAAAAGTGGGGAGGGGTGGAATGGGAGCTGATTAATTTTAAAGGATTCCCCCTCCTCTTCCAGTCTCAATTCCTGAGAGAGATGAATTTTCCCAGTATGGCAAGGGTTACTTACCCAGTTCCTGTGAAGAAGAGGTGTCTGTCTCTCAGGCCCCCACGGCTGGTCTGCTTCTTTCCCCCCCCAGCTCCTAGCCTCTTGTGGAGTAGAGGCTGCAGCCCTGATGACGTAGCATCTGTCTATCCATTCAGGAATTTCGCTCCCCTCTCTTTCTTTCTCTTGCAGCTCTCCTTGGCAGACAGCAAAAAAAGGGGGTGCTGCCCCTGCCTGAAGACCTCCCCCCTTAAAAATAAAAGCCCATCCCACTCTGCCTCACTGAGACCCCTTTCTCCTCCCTTCCGCTGCATGGTCAAGAAGAGATCAGTGTCACCTCCACCCTGCTCCCCCTTACCACCACCCCACCCCAACACAGCCCTTTCCAACCTGAGACAGGAGGATGGGGGGCACAACAACGCAGCTATTGTTTCCCCCAACACCTCCCTGCCAATGTAAAAGTAGTCAAATGAGGGGAACCCATTCTTTTCTACCTCCCACCCCCAAGGTCCTCTTCAATTTTTTTTTAGCCCCAACAGATTTAGGAGATGAAAATGTTGTGGTGGTTTTGAGGGGGAAAGGGCCAAGGGGACAGAGGTGCTTTGGAGATTTCAGGGCTTCCCCACGGTATTCAGAACTCACCTGAGAAGGGGAGGGCAGGGAATAGGAGATAAGTAAGCTGTGGACAGAGAAAGGGGGAAAATAAATTTTCATCCAAATTGTCTCTGAGTTGTGTAGGGTGGGGGGGCGGGAATGCAGTGTGCACAGACTAGAAGGAAAAAGTCTAGACAAGAAGTGGGACCACAAATTCAAAGTGGAAGATAAATTATCTCGCTCTTGTAGGAGGGAGGGAGCTTTGGAGGTTGGTTTCCAGGGCTGGGGTCCCAGTGCTTGGTGGAAGCTGGGGACCAGAATGGTACAATGGGCCGGTCTCTTTTCTCTCTTTCTCCCCTCCCTCCTCAGCCCCTCCCCTTTTCTCCCTCCCTCCCTCCTTCCTTGGCCTGCATGGGAACTCGGCCGGGGCTCAACTTGACAGACAGCAGGCCTGCATGCTAATGAAGTCTGTCTCAAGTTCATTGTCAACCCCCCCAATCTCCCCGTAATGCCCCCTCCTTGTGGCCCCCTCCTTTCCTCTCCCACACACAAATCTCCCTCCAACTTTTGTCACACAGACCCGGAGGCCACTTGAGCCTCTGCCTGCTCCTCTCTCCCACCCTCCCCCACGACCCTCAGCTCCAGACTCCCCCCCCCCCCCACCGCCAGGGGCTCTCTCCACTCTCCACCTCAGTCCCCTTTACACCACCCTCACTAATACTAGGTTAAATTGAATTATTCTGAAGGGAATCGTACAGAATAAGGCCTGAGTCTATAAATCTGAACCACCCCCTCCCTACCACAAAATGAAGAGTTTGGGGAGATGGGGGATAAGGAGAGGGAAAGGAAGTCAGACTCTTACCACCCCAGGTACTTTGCCCCCCAATTTTCTGTCCTATCCTGTCTCCTGCATTAGCCTCCCCCCAGTTCCTTTCCATTATGATTATTTTTTTGCTCTCCCCTTGATTACATCTGCTTCAGTAGCTCAGAAATAAAGATCCTTTGAGACTAATTTCCCCCCCCTCCCCAGTTCCCCACCCCTTCCCTTCCCCCCCTTCCCTCAGACTAGGGCTCCTATTTGCTCCTTTCTCACCGACTGGAAGACATTGAGTTCCTTGTCTAGGGAGCTGGGGGGCTGGTGTGTGAAGGGGGGTGTCAGTGAGATGAAGGGGGGGTCTCTCCAGCTCTGGGACGTGTCCAGCAATCCAAACCTGTCCCTCTTTTGTTCCTGCAAATCTCTTCACACTGTCACCTCCCTTTGGAGTCTGTCTTTCTCCCAGCAACCATGGAATGGGAGGGGGGAGAGAAAGGGGAGGAGGACCCTGTGCTCACCCCCATTCCACCCCCAATTCTAGGGGAAGGGGGAGGGGGAGAAAAGAAAAATTTTTAAATCCCCCCTCATTAGCAGAAAGGAAGCGAAAAGGGGATAATTATAATTAAAAGCAGACAGCTGTAGATTGCATCTTTTATGTTCTTCATAGCTCCTCCCCATCCCCCCAACACCCCCACACAACACCCTGCAGATCTTCCTCTATGAAAAATGGAATGGGTAGAAGTATTGGGTGCTTAGGGTGCTGGAAGGGATGGCTGAAAATACTGTATAAGGGAAAGGGGCCCTGGCTTGCAAGAAGGGCCTCTGTTACTTCTCCCCATTGGGATGCATGGTCTTAACCATTCTAGTAAACTCTTGGAGCTCTACCTTCTGTTCTTATCCCTCCCACCTGTACCCCAAAGTGGGGGCTGCAGCTGGGCTGGAGAAGAGATAAGAGCCAATTATCAAGCTCTTGGGCATCTCTGATTTTCCTAATAGTATTAGTAGGTTATTAATAATCATTTTAATACTGGGAATTAATTATAGCATCATCTGTACATCCTTGTGCCCATCCATTTACTCATCACTGTCCTTAGAAGTTTCATGGAAACACAAGAGTGAGTGTCAGGAAGCCCATAGTCTAGGTTTTATAAAAAATTGGGGGAGGGAGGTAGTGTTAATAAAGGGCCAGTTTGAATATAAGCAAGAGACAGACATAGCAAGCCAAAATTGAAAGCTTAGTCCATAGACTATTAAAGCTAGATGGAACCTTAGAATTATAGAACATAATAGCTAGTAGGGTCCAGATGGAACATTAGAGCATGCAATGGTAGATCATAGAACATCAGAACTTAGAAATCATAGACCAATCTCCTCACTTCGAAGATATCTATATGTGCACAGACAGAGCAGGTGTAGTTTGGGGGGGGGGATATGGGGTGTGTTGCTAGGCCCAGATAGCTTGCCCCTATATATTTATAGAACTTGATAGTAGGCCAGAACAGCAGGGTAATTATGGACTAATTAGCATATATGCAAATGAGCTAACCTATATACACTGAATGGAAGCAGATTATTATTTATTTCTTTTTCTTTTCTCTCCCCCTCTTCCTTCCCGGGCAACAGCTCCTGCTCCTCTGAGCTCATACCAGCAATTATCTGACATTATAAGAGGGGCTGGAGTCCGGGAGGAGGGAGGAGGGAAGAAAAAAAAACCAACACTCGATTTATCTCATTTTACTTTATGTTATTCTCAGAAGGGTGGGCAGAGGCTTAGTTAGAAGCCTCTGAATTAACAAAAGGGGAGAAAGGTCAGGGGACTTGGGAGTGGGGTGGGAGTCAGAGAGATACAACGGAAGATAGAGACAGAAGACAGGGAGACAGAAACTGAAGAACCCAGATACATGAACAGAAAGGGGAAACAGAGCCCTAGGAAGACAGAAAGATGGGCGATCTAGCGAAACATGGAAATGCACAGTCTGTGGATTTGGAGACCACTTTCCCAGATTAAACTCAGGCTGAAAGCAGAGAGGAGTGTGTAGGATTGTCATCCACTCTATCTTCCCTCCCAGGCTGGGGCTCCTGTCTTTCCATACCTCGCCCCCCCTTTTATCTCTACTCACAATCTTCCCACCTATAAAACGACACGGGCAACAACAAAGCAATGGGGGTGAAAGTGGACTTTATTTATCTCCCTTATGGCAGAGCTAGGGAGCTTAGACTCGCTGCGTACTCGCCTCATTTCCTCCCCCCACCCCCGCCAAGACCCTTCTCCACATAAAGACCAGCTTCCAGGCTATGTCTTTCGGTCTGTCTGTCTTCGTCTCTGCACCTCTGAATGTTTCTCTGTTTTTTTTTTTTTTTGGCCTCTAGATTGTCTTTTTATATATCTCTGTCCACTTTTTGTCAGAAGGATATTTATCCCCGCTCTTAGGTTGGGGTACGGAATCTTTAAACTGTCAGCTACTCTTCCCACCACCATGCAATTTAAATAACAAGAAAAAAGACTCGCTCCCCACTTCGTGCCTACAGATCCCGCTTCCCCCTGGCTTGAACCCTTGGGCCCTGGTCAGCTCCCCTAGCCGAGTCTCTGAAATAAGTGACTAGTATTCTGATGGGTGGCCTCTGTTTCCCCCTCAGTCATTTGGCTTCTACTACCCCCCCCAAGACCTTTTCCTTGTAGGGACTCATTGGGGAGGTAGTAAGGTAGGAGGGGGGAAGGATCTCCGTCCTCCCCAACTTCCCCCCTACATACATATTTCCTGCTTCTCTAGTTGACACCCTCCCCTCTTCTATCAGTTCGAACCCGTTGAATCTGTGTGTACGTAATTTGGGATAGAACTCATCGATCGGATTCCTCATTCTCCTCCCCAAATCCAACCCCTTCCACCCAAACTCCAGAGAAGCGAAGGATGGTGCGGAAAGAGATGGGGGGTGGGGGGTGGGGAGGAGGCGCCATGGCAGCAACTTCGTGCCCGTGTGGTCAGAAGGACCACATTAAATATTCAATATATACAAGAGGATTACTAGTACAGCTCCCGAGAGACTGAAAAAAGAGACAGTGACCCGGTCCGGACCCGGATAAGCCGAAGTAGTGGCTGAGTCTACGTGGCGTCAAACTACCTTGGCTAAAAGGACAACTTTGGGTGGGGGGCAAGAAGGGAGGGAACTGATAGCGTTATTCTTCAATATCCAGATGTTTGTCATAGCAGAGACGCAACTCTGGCTAGGGCTAGACTACTTAGACCGGAATCCATGAGGAAGAATTTAACGCTCTGGGCACCTATATTTGTTTGCGAGTGCCGGGTACTACTGAACCCTTTCGAGATTTAAATTTCTCCTTGGGTGTCCATCTCCCAGTTCAGAGTTGGATCCAACCTCAGTTTGTCTCTCTGCTCCAGACTAGCATCTCTGTACAAGTATAAGTGGGACATATTGGCCACTCTGGACATATGGGTCACTGCTCCTAATGATATAGACATCTGAATTTCTTCATACAAAAGATCTGCTTTCTTCATTCTTCATATTAATTAATTAATTCTCTCTCTCCAAAAACACATACATACATATACATCCAGCAGGACATCGAGAAAGATACACATAGGCGGAAACAGAGTAAGACAGAACTAGGTAGAGAAATAAAACGATAGATAAATGATAGAGATAGGCGATACAGTATTCTAACCGCCCCCCCAAGACACAATACTCTTGCCTCCATATGGGTGAACTGTCTGTGTTTGTACATATATCCCATTTCCCACAGTAGACAATCGCTTGGGTGCCTATCTATATTCATATAGAGATCCTTACTATATTTCCTCCCCTTCCCCCTCCCAACCAAACTCCTCCACAGAACTATATCTCTGAATAGATGCGACTGGGTGGTTATTTAGAGACCCACATCCCATCTTCTAGATAAGGATTGGGTTGAATTTATATAAATAGATCTATTTCCGCTAGTCTCTCCTAGAAAAACACATCTGCATAGAGCCGAAGCTGGGCGTTGGTAACTAAAGATTCCATTATTTCATGACGTGTAATTATCAGGACCTCGTCTGTACATGCTGTGTCCGTGGGTTATGTATATGTTTGCATTCGCCACCCCTGAATCTCCTCCAGACAACGGCAGTACAGCGGGTGCAGTGGGGAGCTGTTGCCTTAGCCATGTGGCAGGCTAAAACGCTTTTTCCCTCGGTGTGCATTTCTGGGGAGGCCGACTCGGTCTTGTGAGTGAGCTAGACGCATACTACCTTCCCTTCCTCCCCCACCCTCGTGTATTTTAGGATGCAGCAGTGATATCTGTGAATTCCGCGTATATGTGTATATATGGAGGAAAGAGGTGAAGTCTTCGTAAAGACTAAACATTCCCTTCTTCTCTAACCAGGGAAACTGGTTAATCCCTGCTCTGTGCCCCTCCCTCGAATCCGAATCCGACTGGCATCTAGACTTGGTCACGTCTGAACCGAATGATACGTGGCACATACACCCTACCAACGCCCCCATCTCCAGAAAAAAATGTCCACAAGCTGAATAAATCCACATATATGACTTTCTGTTTATCGCACATGATCTGATATATAATATAAAATTGCATACTATATGAAATAATATGTGGAAATATACACTTACCTCTCCAACTCCTTAAATCTGCACCTATCTTTATAACCCCACTTACGTTCCCGATTGTTTCTCACAAACACAATTGTCTCTCTATAGCTATATCTGAAGAGATGTTTGAATGTCTTCTATACACTGTATGATGTGGTAACACACTTAGATATGATACAATTATGTAATAATGATTATATAATTTCCTCAATATAGCTCCAATGTATGCTTATGATTATATGAGTCCCACATCAGTTTCACATAATTGTCTCTAGAGATAAATCAGGACATAGTTATATATGCCTCTTTTCTTTCCCATTGGCACATTCTCCCCTTAAAGTATAGATGACTTTCAGAGATGGACACATCTGACAACAGCCATCAATCTATTGTTTTCTTGGGTACAGACACCTGTATGCGATCTCTGGGATTCAAACACAGAGACAAATTATAGCTATCTTGTATATTTGGGGCTTAGAGCAACTGCTATCGCCAATCCACATTATAGTCTCTCTCTCTCTCTCTCTCTCTCTGTCCATCTGTCTGTATAGTCACATACATCTACATAAGTGTATATGTATATAAAAATATGTGCGTTGATATGCCCGCAGTGTAGGTTTACTTGACAGTAACTCTCGTCCAGTTTGGGCATGCTGAGATATCACTGGTCTACTACATGCTTTTAAGAATGGGTTTGTATATTCATATATCCATACATATGACTGTGTGTGCTCTTCTGAGGTCATGTGTGGGATTAGATTTGTGTGTATGTGTTCTGTGTGACTATATTTGTGTAAATGTGTGTCTAGGTGTCTGTGATTAGGTATGTGTCCCATACACACACACACATATAAATATAAAATACAGAGATATATAGTACACACGCGCACACGTCTCTGTGGAAGGGGGGGGAGGGAGAAGGTGAACGTGTACCTGCGATACTTATGTGGCTATAGGTGGATGCGTATGTCTTTTCGGTGCCCAAACACTTTCCAGTCTCCAATTCTTGCAGTGACCCGTGGGCCAAGTTCTGTCAATAAGTTTCTTTTCCTTGTCTCAGTTTCTGTCCCTGCTCCCCCCCCCACCCCGCTTTCCTTTATTCATCGGTCCTCTTCTCATTCTCTTTTTCTCCTGTTGTCTCTCCCTGTCCCTATCCCTGTCCCTGCCCCTGTCCCTGATTCTACGAGTGCCAGGGAAGAGAGTCATGCGGCGGCTCCCGGGCTGCCCGCGTCGGACAAAGTGAGAGCGATTCGCTCAGCCCGGACTTTGGTCAGAGTAGCTGGGCGGGGGGATGGAGTGGGGCAGGGAGCGTGGACACTTTGTTGGGGCTTAGAGCAGAGAGAGCAAATCAGTGGAGTTTTGCAGCGACCAGAGTAGGAAAGAAGACTAGAGATAAGGCTGGAGGAAATGGACTGAAACCGGATGAATCTCTTAAAAGCAACCCCCCCCCCCCGCCCCAAACTCGAATGAGATAAGCGTGCAAAGAAAAGAGCGAAACGAAATCCAGATGAAATGTGATGAAAACCGAAGAGTCGCCTGATAAACCTGAAGAGGGCGAAAGGCTTGAGGGCTAACTGGGAAGGCTGGCGAGAAGGCAGGAGGCAAACATGCTGGGGTTGGAGGCTCCAATATGAGGGCGGCAAAATTAAGCCAGAAACCCCCGCGAATCGGAAAACGGAGGGAGTTAGGGTAGAGCTGAGGGTCTACTCAAACCCCAAGGCAACCAACCCGCCAGCCGCTTGCAGTAGATCGTTTTGTAGAGGGGGGTTGGGGTCGGGACGGAGGGAGAGATAATTCCCCGAGAGCCCCAGCGTCCCAGGGTGTTGCACCTGCATCCAGCAGTGGTGATGAAACAAGATTTCCTCTACGCCGTGACCCTTAAATCTGGTCACTTTTAGACTTGTTCTTCCCCTCCCTCCACCCCCGCTCCTGAGAAAAAGTAGGGTTAATGGGTATTTTCTGAGGATTTATGTGGGATGAGGCAGCATCTACAAAAACACCCGACAGAGAGGTTGGAATAGAAGTTGCTGTGGCCCTGCAGACTACTTGTGTCTTTGGCACCCCGACACTCACCGCTGCACTCCTAAACCCAGACTCTTGTAGGCCTTAATTTCCCCAGAGGGTTTATCTACCAGGGTTATTGGTAAGTGTAGACACTTCCTCTATACTGTGAGATTAGAGCTGGAGCTCGGGACGAACTGAGCTGGCTCTAGCCTGAAGGGCTCGGGTTTGGAACAATCTCACCAGCAGGTGAACTTTCGGCTAGCCCCAGAAAGAAAGGCAAAGGTTGGTAGGGGAGAATGCGGTTCCGCAATTCCAGAGGCTGCCTGGCTCCCTCTAACAAACCCCGTTCCCACTTCCCCCACCTGGACAGCAAAGATGAGGTGCAACTTTATGACGATCTCCGTGAGGGCGAGAGTACGGAACTGTTAATAATGAGTTATGCCTGGGGCGGGGGGAAGAGGGGAGGAGAGGGAGAAAGTGAGAGAAAAAAGAGAGGAAAGAGGGAGAAAGGGAAGAAAGGGAAGAGTAGAGAGAGGTCAGTGAGGGAGAAAAGACAAAAGCAGAGAGATCGAGAAAAGAGATAGGAGAGAGGCATGGAAAGCTAGACGCAGAGAGAAGATTGACAGAGAGAGGAGAAAGACCAAATATAGTCAGTGTGGAATTGGTAGATTAGTGTACTAGGCTTGGGTTTATTTAAATTCTGCCTCAGAGGCTTACTAACTGGATGATTTTAGCGAAGTCACTTAGCTCCTCTATGCCTCAGTTTCCTAATTTGTAAAATGAAGGAATTGGAATTGATGGTTTCTAAGATCCTTCCAGTTTTGATTCTCCTTTGAGAATCAGAAACGTGGAAGAAAAACGGGGAAGAGATAAAATACATGATGGAAAGACAGAGATGTGGGAGAGAGTAATAAAAAAATAGGAATCTGAAGCAAAGGCAAAGGTAAAAAGGGAGACACACTGAAATGGGGAAGAGAAAGAATGTTAGCAGAGAGTGGAGAAAATTGGAAAGAAAAAGAGGAGAGGGAAATCAGAGGATATTGTATTGAGTGCCCCCCAGCTGATTTCAGATGTACTGTAAAGAACCCCAAATGCCCAGGAAACCCCCAAAGCATGAAAATTCAGAAACAGTCACAACGTGATGGGCCAGCTGGCATCAATTCCCTCTGAGACTATTTCCTCTTTCACTCCTCGCCTGGCAGGGCGGCTGCACGGCCACCAGAAGGAATGGATCCTCAGCATTTACCCACAGACCATACTCTGCTTCAGAGGACTAGCAGGAAAGATTGGGGGAATGAGGAGGACATGGGTAATCTCTGACAGGGAGAGACAAACAGAGGGAACGAAACACAGATTGAGAGACCTAGAGCCACCAGAAAAGGAGAGAAAGGGGCGAGAGCTATACTTGACAGTATAAGTACAGGGTGGGGGAAATGTGAGGGGAATGGCCAAGTCTGGAGTACATTAGTCTTCAAAGGGTGATGCAATAAGGCCATTACTACCATTGGGAAAGCCATTTCTTTGCATGCATTTTTCCCTTTAAAGGTGTTTCCCGTCTTTTCAAAGGTACTTCTCTCCCCACCCCCTTTTCTTTTCCTGTGACACCTGCCTTGGGCCTTGGGATAGTGAAAGTAGGTCTGTACTTGGGGAAGTGGTAGAATGAGAAACTGTTGCCAAGGGAGAGAGAAAGGGATGAAGGAGGAAGTAAAGAAGAGGACAGGCCAGGGGGGACAATGATTCATTTGAACCCATGCTGAACTGAGGGCCAGAGTGTTATTAATAAGATTAATAATTCAAAATACTTTTTATACATTTTAAACAAAATCCTATCAGGCTACAGTGATTTATCCAATAAATCATTCTTTATGAACAAGTGGAATTTATACCAAGGATATAAGGATGGTTCAACATTAGTAATAATTAAAAAACAAAACACCCCAAACCATATGATCATCTCAATATATGCAGAAAAAACCTTTGGCAAAGCACAACACTCTTTTATGTTAAGAACCCTACGAAGTGTAGGTATAGAGGAACCTTTAAAAATATAATAAAAAGCATTTATCTAAAACTGAAAGCAATAAATATGAAAATAAAGCAAGGATGCCCACTCTCCCCACTATTTGATATAGTCCTGGAAATGCTGGCAACAGCAATAAGACAGAGAAAGAAGTTAGAGGAATAAGGATAGGCAAAGAAGGGATAAAACTATACCAGTTTGCTGATGATATGATGATTTACTTGGAAAATCCTAGTGAATCAGCAACAACATTAATTAAGACAATGGTTTAGTGAAGTTAAAAGCTACAAAATAAATCCTCAAAAATCAACAATATTTCTATATAATAACAAAATACAAGATGCAATAATTAAAAAGGGAAATCCCATTCCAGATAACTACAGAATGCATAAAATATCTGGGGATCAATTTGTCAAAGTACACAAAAGAGTTATACAGATTGAACTACAAAGTTCTCTTTAGAGAAATAAAGAACAATTTAAATAGCTGGAAAAATATTTAGTGATCATGGTTAGGCTGTGCCAATATAATCAAAATGACAACACCACACAATCAAATTACCAAGGGAATATTTACAGAAGTTAATAAAATGATAACAAAATTCATTTGGAAAAACAAAGAATCTAGAATATCAAGGGAAATTATATAAAGAAGTAGGGATGAAGGGAGAATAGTACTTTCAGACCATAAACTGTATTATAAAGCAGTAATCATCGAAACCATCTGATACTAATTAAAGAATAAAGAGGTAGGTAAATGGAACAGAATAGACAAGAGAGCATCAGAAATAATAGGATTCAATAACCCAGTGTCTGATAAAGTGAAAAACATAAATTCCATAGGAAAAAAAATCTCCTTATTTGATAAAAAGTGCCAGAAACACTGGAAAGCCTTCTTGAAGAAATTAGGTTTATACTAACACTTATACCACCTTCCACAATACATTCTCTTTTTTAAAGTATTTTATTATTTTCCAGTTACATATAAGGATAGTTTTCAACATTTGTTTTCACAGGATTTTTAGTTCCAATTTTTTTTTCTCCCACCCTCCCTTCTCTCCCTCCTCCCCAAGATGGAAAGCAGTCTGATATAGGTTATATATGTACAATCACATTAAACACATTTCTACATTAGTCATCTTATGGAAGAAGAATCTGAGTGCAAGGGAAAAACCTCAAAAAGGAAGGAGGAAAAAAAACAGTCCAAAAGTAGAAACAGTATGGTTCAATCCGCATTCATAATTAACAGTTCTTTTTTTTTTTCTGGATGTTGAGAACATTTTCTATCATGAGTTCTTTGAAACTGTTTTGGATCCTTGCACTGCTGAGAAGAGCCAAGTCTATCCCCACACAATACATTCTAAGTGGATATGTAATTTTAATATTAAAAATCATACTACTGGGGCAGCTAGGTGGCGCAGTGGATAGAGCACGGGCCCTGGAATCAGGAGTATCTGAGCTCAAATCGGGCCTCAGACACTTAACACTAGCTGTGTGACCCTGGGCAAGTCACTTAACCCCAATTGCCTCACTAAAAAAAAAAATCATACTACTAAAGAAAATTAGAAGAAAAACAGATCATATACCTCTCATAACAATGGATAGGAGATATATTTTAACTAAACAAGAAATAGAAGCAATTAGAAAAGATAAAATAGATAATTTTGATTACTTAAAACTGAAAAGCTAAAAAAAAAAAAACCAAAACGGAAAAGCTTTTGAACAGATGAAATCAATGCAAGTAGGAAAAGAAGAAAAGTGGTCAAATGGGTGACCACTTTGTATCACAGTACTCTGATAAGGATTTGATATCCAAGATAGATAGAAAGAAAGAAAGATATATAGATATAGATATGTATGTATATATGTGTGTATAGATATGTGTATATGTATGCTTGTATACATGATATATACATATAAGTCTATATGTATACACATACATTTATAATATATGTATGTAGTATATTATACATAAGACTCATATCCATTTCTTAATAGATAAATGGTCAAAGGATATGAACAGTTCTCAAAAGAATTATGAAGTATTCACAACATGAAAGAATGCTCCAAATAATTAATACTAAGAGAAATGCAAATAAAAACAAGACTGAGATTTGACCTTACACCTTGAAAATTGGCAAAAAAAAAAACCCTTTAAATTATAATAGCAATGTTAGAGGGGTTGTAAAAGGACAGTCACACTACTGCTGGAGAAGCTATGAAATGGTACAACCATTTTGGAAAGCAATTTGGAATTATGCAAATAAAATGACTAAAATGTCCATACCCTTTGAACTAGAGACTCTATTACTGGGATTATACCACTAGGAAACCATCGATAAGAAGGAAAACTGCCTGTTCATACCTTTTGACTCGTTATCAATTGGGGAATGGCTTTTATTTTTATAAATTTGGCTCAGTCGCCTATATATTTGAGAAATTTATTAGAGAAACTTGCTATAATCCCCTCCCCCCAGTTTAATGTTTTCCTTCTGTTTTGGCCACATTGGTTTTGTTTGTACAAAACCATTTTAATTTCATTGAATCAAAATTATCCATTTTACACCCAGGATCCCCTCTAACACTTGTTTGATTATAAACTTTTCCCTTATCCACAGATCTGACAGGTAATTTTTACCATGTTCCTCTAATTTATTATATCATCTTTTTAATCTAAATTATGTACTCATTTTGATCTTGTCTTGGTACATGGTTATAGAATGTTGGTCTATGCCTAGTTTCTGCCAGACTGCTTTCTAGCTTTTCCAGCAGTTTTTGTAGAATTTTATAGAATAGTTCTTGTCCTGAAAACTTAGTTAGATCTTTGGGTTTATCAAATGCTAGATTACTGTGGTCATGTACTTCTGTATATTATCTACATATTCTATTCCACCAATCCACCAACCTATTTCTTAGCTAGTACCAGTTTACTTTGATGATTACTGCTTTAAAATATAGTTCGAGGGGGCAGCTAGGTGGCAGATAAAGCACTGGCCCTGGATTCAGGAGGACCTGAGTTCAAATCCAGCCTCAGACACTTGACATTTACTAGCTGTGTGATCCTGGGCAAGTCACTTAACCCCCCCCCCCCAATATATATAGTTTGAAATCTGGCACTGCTAGGCTACCTTCCTTCACTTTTCCCATCTGCTGATTCCTTAATATTCTTGACCTCTTATTCTTCCAGATGAATTTTATTTTTTTTCTAGCTCTATAAAATAATTCTTTAATAGTTTCGTTGGCATGGCACTGAATAAGTAAATTAATTTCAGTAGAATTGTCAGTTTTATTATATTGACTCAGCTTAACCATGAACAATGACTATTTCTCCAATTATTTAGACCTGTCTTTATTTCCGTGAAAAGGTTTTGTCATTGTGTTCTTAGAGTTCCTGGTTGTGTTTTGACAGATAGACTCCCAAATATTTTATACTGCCTACAGTTATTTTAAATGGGATTTTTCTTTATCTCTTCTGATGGGTTTTGTTGATAATATATAGAAATGCTGATGATTTACATGGACTTATTTTATATCCTACAACTTTGCTAAAATTGTTAATTGTTTTGTTGTTGTTATTGATTCTTTAGAGTTTCCTAAATATATACCATCATATCATCTTCGAAAAGTGATAGTTTTGTTTCCTCATTGCTTCTTCTTATTAGGGCAGCTAGGTGGTACAGTGGATAAACCACTGGCCCCAGAGTCATGAGGACCTAAGTTCAAATCTCACCTCACACACTTACTAGCTGTGTGACACTGGCAAGTCACTTTACCCCAATTGCCTTAAACATCTGGGGCAGGGCCATCTCCAGTCATCCCGATATATATCTTGCCAGTGGATCCATATGGCTCTGGAAGAAAGAATGAAGTTGGTGACCTTGCACAGCCCTCCCTCACTTAAATCCAATTCATTGCAAGTCATGACATCACCCCTGAAGGACAAATAACAACAGTTTATTCTTATTCCTTAAATTTCTCTTTCTTTTCTTATCACTACAGCTAGCAAATTTTGAATGATAATAGGAATAATGGATATCCTTGTTTCAGCTCTGACCTTACTGGGAAGGCTTCTAGTTTATCCTCATTGAGGGCCCCAGGAGTTATACACTGTACATATTTTCAGACTTTTTAATTTAATTAGTTGTGTTGTGTTGACTTCTTTACCTTTCTAACAAATACTATTTGTCCTATGGCATGACTTTTTTTTTTTGGTGGATCAATGAGGGTTAAGTGACTTGCCCAGGGTCACATAGCTAGTAAGTGTCAAGTGTCTGAGGCCAGATTCGAACTCAGGTCCTCCTGAATCCAGGGCCAGTGCTCTATCCACTGCGCCACCTAACTGCCTCTGGCATGACTCTTTAGGGAGGTACAGGGTAGCAAGAGTTGGGACTATGATGATGCAAGAAACAGAAATTATTCATTAAAATTTATTTTAAAATAAAATACTTTTTTTACAGTGCTTTGAAAATGGTCAAATGTTTTCCTCATAAGAATCCTGTGAAGTAGGTATAATAAGAGGATTAACATTCCCATTTTACAGATGCAGAAATTGAGGTTTGAGCAAAGAAAGTGACCTACTCATATTTTCATAACTAATTTAGGCTTTCTGACTGGAAGTTCAAAGTTTTCTACAGTTCCAGGATGAATTGGCCTGTAGTTCTGGAATGATGCAGACAGCAGGAACAAAGGAACACCATTTATCAGGCTCTCTATTTTCCTTACGTCCACTTTCCTCAGTACCAACCCCAAAGTGTGTACAATGATAGACTGGCATGGTAGAAGGAGGCCTTGGTTGGAATTTAAGAGACTGGGGTTTTGTCATGGTTCAAATGCTTGACGACTATGTAAATTTTAGCAATTCAATTTGATATTAATTAAAAGTCTACTGTGTACAAGGAATTGTGTTTGGAACTAGCAATACAAATGTGAAAAGTACTAAGTTTCTATGCCCAAAGGGCTATAAAACTGTATAGACCCTTTGACCCAGCAATACCACTACTAGGTCCATATCCCAAAGAGACCATAAAAGACCAGAACTGGCCTCTAACCTGTGAATGGCTGGAGCTGAACGGAACAGGCTAGAGACAGGTGAGTCAGGAATTAAAGAGAAGTTTTACTTTCAGAGTGAGGAATCAATTTACAAGCAAAGAGGACCTATAGACACATATGCTGGGGTCCTACCCTTAGTGTGGAGGCCTGAGGCAGTGTGGGGAGATCTCAATTCTTATACTAGGGGCTGCCCAGTGAGCTGTAGCCCTGACAATGAGGGGTAATAACAAGAATATGACAAGTTTGATTTATTGCAGGACTTTCTGAGTTTGTCCTGTGCTTGTATAGCTCATAGAACGCCTGGTAAATTATGTGATTTTGCCAGAGGGTGAGATCATCCAAAGGGTGATCGCAAAAGATTGTTGTCATGCCAAGCTCAGGGCACAACTTGCTTGCCAGGCTTTAGGTCTGGAAAACAAGGGGTCTCCTAATATTTTGTCAAGGGAAAAGGTTCCATATGCACAAAAATATTTATAGTTGCCCTTTTTGTGGTGGCAAAGAATTGGAAATTGAGGGGATGCCCATCAATTAGCGAATGGATGAACAAGTTGTGTATGTATATATACACAGCTAGTGTGTGTATATATACATACATACATATATATATGAATAGTATTATGCTATAAAAATGATGAGCAGGCAGATTTCAGAAAAACCTGGGGGGCAGCTAGGTGGCGCAGTGGATAAAGCACCAGCCCTGGATTCAGGAGGACCTGAGTTCAAATCTGACCTCAGACATTTGACACTTACTAGCTGGGTGACCCCAGGCAAGTCACTTAACCCTCATTGCCGCAAATAATAATAATAATAATAATATCTGTGTATTAGTTGAAATGGAATGCTGGGATAGGTCATGACAATTAAATAAATTTTTTAAAAAACCTGGAAAGACTTACATGAACTAATGCTGACTGAAGTGAGCAGAACCGAGAGAACACTGTACACAGTAACAGAAACACTGTGTGACAATCAACTGTGACAGACTGCAATACAATGATCTGAGACAATTCCAAAAGACGCATGACTGAAAATACTCTCCACATCCAGGGTTTTGTCCTGAATGCAGATCAAAGCATACTATTTTAACTTTTTTGTTGTTTTTTTCCCTTTCTTGTGTTAAATCTTTTGTTCTGATTCTTCTCTCACAACATGACTAATGTGTAAATATGTTCAATATGATTGTATTGTATAACCTATATCAGATTGCTTGCTGTCTTGTGGAGGGGGGAGGGAAAGGAGGAAGAGAGAAAAATTTGGAACTCAAAATCTTACAACTATCTTTACATGTAATTGGGGAAAGTAAAATAACTATTTTTTTTAAAGTACTGTTTCAACATTACTAGGGGAAGGAGGTCACAATATTTACATGTAACATTTATGCATCTAAACTATAACTTTGAAATAACTTAAGAGTTTGAAAGCAGTAAAAGAAAGCTATAGACAACACACTCAGAAAATTTGAGGGTGGAGAGGTTATTTTTAGCTGTGGGAATCAACTAAGGCTTCATGAAGGAGATGAGACTGGATAATGAAAAAAATAATTTCATGTTTTGGGTGTAGAAGGAAAAGGAAGGAAGGTCAGTCAAAGCTGCAGGCTTCCTGAGACCCTTCAAGTACTATAAAACAGCTATATTCTATCTTTATAAGATTTCTCTTATCCAAGCTAAACATTCCTAGGTCCTTCAGTTAAAACTCACAGGACCATCTAGAAGTGTTTTAGTATCCTGGTTGCCCTTCTTTGAACATTTTCTAGCTTATCAATGTCCTTTCCAAAATATAGCAACCAAAAGTAAATTTAATATTTCAAATATGTTCTGACAAGGGCAGAATGCCAGAGGAGAGAATTACCTCCCTGGCCACTATGTGTCTCATAATTCAACCTAAAATAACAACATATCACACTTTTGACTCATTGAGTTTGCAGGTCCCTAAGACCTCCGGATCTTTTTCAAATTGGTAAGCCACCTCCCCACACAACCCCCAGTCTTATAGTTGTGAAGTTATTTTTTCTTATGACTTTACATTTATCTTTATTACATTTCATTTTATTAGATCTAACCCAATGTTCTAGTTTGCCAAAATATCTTTGGATCCCGGTTATGTCATCTAGTGTGTTAGTAATTTTTCTTAGCTTTCTGTTATCTTCAAATTTAACAAGTATGCCATCTTTGCCATTATCCAAGTCACTGATAAGAAATCATAAATGGGGGGATTTGATATGGAAGAGAGCTAGTGATAACGTCACCAAAAAAAAAAAGAAGAGTAAAAGGGATTCATTGAGGAATCTGAAAAATTCAGAAAAAGAAAGAGAAGGAAGTTCAGAGGGAAACAGACAAGCAGGACAACTTTGAAAATAAATTGAGTTTATTATACACTTTTTTTTCCCAACAGACAAAGAAGTTGAGGCAAAGAGAGTGGGGACCATAGAGACATAACTACCAAATGGCAGGACCACCCCCCCTTTCTGATTGTCAGGCTAGTGATACTTCCCCTACTGCAGGATACTTTTATTTACCACATCATACCCACCCTCAGGATAGGCATATTACTGTGAAAGGGTTGCCATAATTCCAAAGTCTGGATTTCCCAGTCGGAGCACCTCTGCGGCATTAGAAAGTGGGGCTATCCCAGGCTTGGGAAACTAGGATCTGGGAGGCTCACTGCCCACCTTTGGGGTCTCTGCCTCCCTGTTTTCTCCCTGCCCCCACATATATGCTGTCCCTCTACCTACCTTTTTAATAGCCCCCTCCCCGATCCATCTGGACTTCAAGTTTCTGGAGAGTTTCTTTCCTCTTGGATAGGCCTTACTGTGCTCTCTATCTCCACAGAATGAGAAAGAAATGGGTTGAAATTGCCTCAGGAGAAATGAGATTTAGACTCCAAGAACATTTTGTGGGAGATGGGTGGGGTGGGGCTGGGGGAGAGTGAGATGGAGATGGATTGAAAAGATGTCCCAGCTCCAGGGAAATGAAGGCATCAGGGACAGCCCTCTTCCCTTTTCCAGGAAAGGGAATGGGACAGGTGAAAGGGATAGTCCCAGTGCAGAGGCAGAGGGATGGCTTTGATGATGCACACATAGCACCGTATTTGTGAGAGTATGGGGGAAGGGGGGGTCAGGTGGTACAGGGAGAGCATTTTTACTTCTTCACTCTCTCATGGGGAGAGGGGCCAGCATCACTCAGCTAACAAACTTCCTCCCAAATTCTCCAAGTTGGATTTGGCCTGTCCCAGAGGGGGGTCTTTTATAACAAGGTGCCTCCCCCCACCCCTTCAGCCCTGCCCCTCCTTCCTCAGGAGCTGAAGCGTCCAAAGGTTCCTGGAATATAATGGATCATTTTCAATTTACCAGAGTCTTAGAGATTACGCCGCTAATCCCATCAAAGACCATCTGCTTACATTGTCCCTCCCGAGCCAAAATAAATAGATCCTTTACTCTCTCCACTTCAGCTCCTCTGGGGTATTGTCAGGGAGAAAGTTCGACAAGGCCCTACCCATTTCCCCCTCCCTCCTGCTGGGGGCTGGACAGAAAGGGAGAAAACACACTTAGCTAGTTGGAGGTGTGAAAGGTCACTTATGCCCCTGACCCACATTCTTCTCCAGAGCAGAGATGATGGGAATGGGGAGAGGGGCAGACCAAAGGGCTTTGGGGGTCTCTAGGGCTCAGTCCCCTGCCGAGGCAAAGGGCAGGACTGTTTATGAGATGAAGCAAGGTTCTGCCATTCGCCTGCCTCTGATCTGGGGCTCCCTTTCCCCCCAGCCCTATCCTGGGTCCTCTCTACCTTGCTCCCAAACCTTTTCAGTGTTTCCCAGCCTTAAATGTGGGAAATTTCTTTCTGGTCTAACCTCCATTTCTCCATTAGGAGAAAGAGTATGGGTGTGAATGAAGAATTGTACAGGATTTATAAGGAAAGCAAAATGTGTATCTACACAGAGACCAAAGGATCATAGTATATAAGCTGGAATAGTCCTTAGCCATCATCTAAACCCTTATTTTATTATTTATTTATTTATTCATTCATTCGTTTGTTTATTTTTGGTGAGGCAATTGGGGTTAAGTGACTTGCCCAGGGTCACACAGCTAGTAAGTGTTAACTGTCTGAGGCCGGATTTGAACTCAGGTACTCCTGACTCCAGGGCCGGTGCTCTATCCACTGCACCACCTAGCTGCACCTCCCCCGCCTTTTTTTTTAATAAACATTTTTATTTAACGTTTTGAGTTCCAATTTTTTTTTTTGCGGGGCAATGAGGGTTAAGTGACTTGCCCTGGGTCACAGAGCTAGTTATTACTTTATTAACCCTCATTTTAGAAAAGAAGCTAAGGCCCAGAGAGATTAAATTACTTTCCAGGTCACACCAGGTTGTGGGTGGAAAAGCTGGGGTTCAACTCTGAGTCCTTGGGCTCTGAATCTATGACCCTTTTCACCACACTTGATGCCCACCATTTTGGTTCCAGTTTGAGGTAATTTGTTCTATGGCTCCATAGGTTCTACAGGATTGTGGAGAGAAGGTGAATTTTGGAGTCAGGAAAATCCAGATTCAAGTCCTACATTTGCTGTGGCTATGAAGCCACGAAGAACTCACTTAACCTCTTAGTGCTTTAATAAATAGAATTTCCACACAGAAAGTTCACACAGATAAAGTCCCATCTGTAAAAAAAAGAACAGAATGATACTAAATGGAATCACAGAATATATCTTAGAGATCTCTTCAATTCCTTTATTTTTATTTAAAAAAATTTTTTTTTTTGGTGAGGCAATTGGGGTTAAGTGACTTGCCCAGGGTCACATAGCTAGTAAGTGTCAAGTGTCTGAGGCCAGATTCTCCTGAATTCAGGGCCTGTACTCTATCCACTGCGCCACCTAGTTGCCCCTCTGCAATTCTTTTATTTTGCGGATGAGAAAACTGAGGCCCACCACGGTGACAGTTTCAGAGCTGGACCAATATCTAAATCTCCTGATTCATACTATGAAGGAATGGCATTGAAAAATAGGATCCTTGGATTTGAGTTGATCTCAAAATTAATGTGAGACATCATTTTGATGAAGCTGCTAAAAATGTTTTTTCAATCCTAAATTGCTTGTAGTAAAAAGATGGTATCCAGATCAGGAGAAGTGACACTCAGCAGTCTCTGCCTGCTCAAGCCACACCTGCAGGATTATGTTTAGCTTTTGACATTATCCTTTAAGATCCAATGAGAGAACAGCACAGGGCCTGGCACATCTTGTTCAGTCATTTTTACTCACATCCAACTCTTCGTGACCCACTTTGTTTTGTTTTTTTTTAAGATCCTGGAGTGGTTTGACATTTCCTTCTCCAGCTCATTTTACAGTTGGGGAAACTGAGGCAAACCGAGGGTTAAGTGACTTTCCCAAGGTCACACAGCTAGTAAGTGTCTGAAGCCAGATTTAAACTCAGGAAGATGAGTGTTCCTGACTCCAGGCCTGGAGCTCTGTGCACTATGGCATCACCCAAGTGTCCTAGAGGACATATAGTAGGCACTTAATAAGTGTTTGTTCCCTTTCCCTTCCCACAAGAGGAAAACTGACAAGCAGAAAAGCATTGAGAGGAAGGAGGAGATCAGCATGAAGAGAGGACATCTCAACCTTTATCCCAGGATTAGCTGAAGAAGACAGGTGTGTTTTTAGCCTAAAGGAAAAAAGATTCAGAGGGCACACAGTAATTGCCTCGGAGTTTATGAAGCATTATAAAAGAAAAGTTAGATTCATTCTGTATTGCTCTGGAAGGCAGAACAGAGACCTGCCTCTCTGATGTGGCTATGTGAAAGAAGGGTAAGTCACCAAGAAGGGAGACAGGCTTAATATTAAGAACTTGCTCCCTGCAAGACCTTGAACAAGTCACTTCCTTTCTGTGGGCTTATCTCAAAGATAATGTTCACTTCTAAATTCTATGAGCCAGAGCTATCTGATACTGTACTAGGATAGTCTGCCCCTGAGGGAGTGAGCCCCTCCAACACTGGAGGTATTCATGCAAAGGCAATATTCCAACACCAGGTGAGCAGTTGGATTAGGTAACTTTGAAGATTTCCTCTAGTTCTAAAATTCTATGTTAAGAAGGAATTTAGGAGGTTGGTACAATAAGAAACCATTTTTAACACTGGCTGTTTTCTCTCTCATGGCATCCGTATTCATCTCTTCCTCCTTTAAAACCTGGCCAATCCCCCTGACCTCAGGATGTCTTCCCTGATTAACCCTGCCCAGTCTTGACTGAAAGCTCCCTGAGCACATAGCCCCCCAAGTTTGTTCTTTATTCTTTTGAACTTTTTGGAAATTATTTGGTAGGAAGCAGCATTGGTTTAGTGGAAAGAGTGCAGGATTTGGTAGATGCTGCCTCCTAGTAGGAAGAAGAGTAGAACCCTGGGACAAGAAACTTGGTAGATTCTTCAGGAAAGTAGTGGACCTGAATTTTAGTGCAAGCCCTTCTATTATTACATGGATGACCTTGGGCAAGTGTAACCTCGCTGGGACTCAGTTTTCTCTCTATAAAATGAGAAAGTTGGATTAAATGACCTCAAAGTGGAAACCAAGTAGATGTTCATAAATTGGGGAAAGACTAAATAAATTGTGGTATGTGAATGTAACAGTATTACTGTGCTGTAAAAAGTGATGAATATGATAAATACAGAGAATCGTGGGGAGATTTACATAAATTGATGCAAAGTGAAGTAAGCAGAAGCAAGAAAACAATATACACAGTATCTATAACAATGTAAATGGAAAGAACAAAAAATCAAAAGTGAATGATGCAAAATTACAAAGAACAAGCATGGTACAAAAGAAGAGCTAGGTAAAGATACTACTCCCCACCTGTTTGCAGAAGTGTGAGGCTCAAAAGTGCAGATTTTTTTTTTGATGTATTGATCAATTATGCTGATTTTTTTCTTTTCCTTTTTCTTTGAAAATATTACCTGTTATATGGGATGGCTTTTTGGGAGTGAAAAGGGATGTCAGGGAAAATTATGGTGATATAAAAACAGATATTAATAAAAAGTTATTTTAGTATTTTTAAAAAGACTCAAAAATGATCTCAAAAGTGTCTTCTAACTCTAAAATTCTATGAACCCTAGGTTCAGGATGGGTTTCCCATCTCACCCAAAGAAAACCTCCTTTCCAGGTCTGTATTCTTTGAGAGGAACAACTTATTCTTATTATTAAATATTGGTATTAGTATTATAAGGCCTTACCTGGAATCACATGGTATAACAAGGAAAAAGAGACATCCCTCCATGCCTCCTTCATTCAAAGCCCAAGTGTTTCCTCAGTGGTAGGGAAAAAATCAGTCTTCTGGAAAGGCCTCCCTCTCTATCAGCATGAAGCTAACAGATATTGGGGAGGAGATGAACTGATTATCATTAACCCAACTATCTGGGTTTTGTTTTGCCCAATCCATGCTTTGCTGAGGAGAGAGGATGTGAGAGATTGCAAGCTATGTTGAGAGGCAGGAATAACTCTACCTTGAGACAGGAGAGAGATGAGAATTCCTTTTATTTCCACAGTTTTCACCCAAACTCTTGAGTTCTAAAGTGGATTTAGCCTAGCTTGTTTTGAAAATCTAATCTCTATCTTGCCTGCTTATGAGAAAACTGCAGAGAGGCAGATCTTTGCTCAATGTAAGCAAAACAGTTCCTAACAATCAGAGCTAGCTCCAAAATGGAAGCTGTCTCATAAGGTAGTGAGTTCTCCATTACTGGTGGTGATGGGGTGTTGGAGGAGAGTCTTTTATCGGTAGTCGAATGAGTGCTTGTTGTAATGTCACAGAGAGGATTTCTTTCTGGGTATGGGTTGATCTAGATGGCCTCTGAGGTCCCTTCCAACTCTGAGATTTCACTATTTTTTATCTTCCCCTCTGGCAATATTCTCATCTGTCTGGAATGGATTACTATCAGTCTGGGAGTTTTTTCCCAAAGACAAGGAGATGGATGGATGAAGGCTTTATTCTTCAGGGAGCCAGCTCCTTATGCTTTGTAGTTTGCAGCTCTGGACTGCCCCCTAGTGTCTCAGGACTACTGTCGACCTGTCCTACAGAGAATGACTATGCCTCCCAGAATCCTCAAGACCCAGGGAAAGGTTGTATGGTTTCTTCTCCCAAAATCACAGAATCAGAGAATTGAGAGCTGGGAGAGGACTTAGTATACAATGTTTACACAATAGGAATCCCTCACTATAACATACTTACCTGATAAGTGGTTATCCAGCCTCTGCCTCAAGAACTAGAAGGAGGGGAAACCCACCACTTCTTAAGGCTGCCCATTCCAATTTTGGACATCTGTAATTGTTGGGGTGGGGGAGTTTTCTGAGTATTAAGCTTGAATTTTCCTCTTTGCAACTTTTACCTATTGTTCTTGGTTCTGCCTTCTCTGGGATTAAACTCTCTGACAGGACAGTCCTAAATACTTGACAGCAGCAGAAATGTTTCCTTGAATCTTCAATCAGTAAATGTGTATTAAGCACCTACTATGTGCAAAGTACTGTGCTAAGTGACTTCTTTCAACTAATCCTCATACATTATGGTCTCAGGGCCCTTCCCTATCATGGTAACCTATTTATGGACATTCTCTAACTTAACAATATCTTTTTTTTTTTGGGGGGTGAGGCAATTGGGGTTAAGTGACTTGCCTAGGGTCACATAGCTAGTAAGTGTTAAGTGTCTGAGGCCGGATTTGAACTCAGGTCCTCCTGACTCCAGGGCCGGTGCTCTGTCCACTGTGCCACCTAGCTGCCCCATCAATATCGTTTTTTTTAATGGTGGTATACAGAACTGAGCACAATATACCAGATGAAGTATAGTGGGAGCATCATCTCCCTATTCCTGGAAGCCATACCCTCTTCTAGCATAACCCAGATTGCATAAGCTTTTTTGGCTGCCTCATCACACTGCTGAATGATATTAAGCTCACAGTCCACTAAAGATCCAGACCTTTTTTAGAATAACTGTTGTCTATCCAAGCTGTATCTTATGCTTTTGAAATTGATTTTTTGTACCTAAATGCAAGACTTTACATTTTGTTGTTCAGTAATTCCATCATGTAGGATTCTTTGTGACCCCATGGATCACAGCACACTTTCTATCCTTCACTATCTCTTGATGTCTAAGTTCATGTTAGTTGTTTCCATTATAGTATCTTTCCATTGTGGGCAGCTAAGTGGTACAGTGGATAGAGAGGCAGCCTGGAGTCAGGAGGACCTGAGTTCATATCTGATCTCTGACACTTATTAGCTGTCTGACCCTGGGCAAGTCACTTAACCCTGTTTGCCTCAGTTTCTGATATAAAATGAGCTAGAGAAGAAAATAGCAAATCACTCCATATCTCTGCCAAGAAAACCCCAAATGGGGTTAGGAGTAGGAAATGATTGAACAAGAGCAAATCTATCCATTTTATCCTCTACTATCCTTTTTTTTCCTTTTGACTTCAATCTTTCCTAACATTGGGGTCTTTTTCAGTGCATCTCATGTTTTCATGATGTGAACAAAATATTTAAGCGCTAGCTTCAGTATTTGACCTTCCAATGAATAGCTTGAATTGATTTATTTAAGTATTGACTGATTTGATCTCCTTGCTGTCCAAGGGACTCTCAAAAAGTCTTCTCCTACACTAAAATTCAAAAGTGTAGATTCTGCAGTGCTCAGCTTTCCTTATGGTCCAACTCTCACAGCCATACATTGCTACTTTACAATTATCCCTATTTAATTTCATCTTATTATATGCAGCCCAGGGTTCTCACCTGTCTAGGTTTTGGATCCTTTCTCTGTCATCCACTGGGTACTATGTCTGCCAGCTTTGTGCCATCTGCATTTTAATCTATGCCCCTATCCAAGTCATTGATTAACAAAATGTTAAAAAACACAGTCCCAAGCACTGATTCCTTAGAGATCTTAATATTGAGTTATTATAACTATTCTTTGAGTCAGGCTATCCAACCAGTTCTGACCCTGATTATATTATCACCTAATTTATATCTCTCCATCTTCTCTACAAGATTGATAGGAGAAACTTTATCAAAAGTTTGGTAAAATCCAGATAAGCTATATCAACATCTTGTCAAAAATAGAAATGGGGTTAATCTGGTATAACCTATTCTTGCAGAAGCCATGCTGGCACTTGGTCATCATTACTTCCCTTTCTAATCTTTTCCAAACATCTCTTTAAAGTTAGTCCTAGGATTTTCCCAGGATTTGAAGTCCAACTGGCCTATAGTTTGTAGACTTTGTAGGACAAGATTTGCTCTTCTCGATATTTTTTGTCTATACCACCATCTTCTTCTCTGGAGACCGTCATATTTAAACAGAAGAGTCTCAAAGGAAAAGAGGCAGTAAAGTAGTAGTGGAAAGAGCAGTGGGTTCAGAGTTAAAAGACCTGGACTACACCTTCCCCTTTCCTTAGATAGGGGAGAAACCATGGGTATGGAATGTTGCATACTCCACCAGATACTATGTTGGAGTACCTCTCTCATTTTCTAAGACCTTTTAAATATGTCTGACTCAGCAGGCTCAGCAATCACATCTTGCCCATTTCAGGAGTCAAGAATGAGTTTCATCTAGTCCAAGTGACTTAACTTTATCAAGGGCTGCTAGGTGCTCTTACTATATCCTTGCTTATTTTGGGTATCAGCTCTCCTAATGGTTATTCTCAACACAAAGTTCATTCTCTTTTGTAAAGAAAATAAAAACAAAAAGAAGATTGGAGCAGCTCTGTTTTATCTCTGAGGTTAGTTGTCATCATCCCATCTATCCCAAGCAAAATTGCCATTTCTTCTTTGATTCTCCTTTTCCTCCCAATATGGCTTTTAAAAAAACCCAAACTCTTTTTTGTTGTTCTTAGTTTCCCTTACCTGCCTTGCCTTTTTTTGAGCATTAGCATTCCTGACACCATTTTTACAGGGCTGTGCCACTCTCTTATGTTTGTCCTTCTGTTACTTGGCCTTACTTCTATATTTTTTGAGTTTTTTTTTTTAAATCTTAGTTGGGGGCAGCTAGGTGGCACAATGGATAGAGCACCAGCCCTGGAGTCAGGAGTACCTGAGTTCAAATCCGGCCTCTGACACTTAACACTTACTAGCTGTGTGACCCTGGGCAAGTCACTTAACCCCAATTGCCTCACTGAAAAAAAAAAAATCTTAGTTGGTTAGTAAGCTCCCTGTACATCCATGTAGGTCTCTTCAGACAAATCTTAAATCCCTTGGTCTTTCCTTACCCTGGTCCTTCTCACCTTCCAAAACTCCAAGTCAGTCTAATTCTAATTCATCTGACTTCATTTGAAAGTCATTCCTTCTTGAAAGTAGAGCCAAAGACTAACTGTTGCATGGTCCCTTCTCAAATAAATTCAGGGTCTCCCCCTGAGGTCTGGTTTTAAGTTAGAAGGGATTCTGCATGGAAATGTGGTACAAAAGAGAGGACCTTTACCCTGAAGCACCTATGGCTCTAAGGTTTGCAGGTTAAATCCCAAGGTGCTGATACTAGCCATGTGACCTTTGACAAGTTGCCTCTCTGGGTCTCAGTTCCCTCTTTGGTAAAACGAAGTCATCAGATTAGATGTTTTTTTTCTGGATGGTGCTTTTCATAGTCCTATGAACCCAACCATCAAATGCTGTCTTCTGTGGCAACCATGCTCCCTCTTGTGGCTACAGGGTGCCATGGCAATATGTACAGGTTTTCTTTTTTGTTTCTTTTATCTTTATTTTTTTCCTTTTAAAAAGACCATGGCAATGTGGGGCAATGGAAATAGCGTTGAACCAAAAGTCAGGACATATACATTTTTTTGTCTCAATTCACTCATTCAGTTGCTGTACAGTTTTTGATTTTTGAGTTTGTTTGTTTGCTTTTTCAGCAGGAGGGAGAAGAAAGGACAAGAGGGTAGAAGAACCAAGGAAGAAAAGGAATAGGGGAAGAGACTGGGGAAGGCTACTGAAGGGAAAAGAAAGGCTTTGAAGAGGCTCTGCTAGGAGTGGAGAGCCTAGAGCTGTCCCTTTCTGAAAAGAGCAGAGTGTGGGGAAATAGACTGACATAGCATACAAAGTATGGAGGTTAGCAAAGAAGCTAGAAAACCTTCCCAAATGATAAAGGGGTTAATTGGTGTAAAGTGGTATGAACTCCTAGAAGGTATGCATAGGTAAGCAATCATGTTAAATATGTACATCTACCCTTGTTCTAGAGGACTTCAATATTCAATGTCCCCTCAAACACCCTGGTATCATGGGGGTCAACAAATGAAGCCCTCTGGGAATAACAACAGCCCAAGGTCCAACAGATAATGTACAGAGAAGGGAGGAGGCCACTTGTTTGCTATCATTACACAGGCTTCCTAGTTTATTTAACCTCTTTAATTCTTATGGCCCACACCTTCACTCAACTCAATTACATATAGGTATGGCCATGATCGTACACAGAATTCCAGTTGGATTCTGAAATCCCTTTTTTTGACTGTAATCTCCTATCCATCTCAATCTCTTCCTGTGCCTCACCCCTTGTAAACCTACTGTTATGGACCTGGGGTACCTCAGAAGTTTTCTGGGGAAAATAAAGGAACCTTCTCCTTGAGAAGCCAAACCAAAGGACACACCTAAAGAGACAGGCCTATTGGGTGTGGCTGCTGCCTTTGTGGCATGAGGGGGATAAAGATGGCTCTAGAGATCGGAGCTACCTCCACAGCTACCATCAGTGGGGGATGGTCCTCTCCCAACAAGTGAACTTTCCACAGTCAGATGATCACCCTATCGGACCATCAGTCCTCTATAAAAGTATTTGCCCTGGGGGCAGCTAGGTGGCACAGAGGATAACTGTGTGACCCTGGGCAAGTCACTTAACCTTCATTGCCCTGCCAAAAAAAAAAAAATTATTTGCCTGTCTCCTGCTTAGGGAGGTAGGTATCTCAGAAAGCCACGCCTCTATGCCATGCCTTCACCCCAAGAGAAAAAGTCCAAGGACTTCTTATTTATTTATTTATTAAGTGAGGCAATTGGGGTTAAGTGACTTGCCTGGGGTCACACAGCTAATAAGTGTTAAGTGTCTGAGGCCAGATTTGGACTCAGGTACTCCTGACTCCAGGGCCGGTGCTCTATCCACTGCGCCATCTAGCAGCTCCCAAGGACTTCTCTCTTGGCTTCCTTTCCCTAATGCCTAAATAAAATATTATTTTATTCTAATTGGTTTCTTTTTTTTTTTGCGGGGCAATGAGGGTTAAGTGACTTGCCCAGGGTCACACATCTGGTAAGTGTCAAGTGTCTTGAGACCAGATTTGAACTCGGGTCCTCCTGACTCCAGGGCCAGTGCTCTATCCACTTCACCACCTGGCTGCCACAGAGGGTGTTTTTATACAAACAGAAGCAATGCATCCAAAATTAGAAGGGATGCTAATTGAACTTTTCAATTCTGGATTTGGAATTCTAAATTTTGACATATTTATTCTCAATTCCTTCTTTTATGGATTTCATTTCCCCTTTGTACCAATCTGGAGTTCCACATCATTCTATGCCCTCTTGGGAGTGTGTGGATTTCTGTATTTTATTAAGAATTTATTCCTTTACTTTTAGTTTTTTTTTTTTTAGTGAGGCAATGGGGTTAAGTGACTTGCCCAGGGTCACACAGCTAGTAAGTGTTAAGTGTCTGAGGGTGGATTTGAACTCAGGTACTCCTCACTCCAGGGCCAGTGCTCTATCCACTGTGCCACCTAGCTGCCCCTACTTTTAGTTTGTAATATGTTCTGAGAACTCTGTAATATTTTTTTTGAGGATTTAGTATTTATCTTTCTTTCTAGATTTTGGGATCTTCTTTATTCTGCTTGTGCTATGGATTTGAATTTTGTTTTTTTTATAGAGGACTGTTTTTCCTTTGAAGTCTTTAATGTTTTATTTTTAAAAAGTACATCATTCACTTTCTAGCTCATCTCCTTTTGCTGCTGGGTATACTCCTTTGGCTAGGCAGACTCCTTGCAATTTCAGGGATATAAAATTTACTAACATGGGTTCTTGCCATGAGTACCCTCTGAGAGGACAGGGCTAACTCCAGCTACGTTTCAGTCCCCTTTCCTTCAGGTCCAGTGACGTCCCTCACAACTCAGTTAATCTCTTGCCTCTCCTCTTTTCCTTCTTGTGGCTAGGCTGAATCAGTACTCACCCCTGGCCCCTCAAATAGAGTGAGGGTAGGCAAGATGTTTCTGGCAGAGTGCCTGCAACCTTGAGTGTCCCACTCTAGGTCATGGCCCCAGTCAGAAGGTGGCAAGTTTTCAAACCCAGCCCAGCTACCATTGGGCAGAATCACTGTCTACCACTTGTTTCAGGGTGGTGGGGAGGTTGGGGATGTATTAGTTGAGTCTCTGCAGTAAGGAGATGTCACATGATGGGCCCCAGGCACAAACCTTTGAGTCAGCTCATATCACTAACCCAGTAGTGTGGAAGCTGGTAGAAGAAAGGTGCTGAGTACTTTCAAGGATTAGAATTCAATATTAATTCATAAGGACTTTATTATATTGATATTCACACTTCCCCACCCTGAAATTACTGTGGGTTCTAACAGGTGAATTTCCTCCCATATCAAGAAACAGGTGCCCACCCAACTTCCTGGACACTAGTTCTAAACCTATACTGTACCTCCTTCTCTCCAGCTTCCCTTTATGTGTTTTCTTCCCAGTTGGAATGTAAGCTACTCGAGGGCTAGGATGGTCTTGCTTGCAAGTACTGTATCCCAAGCACTTATCAGTGTCTGGAACATATTAAGAACTTAAGAAATGCTTTATCTGTTTTTGTCCAGTGGATTCAGCTATAATTGCCTTAAATCAGGCACATAACCACCCTTTTTTGGCAGGCTGAGCGTTAAAGGAGTCCGGAGAAGGCTTCTAATCTGACTTCTTATTAGTTACGTCACTCCGAAGTGCTCAATGTGAATGTAATGGGATATGATAGTGCTGTAGGAGAGAATAAATATGATGGACTCTAAAGAAACTTGGGAAGACTTATGTGAACTGATGCAGAATAAAATGACCAGAACCAGTAAAACAATTTAGAACAATTTACAAAATATTTCAAAAGATAACAAGTTTGAAAAACTTCAGAACTTTAATTTTTAAAAGTAACCAAGAGTGATTTTAAAAGACCTGTAGTGAAGCATACATCTTACCTCTTGACATAGAGATCATCGACTAGAAGAATATGAGAAATGTTTTCAGATGAAGCCAAGATGTTACCTTGTTTTTCTTGATTATATGTGTTACAAGGGAGGACTTTTATTTGGGAAGGAGGGTTGAATTAGTGGGTAGTGACAAATGAAAAAAGTATCAAGAAAACATTCAAAGTATACAGAAGAAAACAGAAAAATGTATAAGGGCAATGTTGTTACTTTAAAAAATTTTAACACACATATAATATATTCATTAATGTACACATTTAAAAAATCACATATCAGTAGTCCACAATTTAATATACTAACCTCATTTTTGTTCTTTATATATTGAAATGTTTGTTGATAATTGGTAAGTTGATAATTTTTAAAAAAGGAAAGGTCTGAGAACTTCTTTCCTGAACATATATTATGGAGAGGATTCTTATTTAGGTTTGGGGTGGACTAGATGTTCTTTTTGGTTCCTTCCAACTCTGAGGTTCTGTGATTGTGTTTTTTGATATAGTCAGACTCCATTTTCAAATGAGGTTGATGGAGGAAGCTAAAAGGGTTAACAGATAACCTATCAATAGTAGCTATTAATAGTACCTAAAAGGGTTAACAGAGAAACCAAGGTTTGTGTTCTTACTGTATCCAAGAGAGTTTGTCCCTATCAACCCTCACCATCAACAGGCAGTAACCAGGGACCATTATTAACCATTAATAGCCATTAAAATTCCTAGATGACAGGACACCTAGAAACCAGATCTTAAGAGATATTATAAAAAGAGAGACCCTCTGGGTCTGACAAGTTTAAGTATGTCTTTAGGAACATGTGCAGAAAGGGCCAAATTTGTCCTTAGATTCACTTTATGACATGTAAACAAACACCCAAAACACACCTCCAAGGAAAAAAGTACCCACCTTGTGGGTTGGCTTAAGCCCCCAGGAACTCCAAATTAGGATAGGCCTTCCCCTGTACCTCCCTAAAGTGGAGATTAGGATAATGAGGAGATGGTCAATTATTTTCTGATTATAAATATAACCGTCTTTCCTTTTCTATTGCAGACACCTCCCTGGCTGTCTTCCTATGGTCACTGACAGTATTGCAATAAAACTTGGGAAACTGAGTCACTGAGTCCAGTAATTCTTTGGGACACCTCACGATCAATCTGATCAATTAAACCCATCCTCCACATCAAGGTGACATCAAAAGGATGTAGTGGGGCAGCTAGGTGGCACAGTGGATAGAGCACCAGCCCTGGAGTCAGGAGGACCTCAGTTCAAATCCAGCCTCAGACACTTAACACTTACTAGTTGTATGACCCTGCGCAAGTCACTTAACCCCAATTGCCTCACTAAAAAAAAAAAAAAAGGATGTAGTAACCAAATGGTTACTAATGGTCTCCCTAAATTGTAAGTAAGAAAAGTTCAGTTTTTCTAGAGCTTGTTCCTAACCAATCAATTTAACATTTTTTAACCCTGAGGTCTCCTACTATCTGCCAGGTAAAGGAAAAAAATTTAACAGTTCCTGCCTTCGAGGATCTTATATTCTATCTCAACACAAAACACGGGCATACATGTGTGTATACGTTATAAATATTTGATGTTTTGTGCATATATTTGATATTTGCAATATGTACCACTAGCCTTCCCCCCTCCCCCCTTTTAAAGTAGAGGAGGTCACATTAGCAGCTGGGAAGAAGGTGCCTAGAGCAAAATTCTGAAGGAAACAAGGAATTCTAAGAGATGGAGGGGAGGCAGGACTGTATACCTGGGGCGGGTACAGGCACAGCCCGGGCAAAGGTGCCTAGACAGGAAATGGGAGTGTCACGTGTGGAGAGCAAGAAGGCCCATCTGAATCTTCCATCACCTCTCCGGCATCCATATCACCACATCACTTCTTCCCTGCTGATCAGCTGTGTGAGCTGGGGAAACCACTTTACCTCTCTTGGCCTTCCTTCGCTCATCCCTAAAACTGGGATAAAGATAAGACTATTGACCACAAGAGGCTGGGTCGGGTGGGAAAGGGGTTTTAATAACCTTAAAACGCTTTAGAAAAGGTCGACGTTGTGGTTACAAGTGAGGATTCGTGATTACGCATGCGCCTTGATTCGGCACGGGTTGGTAGGCGAACCCCTCCCCTTACCGGAGAAGCCAATGGAGTGAGGCGAACGTGCCCCTGCGTCCGCGTGCTCGCCCGGAAACCGTACCTGTGGTGGTTGGTTGGACTTCCTGGGTGCTCTGCTGCGCCCTGGCGGAAGCCCGGCCCCACCCAGGGAAACTTGTGGCCTCGGCACGCCAGAAAAAGGGTTTGTTAGTGGGGAAACGGGAGCTCGGGGACATTTTCGCCAGGAGGCTCGTCACTCTGCCGCCTCTGCCTACTGCGATAGCTTAAAAAAAACCTGTCGGCCTTCCCCCAGTCCTGCGTCACTTCCGTCCTCGGTCCCCGAGAAGAGGGCGGGGCGCAGCACGAGCTAAACGCCCCCTCTTAGTCCCTGGGGCTGGGGTGCGGTATGATAGGGGAGCAGCCCGATGGAGCTTCCAGCTGGGCGCGGTTTTAAGTGAGAGAAATTACCCTCGAGCCACACAGCCCCCACCCTCCCGAACCTCTGGCTGGCGTGGCCTGCTCACGTGGCCTCGGGGCGGGCTCGTCTGGAGCACGTGCATGGCGCGTCAGCACAAAGGCGCCTGTGAGACGAGGGCAGCTTGGCCTAGCCCAAGCTGGGGGAGAACGTTGTTGTCCGTGACACAGTTAACCGCCGCGACCGTGGGAGATTACGAGGCAGAGGTGAGACGTGCAAAAGACACAAAGTAAACAGTCAGAGCGGCCCTAATCGAGTGCTAAACAAGTGGGGCTAACTACAAAGCTAAGCAAACATCCAACGAAGTGCCGGCCAATTCGGGAGCAAAGCTGAACGCAGAGGCTCCGGGCGGGGGCTGTGGGGCCTGTGCCAGCCGGACAATGGAGGCCTCTTGGGTGCCTTGAGAAAAACCTTGGCTTTGTAGTCGGAACATCTGGGACCAGGCTCTGAGAACAGGGCACTTAGTAACAGCTGCGAGGCTGGGAAAGTTACCAAACTTATAGCCTCAATTTGATCATCTGTAAAGTGGGCATGATGATACTTGCACTGTCTGCCTCAGCTTCAGAAGAAAAATGCTTTTCAACTAGAGGCCCAGAGGCTCCCTGCTCAGTTGCACTGGTTACTGCGTCCCTTCCCACACAACTGGGATTAATGGTACACAGCTGCCTAGGGTGCCATATGGGAGTGATGCGAGATAGGGATAATAATGTTTTTACACAGCATGAACCCCATCTCCATGGCTCTCAGTATTTATTTTCTGATTAGTCATGTGTATCACACAATGAAGGCTAAAAGCCTCAGGTGGATGATTCAGGGAGAGAACAATTTTCAAAACTCGGGAGGGACAATTTATCCCGGCTTTGCTTATACACGTACTGTATCTGAACTGAGATTCTATCATCAGACACCATGGAAAAATTGTTGGGCCACCGGGTACCCAGGCCTTAATTGCATGTCCTTCCTCCAACCAGACTGCCAGCATCAATAGACTCAAAGACAAAACTTGAAGAGAAATATTCAGGGGTGTGTTCAGGTCACTGTGTAGGTGAGGTAAGCTCTGACTGGAGAATACCATGTCTCTCATACCCTTACAGCTTCCAGGGTACCCTAACACTAGCATCTGACCTTGAAGTTGGAATCTCTGAAAAGAAAGTATAGCAAGAAAAATAATATATACAATCACTATAACAATGTAAATAAAACTGCCACAAAACACTGAAATTATAAAGACATTATAAATAATAAGCTGGGTCCCAAAGAAGATATGTGACATCTCTCCTCCCTCCTTTGCAGAGGTAGAGGGGTCTTTCTGGTGGGGAGCATTAGCATTGTATTAAGCACCAGGTCTGAATATTGACTGGTTTTACTGAATTTTTTTCTGTTGAAAAAAACTTTTAAGGGACAGCTTTCTGAAGAAAATTCTAGGAAACTTAAAAGCATCAGTAAGAATCTATTCTGAAAAATAATATATAAGAGAGTAATTAACCATAAAAGAAATTTTAAATGGGGGTTAAATGGGCATAAAGGAGGCTCAGGTTTTTGGAGAGCTGTGAAGGAGTGTATGTAGAGTTGCTGTCAACCCTAAGGTTGAGTACAACAGTCTGTGAGGCTGATAGTGCAAGGTGGAGTAAGATGATTTGTTCTCTCAGCACTCCCTAGCAAGAGTGCTTATGGTAGTGAATAGGTTAGGGATAATTATGTCTGTGGCACAGAATAGTCTGCATGTTTGAAGAGCATGGCTATTCTGAGCTGGGCTGGGTCAGAAGAAGATTGGACTAGTAAAAGAAATACAGAGGGATTGGTAGACAGATGTCAAACTTGATTTTTTTTTTCTTTTAAAATGCTTTATTAATGCTCCCCCCCACACACACACATACACCTTTTTACATCACTGTCACTTCCCAATGACTCCCTCCTCTACCATCACTAAATAAAAAGTATCCCTTTAAACAAAGAAGTACAGTCAAGAAAAATAAACTTTAACATATTGGTCATATTTGAAACTATAGTCCTCATTTCTCTTCTATAGTCTACCACCTCCTAGCCAAGTGGCAGGGAGATATGTTTCACTCAGTCCTCTAAAGTCACCACTGATCACTGCATGAAGCAGCTAGGAACTCTAAGGAGGAAATAGGAGGCAGCATATGTCAGGCAACTGAAATTACCATTACCACTCTGACCACAATTTTCCCTCAGACTGATGGAAGACAGCTTATGACCCTCAACCCAAGAGCCTTAGGAATAACATTGCCCCACAAACCACCAGATCCACTTCCAACCCAGAACTCAGCTATCATTAAAGGGAAAAATCATTTTGGAGAGTGGACCCACCTTCCTCATCAACACCAGCAACAATTGCTAACCAACTGCCACCAAGAGTTAGGCACTGGATTATTGGAGTTGGCAGCACTTCCCAGACCACCAGTCCTGCTTCCAGCCCAGCATTATTGGCCATCATCCATGGAAACAATTCCAGTGGGCAAGGGAACAGCCATTTCTACTGCTAATCACCTGCCTCACACAAGGCTGCCTCACACTAGCCTACCTGGAGCAGCACTGTACCCTAAGGGACATAGGAGGCAGCCTGTGTCTGGCAAGTGAAACCACCACCACCACCTTGACCATCATTTCCCCTTAGTCCCTAATGGAGATAGGCCAGGATCTTGAACCCAAGAGCCCTGGGAATGGCAATGTTTAAAAACCAATGTCCACAGACATTGGATATTGCTGGGAAGCAATTCTTTATGTAGAGGCAGGCTGGCAATTGCTCCTGCAGGTATTTCTGCCACAGCTACTTAAGACCCAGAAAGTTTTTGGCACTATCAAGTGTTTCAACATCAGAAAATGATTTATGAAAAATGATTTTATCAATGGAAATTATATAAAGAAGCAGCGTTGGTTATCTGTTTGGTCACTATATTCTAAGGACCATAGGATTTTTCCATTTGATTTACAACTCAAACTCTGTATATGTGTTGTCTCCCCCATTAGAATGTGCTCCTTAAGGGGAACTAGTTTTGTTTTTCTTTGTATCCCTAATGTTTAGCATACACTAAGCACTTAACATGTGATTCATTCATTCACTTACTGATTCTTTCATATGTGTTCTGAAGTCTTTTTTTTTTTTAGTGAGGCAATTGAGGTTAAGTGACTTGCCTAGGGTCACACAGCTAGTAAGTGTTAAGTGTCTGAGGCCGGATTTGAACCCAGGTACTCCTGACTCCAGGGCTAGTGCTCTATCCACTGTACCACCTAGCTGCCCTCTCTGAAGTCTTTTTAATGGTCAAACCTCATTTTTAAAGTCCTAGGAACTGTTGAGATTTATGGCTAAAAGAAGGCATACTCTATTTCACTCTATATAACCAGGAGGGACTCTTAACAGTCTATGATTTAAGAACGACAAAGAAGGAAGAAGAGACCCAGCTCCACTCCTAACCCTTGCATCCTCTTTAGCCTCTGGATTGATAATGGGAGGTGTTCCACAGGTTTTGTTCCTTTTTTTTTTTTTGGCAGGGCAATGAGGGTTAAGTGACTTGTCCAGGGTCACACAGCTAGTAAGTGTCAAGTGTCTGAGGCTGGATTTGAACCCAAGTCCACCTGAATCCAGGGCTGGTGCTTTATCCACTGCACCACCTAGCTGCCCCTGGCTATGTTCCTTTTATGAAATCCTTTCCTCCCACTGGTATGGAGTATTCAGTCTAGTCCTGGTGGGCAAATTCAAGATATTTATGTGGGGATTTATTAAGTTTAGTAAGGGAGGGGAAAGTATAGACAAACAGGGACACAAGAATGGGGAAATACCATAGGCCTAAATGGCTATGGAAACCTAAGTATGTGGTGAACATCTCTGTCCCTCCCATGTTTCTTTCCAGTTTACAAACAGTATATTAGAGATAGAAGGGGAAAGAGCACAGAAAATAGTATGGGAGACATGAAGAAGGGCAGAGGAGAGCCCAGTAATTCAAGGAAATAATATCTGAAAAGAGGGAACAATAACAATACTCGTGGCTTCAGATGTCTATACACAAATGTTCAGATAATAGGTAATAAAGTGACCCAGAGGTCAACTCAAGGAGGTAAAATTCTACTACTGAGGGTTGTGGTGTCACTCATGAGTGGAAAATGGATGTTAATGGCAAGAAAAGCATAGCTCTTATTCAAAAAGAAGTACAGTAGAATTATATATCAAAATACACTCTTGTGAGATTAATGAATTTTAGGGAAAAGGGAAAGGGAAGAAGTGTGGTTGCAAGCATCTAGGTGAGGGAGAAAAAAAAGCTGTTTTGTGGTGGGAATGCATTAGGTGCCAATAAGACACAAGAAGGGAATGGGTGATGAGTTCCAGAAGCAGCTTATAAAGCTGGCACAGGAGTGGTAATAGTGGGCTTCAACTATACATGCATCTGTTAGAGCTCCTTCTAAAGTCTCGATGAATTCTGCACTTGTCTTGATAATTAAATTCATTAAAAGGTGGAGGAAGTGATAAAGGGAACTCATTCTGATCCAGGAGTGCCAAGGAAGAAGTGATTTGAACCCTAGGAAGGAAACTCTTTTACAAGCACATCTTGGGGCAGCTAGGTGGCGCAGTGGATAAAGCACTGGCCCTGGATTCAGGAGTACCTGAGTTCAAATCCGGCCTCAGACACTTGACACTTACTAGCTGTGTGACCCTGGGCAAGTCACTTAACCCCCATTGCCTCACTAAAAACAAAAAAACAAACAAAAAAAACAAGCATATCTTAGGGAGGGAAAAGCCAGACCTAGTCTGATGAACACCCTAGATTTAAGAAGAGTTGATTGTTATTCTGAGAAAGGATAGATAGGATTCCTATGGCCTAAGATTCCACAGAGGAAGTCAGCTTGATAGGGTTGAGAACATTCTTTTTGGTTTTTTTTGGGGGGACAATGGGGGTTAAGTGACTTGCCCAGGGTCACACAGCTAGTAAGTGTTAAGTGTCTGAGGCCGGATTTGAACTCAGGTACTCCTGAATCCAGGGCCAGTGCTTTATCCACTGCGCCACCTAGCTGCTCCCTGAGAATATTCTTAAAAACAAATTGATGAAACAAAAATAAATTTGATGAGAAAGAAAAGGAGGAACCTAAAGAGACTAGTGTAAATGCACTGGTAAATCACTGACAAACTTTATTTCTGTGTTTTGTTTTTTTTAAAGGCAATGGGGGTTAAGTGACTTGCCCAGGGTCACACAGCTAGTAAGTGTTAAGTGTCTGAGGTCGGATCTGAACTCAGGTCCTCCTGAATCCAGAGCCATTACTCTATCCACTGTACCACCTAGCTGCCCGGACTGACAAACTTTAAAAAGATGTACTCTGAAGATGGGGGAAAAAAGGGCAGGTAATTGAGGATAAAGACAAATGACTGGCACAATTCTATAAGAATATTTTTTTATTAAAAAAAATTTTTTTTTTAGTGAGGCAATTGGGGTTAAGTGACTTACCCAGGGTCACACAGCCAGTAAGTGTTAAGTGTCTGAGGCCGGATTTGAACTCAGGTCCTCCTGACTCCAGGGCCGGTGCTCTATCCACTGTGCCATCTAGCTGCCCCAATTCTATAAGAATATTACCACTAACTTGTAAAGCCCAGAAAAGAACTGAACCTTGTAATGAATGCTGATGACAACACAAAAGGGCTTTTAAAGATATATTGGGGGGGCAGCTAGGTGTCGAAGTGGATAAAGCATTGGCCCTGGATTCAGGAGTACCTGAGTTCAAATCCGGCCTCAGATACTTGACACTTACTAGCTTTGTGACCCTGGGCAGTCACTTAACCCCCATTGCCCTGCAAAAAAAAAAAAAAAGATATATTGGGGGCAAAAGGAAGATAAAAAAGATAAAACCACTACTTGGGGTTAGATGATATTATAATGAGTGACAGAAAGAAAGCAGAACTCTACTCCTTTTTTACTTTGGTTTGGCTTTCTTTGCCAAGACTAGGAAATACAGAACAAAAATGTTTAGCAGGGAATTAAAAAGCCAAGCTAAATGAGGAAATGAGAAGAAAAGCACTTAGTTAACTTCAACAAATACAAGTCACTAAGCCAAAAGGAACTATAGGCCAGGGTGCTGAAAAAAATTTTGGATGTGATTGTTAAGCTACTGTCATAGATCTTTGAAAAATCAGGGATAATGGAAGAGGTGCCATGGGACTGGAGTTGGCCAAATGTTACCCAGTTTTCAAAGTGGCAGAAGGTAGATTTTTTTTTAAACTATGAGCTGTTGAGCTTGATTAATTCTTGGCATTATTAAAAAGATGATTTGTGAACATTTAGAAAATAATGATGACAAAAGGCTGCATTGGCTCATCAAGAACAGGTCATGCCAGACTAACTTCATTTCTTTCTTTGATAGAATTTCAAGCCTGATAGATCACAGAGGAATGTTGTAGACACAGTATACCTGGATTTCAGTATACAGGATAAATAGAGTATTGTATTGGACCTGGAGTCAGAAGGATCTGGGTTTAAATTCTTCCTCACATACTTTACTAGCCGTGTGACTGTGGGCAAGTCACTTAGCTCACAGCTGTTTCCTCATCTGTAAAATGGAATAACTGCACCTATTTCAAGGGGTTGCTGTAATGATCAAATTCGATAACATATGGAAAGCACTTTGCAAATCTCAGAATGCAATATAAATTTCAATTATGATTACTGTTAATTACTACTACAATATTTCAGCATTCTGTAGCAGGTGGGAAGACTGTTCAAGTCCTTCCTCTGGTTGTGTTGACTCTGGGCAAGTAACTTAACTACTCAGTGCTCCAGGCTATTCTTTAAGACTAAGTTTCTGAGAAGGTACCAACTGGAATTAATAGAGAATTTCCCTTACTCAGGAGTTCCCCCATAACAATGAAACTACAGGTCCTATTCCTATCCCATATTTCACCAAGGCATTTGAGTCTTAGAATATCCTCTGAGAAAGATAGAAAGATGTAATTGAATGATAGTCTTAAAATATTTTAAGTTAGGTGGATTCAGAAAAAAAAAGAATGTAGCTATTAGTTGATCTTTGTCAAACTTGAAGAAATCTCTACTGGCCTGTCAAAGGGCTTTAACCCTTGGCCTATTGTGTTTTAAGGTAGACCGAACATGCTTCTCAAGTTTTCAGATGATAAGGCATTAGTAAGGATAGCTCAACATGCTGGATGGCAGAACTATGATCCACAAAGACCATCATGACAAACTAAAACAACGGGCTACACTGAGTAAGATGATATTTAATAGAAGTGTCAAGTCCACCACTATGCACAGATCCAGGATGGGGGTGATAAGAGTTGATCAACAACCAAAAAACCCCCACTTCAACATGAGTCCAAATTGTGATATGGAACCTTCCAAAAAAGCTAATGTGGTTTTAGACCATATTAATAGGAACACAGTGAATTGTACTGCATGATAAGGCATGGATGGGTTGAGATCTGCAATTGATAGTCCCATTGTGTTCTGGCAAACTCAGACTAAAAATGGAGTACTGTACTCAATTCTGGGTATTGCTTATTAGGCAGGACACTGACAAACTGGACTATGTCTACAAGATGGTGACCACTATGATGAAAGGATTCAAAACCACAACATACAAGGATCATCTGAAAGAACTGGGAGATGTTTGGCTTGGAGAAGAGATGCCTAGAGGAGATTATAATAGCTGTCTTTAAGTTTTTGAAGGGCTGCCATATGGAAGAGGAATTAGACTTGTTTTTGCTTGGATCCAGAGAGATGACCAATGGATAAAAGTTAATGAGACAAATTTTGATTTGATATTAGAAAACGTTTCTTTACAGATCTGTCCAAAAACAGAATAATCATGTATTTCTAGTGGTGGGTCTCTAATTACAGCAAAGACTAGATGACCAAATGCCAGAGATATGGTAGGGGAGATGTCTGGTCAGGATGGATATATATGAATAAGTAGTTTTCAAAAGAAAAAATCCACCTATCAATAGCCATATGAAAAATATTTTAAATCACTAATCATTAGAGAAATACAAATTAAGACAACTCAAAGGTTCCACTTCCCACCTATCAGATTGGCAAAGATGACAGGGAAAATGACAAATGTTGGAAGGAGTAAGGAAAACCAAGTGCATTAATACACTGTCAGTTGAACTGTGAATTGGTCTAGCCAATCTGGAAAGTAATTGGGAACTATGCCCCCTTCCCCCCATTACTAAACTGTACGCTTTGAGCCATTGATACTATTACTAAGCTTACTCCTTAAAGAGATGAAAGAGAGAAGAAAAAGGCTCATATGTATAAGTTAGATTGGATGCTGTCTCAGGTCCTAGATGTTAAATTCTATGATTCCATGATCTTCAACAAACTCCTCATTTTTTTAACAGCCTCTCTATTGCCTTTCTCCATCTTTTGGAGGCTCTTTCATCAGTATATAACAAAACAGATAGCAACTCCCCCACAGAGACTGGAGACCAACTAACACTCTTTAGAACACAAGCAATGATGTTGAAGGAGAAGCTGTGGAAAAACCAGAACACTAATGCATTGTTGGTGGAGCTGTGAATTGATCCAACCATTCTGGAGAGCAATTTGGAATTATGCCCAAAGGGCTATAAAGCTGTGCATACCCTTTGACCCAGCAATACCACTTTTGGGTCTTTTCCCCAAAGAGATCATAGAAAAGGGAAAAGAACCCACATGTACAAAAATATTTATAGCTGCTATTTTTGTGGTGGCAAGGAATTAGAAACTGAGGGGCTGCCCATCAATTGGGGAATGCCTAAACAAGATGTGGTATATGAATGTAATGGAATTCTATTGTTCTGTAAGATACAATGAGCAGGAAGATTTCAGAGAAACCTGGAAGGACTTGCATGAACTGATGATGAGTGAGATGAACAGAACCAGGAGAACATTGTACATAGTATCATCAACATTATGTGTTGGTCAACTGTGATAGACTTGATTCTTCTCAGCAATACAACGGTACAAGATAGTTCCAAAGGACTCATGATGAAAAAGGCCCTCCAAATCCAGGGAAAAAAAAGAGAACTGTGGAATATGGATGCAGATTGAACCATACTATTTCTTTTGATTTTGGTGTAGTTGTTTTTCTTTTTTGAGGTTTTTCCTTTTTTCTCTGATTCTTCTCTTATAACATGACTAATGCAGAAATAAAATTTAAAAAAGAACACAAGCAATGAGCCACCAGAGTGGGTTCTGATTGAATCAACAGGGTAATCTTCAGTCCCTATAGAAAAGAAGATGCCTGTTTTGTTAGGTGTTTTCTCTCACTGTAGGGTTTGAGATCTAAGTCTATCCTAATACCACCAGGTCTTATTACAGGGGAGCTACCCATCTTCCCCTACCTTCCCTAGTAACTGCCTTATCCTTTCCTTCTGACTCCTTTCCACCAATGTCTCCAGTTGCCCCTTTGGTGCAATTCAAAATCACAAACTCACGCTAGTCTCCCTTAACAACCCTACTTAAGATTCTTTGCTCTAGCCAGGTGCTATTGCCACGTCCTCAATCTCCTTTGTATTCCTGTAAAGAGAATCCCACAGCCCTACCCGCCACTCATCAGAGCTGAACCATCTACCAAGGGGACACCAGGATGCATCAGGTAGTTGAAGGACCTACTGTAATTTCCTAAACCCAAAGTAAAATCTTGAGCTGGCCTCTGATCCGAGCAAGTATTTCTTATATTCCTGTGTGATCTAGTTCCTCTTGTAGCTGCTGGAAAAGCCCAAAATATTAGAGATAAAAAGAAGAGATCTCAAAGTCCAACCATCCTATCCCCTCCCCTGTCATTTATAGATGAAATAATTGAGGTGCCAAAAGAAGAAATGACTTACCGCAGGTCACCCACACAGTGACAGCAGCAGGATTTGAACCCAGGTCTTCTGGTCCAGGGGCTCCCATTTTGGACAACCTGAATGTTTTCTTACTATCTACCTGCTGTCTTTCCTGCTACAACTGTACCACTCTCTATGGTAGGGTGAAGGCCAGAGGGCTTGGGCCCTCCTGTCTAACAGGCCAGAAGGAGTTACCCTCAGCAGCTTTGGAAGAGAAGACCAGCATCCGACGGAACCAAATAAGTCAATGAACCAAACCAAAGTTATCAGAAACGTGTATTTTTTCTTTTAATAGTAAACCTCTTTACAACAAATATAGTGAAAGAGTTTTCAAACAAAACTCATAAGAACTTGAGGACTTTTTTGTCTTTTCTTATTGTGTAGAATACCAAGAAAGCATCACCATACAGCACGGAAAGAAATATCGAAAACAAATCAACAGCCACACACTTTCGACTCCCCCCTGCCCCCAGGACCCAGTCAGAGCCATAGGGGAGTGGGTGATTGTCAGGTTTGGGGGGGTAGGGTTGGGGAGAGGATGGAATACCTCTTTAAGTTTTCCACTCCCCTTCCTCAGACCTGGGCTGGGGAGACAAGAGAATCCAGATTCTCCATCAAAAATAATCCAGCCCCACCCAATCCCATCCCTCCTTCCAATGTTTCAAGGGGAGGGGGGCAGAAGGGAAAGCTAGGAGTTCCCAGGTTCCATCCCCACTTATGGAACCCTAAACTCACCCCCTACCTCCCTCAAGGGATCCTGAAGAGTCAGTTAAAAATATATAGTGATATAGATATTTCTAGATACACTTTTACATCATCTCTGTCTTTCCAAACAAATAAATAAACAGTAAGAGAAGTGCATTGCTTCCTTTCTGTCCAAGGTGGGGAGGATTAGGACTGGGGACTGGGTCTCGCCGCTGTAGTTAGTGCACTGTTGTAAGGGGGGGTGGTGTTTTGCTTGGGGGGGGGAGGGGTTCCTCTCACCCATCATCCCTGATAGTTGTCTAAAAATCGGAGGGTGGAGGTGAGGGATGTTGGCTGTCTCCAGTGGTTGCTTTGGCAAATGCCCAGTTCTACGGGGAGGGGCTGGGAGGAGGTGTGGATTTGGCTAGTAAATAGGAAGGGTAGTCACCAGGTCACCAAGAAGGACCAGGCTCCAAGGAGGACTGCTTATCTGGTTGGAAAGCCCTGTGATAAACCTTGGGATACTGAACTGCAGAAATGTAACAGACACACATTCATATAGCATTCTACCCTGCCCCCCTTGAAAAAAATTCTCCAAACACACGTTAACTGCCTTACCCACACACACCCCTAGATAATGCACTGAGGCATGTGTGAGTGTACTCATACACACACCCAGAGTTACCCAACATCAGAAATGCCACTGTAGCACAGAAGGCAAACCTGATGGATACTATCCACACTCAGGAGCACACAGACATAAAAATGGAGGGGAGGGTAAGGGAAGGATTCCCCTGGGGGACTAAATGGTAGGGTAGCTCAGCTGAGGAAAGCTGGATAGAGCCAGGCATGAGGTAAGTCTGGCCCGGAAAGAGGAGAATCAATCACCTGCAAGTGTTTCTTGACTACCTACTACTGTGTGCTAGGTACTGTGCTATAAGTAAGGGGCAGGGAGGGGCAGGGTTGGAGATGAAGATGAAAAAGACACAGTTGCTGCCCTTAGTTGGGAGGATGGGCATGTTGGAGGGCCAATATGCTCTAGGCTAGCAGTTCTCCAAGTGTGGTCTGGGGACCTCTGGGGCCCCTAAGACTATCTCATGAGACATCAGGAGGTCAAAGCCATTTTCATCATAATTCTAAGATGTGTTAATTTCTAATATGGTAAATATGGGTTGATATAAACCACATAAACAAAAGTTCTTTTAAGTCCTCAGTAATTTTAAAGAGTCCTGAGACCAAAAAGTTTGAGAACCACTGCTCTAGAGGAATGAAGAAGGAACAATCACTGAGGCATGGGGCTTATTCAGGAGGTAGGATTGCAAAGATCTGGGCTTCAGAGCAAAGGTGGGACTTAGGGGGAAGACAGCACATTCCAAGGATGAACACAGGGAGAGAGGTAGGAAAGGCCAAGGCATGCTGGGAGACAAGAAAGAGCCCAGTCTAGCTGGAGCAAGACAATTCCTTTAGGGGGCAAGGTTGGAAAGACAGGACCAAATGGGAGAGCCAGGCGGGACCAGCCGCAAAATCCCCCTTAAAAATGGACATATAAAAATAATCAGTGTTTTAATTTAGCAAGTAAATGTGACTCTCTGAGTGTAGAGAGAATGTGAGGTCCATAAAGACAGGGATCTTGCCTTATCTAAACTTTGTATCTCTCCCAGCATCTGGTATACTGTAAGTGCTTAATAAATGCTTATTGAATTAATGAATGAGTGAACAAAGAAGGGAGTAGGATGCAGCAAGAGAAAATCTGTCCATGATGGACTTTTGGGAGAACAGTTGGGAAGATCAGGAAGCTGAAATGCTGGACAGCTGGTCACTTTATAAACACACGAAGACAGGTGTGAGCATGCATACACATGTGCACACATACCCACACCCCCACACACACCTCTCTCTTTCTCTCTCTGCTTCAGGTTCCTCCCTCATGATAAGTTTCAGAATACTGCAAATGGCTAGGTCTCTGAGGTGGGTAAATACAGTCACTTACAGAACTAGGCCTTTGCTACCTCTATGTTTCAACTGTGATGAGAGACCTAAGACAAAGCCCCTAACCCTTGGGCACTGGGGGGCCCAAGCCAAGCATCAATGTCTGAAAGAATGGGGGAAGACAACCCAACCCTCCCCACTGCCCCAACTCACCTCTGTGAGTAGGTATGGAAGTGGGGGATGCTAGGGTACTCCTCCCAGCTCCCTAATCATCTTAGATACAGCCAAAGATCCAAGGGCCTCAGGCTTTGGCTCCCTCTCTTCCCCCCTCCCCCCAGCTGCACATATCTGGGGAGAAAATGAAAGGGGCAAAATTGGGGCGAGGGGAGGGCAAGAACAACAGTAGAAGAACAATCTCATCTGTACACTACGGGCCGTTTCAGAGTCATTATTATTACAATATACTTTGACAAAAATAGAATTTCATTTCATATCAATACAACAAAAAAACAGTTTCCTGGACTGTTACATAGCCAACATTTCCAAAGTTGCTATTTACAATTACAGTAGCCGAGGGAAAGATGGGGTGTGGTGGTGGGGGATTGAGGGGAGAGATGGTGGTGAGGGTGGTGAGGAGCAGGAGGTAGCAAGCTGGTGGGGATGGGGAGGATCAAGAGAAGGGGAGGCAGGCCTAGGGAGAGAGGGGTGGGCCGGGGTGGAGCAAAGCTAAAAAAGTGGGCCACCCTAGGACACAACTAGCGCTGGAAGTGAGGTGTGGCAGCTTCACTCCATCCCACCCCATGCCCTGGCTCGGGGAAACTGTGGGCTCCCCTGGGGCCCATGCCTCTGGTATACAATCACATGTGAATGAGGGAGTGGGCATCTGTTCCTCCCCCTTCCATGACCTCTCTGATAAAAGGATATTCTGATCCTCCCTGACCCTCGTGGACCGCTTTCTGTTGGCAATGGTGCCCAGGTCCTCCCCCAAATCCTAGTGCAGCCTTTTGTGAAGCCAGTCCAGGTCTGCTAGGGTGAGGGTCCAGGTGGAGGAGAAGGCGCAGCAGGTGCTCCCCATCCTCAGTTCCTTTCCCAGGTCCTGCCAGCATAATTAAGACTGGCTCTGCCCCCTCCCTCCACCGAGGCTTATTTTGAAAGGCCAGCACCAAGGGCATCAGGATGGGGCTGGGCATTAGGGAGCCAGAGTGAAAGGGGTGGGTGAGGGAAGGGATGCTATTGCACTGTATATTTTAGAAGAAAACCCCAGAGGAGGGAAAAGGAGGCCTCTTCTCTCTCCACCACCAGGATCCCCCTCTAATGCCTAAGCAGGGGGTGCCCCCCACACTGTGCTGTGAGGTGGCCCCTTAGTCCATCCCCATCTCCTTCCATCTGTAGAGAGGGAGAGACTCCGACATTCCTCCAGGCCCAGGGAAGAGGGCGGTCTCTCCCTGCCCCCCACCTTCCCAAGGCCTGCTTCCCTCACACTACAATTGCAACTCTGCCCCCTGCCCCTTGGCTTTGGAGATTGCAGTTTACATGTGAATCAGTGAAGGATGGGGATTATTTTGGAGTTCCAGGCCTGAGCACTCACCCCATACCTAAGCAGCCTAGGTACTTAGGAACAGCCCTGGAAAGGCAGAGGCCCTCATAAGGCCCTGCAGCACAAGCAGAACAGTGTTGACCCAGGCATCTAGCCCACACCCCCCCAGGTCCAAACTAGATTCTGGGGTTTCAAAGTCCATTTTATGGGTTTTTTTGGTTACTTCCTCTCTCTTGGGGATGGGGGTGAAGGGAGGTTACCACATGCAGGGCTCGGCTTCTGCCCCATCCCAAAGTCTTTTTGGGGTCCCCCCTCCCCCCTGCAGCATATGTGTACAACGTGCAAATTATCCCCCCAAAAAAGAGTGTCCCCCCCATGAAAACGGGGGGGAGAAGAAAGAGAAGGGGATGCTTCCCCCTCTCAGAAGCGAGAGTTCAAATTAAAAAAATAATAATAATATAATAATAATAATAATAATAATAATTATACACAAATGTAACCGTCAACAGGACACGGAGCACGAGAAAGGGACTAGGGGTCGAGCGGGGAGGAGCCCGGGATGGGAGGGGCGGTGAGATTGTCAACTCTTCAAGAGGGAGGTTGATAGAGGAGGGGGAGATTCATCACTTTAATGTCTGTAGAGAGAGGAGATGTAGAAGGAAGGTATAAGGGAGTGCTGGGTCTGGGAGTGCCCCTTCCCGAGTCCCCACCCTTACTTCTGGATGTGACTGTGCCTCATATGGAGAGGTCAGCTCTGAAGGGATGGAGATCAGACAACAAGAGCTTTCTGGGGAGGAGGGGAGGGAGATGAATTTAACACACGTGGGGGATAGGTAGGGCAAGCAAGATGATTGGGAAGGAGCTAATGCTTCAATGAGAGGAACAGGTGGAAGCTAGATCTCAAGAAGAACTTTGGAAGGGAGGTAAGACAGGGACAGAGATGCCAAACCAATGAGGTCCCTGGTGTGACAGGAGGGAATGGGCTAACACTGCAATGGGGGGAGGGGGGAGGTTAGAATGTTGGGAGGACTGCCCAGATGAAGGGGAAGAGGTCACGTTACCCAGGTGTCCAGCCGCATCCGCTTCACTGCCGAGCTCTCAGTGTCAGGCTCTGGGGCCGGGCGGAGCAGCCCCAAAGTAGGCCCGAAGTCACCCCTCCCGTCATCCCGCTCCCCAGCTTCATAGGATGCACTGGCAGGGCTGCTGAGGCCATCCCCAGGCTCAGGCCGAGCAGGGGCTGGGAAGGGGGCAGGGGCTGGTGGTGCTGGGCTGCGCTCTCTGCTTGGGGACACCGGCTCTGACTTGATGCTGATGTGGGGGTGGGTGGTGACGGTGAGGGCTGCAGCAACATGAGGCAAGGGACTGCCCGGGCTGGGGGTTGGGGTTGGGGGGAGGCAGGGAAGGGAGAGACACAGAGGGATGAGGAACAGAGAAAGATGAAGAGGAGAGGTCAAGGGAATAGAGTCAGGAAAGAATGAGACATGAGGAGGATGAGACACAGAGGGAAGAGGAGGGAGAGACAGAGTTGGGAGAAGGGTCAGGTAGGGAGAAAAAGTAAACAAAGATTAGTTTTCTTTCCAGTCAGGTCTCTTTCTTTGTAGCTGGGGGGGTCTGGCTTTGAGGACAGGGCCCTCTGGGCTGTCCCCTCCCCTACCAAGATCCACAAAGAACGATACTCACATTAGGTTGCTGAGAGACACGGGGACCAGGTGGGATTGTTGCTGCTGCTGCTGTGGCGGCGGCTGTTGCTGCTGGGGCTGTGGCTGTGGTTGTGGTGGTGGCTGTTGTGGTGGCTGGGGCTGTTGCTGGGGTGGCTGTGGCTGTTGTTGCTGTTGCCAGGCAGTGACATTGCCTAGCGACAGTCCCCCAGTTGAGCTGAAAGCCGGGAGGGAAGAGAGCTCTGCGCTGGTCAACTGATAATCTGTAGAGGAGGAAAGAGTAGTGAGGGCCAAGCCTGGTGGCCAAAGGGAAGAAGCAAGCAGGGAGCCTGGCAGGGCCGTCGGCCAGAGAAGAGAAGGCGAGGGGACAAAGGGCCGGAGGAGGAACCTGCAGGAAGTGTGGGGATGGGTCCCGCCTGGGTAATGAGTGCCATGCCAAGAGAAGGCAATAAACCCACAAAAAGCTCCCCTTTGGGTAGCTGCCATCTTCCCAGGAGCTTTGGAGGAGAAGGAAGGTGTCCACAATAAAAGCTATAATGGCTGAATGAGGACTTCATAGCCCACCATCCTTCCTGTTGCAACATCCCTAAATCTCCTAAAAGGTGCTTCTGCAGCACCTAAGGAGGAAGGCGGGGCACCTCCCCTCTCCCCAACCTGTCCGTGCAAACACACTCAACTTAAGAAATGGATGGGATCCCAATAGCGGTTGTAGTAGCAGCGACTAACATTTCTATAGCGCTCAAAGGCTTATAAAGTGGAACGAATATGTGGTTCTGATTCACTGTTTCCCTCCTAACAACCCCGAAGAGTAGGCAGTGCAAATATCGTTCTCTCCCATCTTACAGCCGCAGAAACCGAGATTCAGAGCGGTTACTACCATCATCGCACAGCTGGTTTAGTAAGAGTGAAGATTTCATTTCTACCCACCCCACAGGACTGTTAGAGGAAGCTTACTTACAACTATGAAAACACTATGGAAATGTGAGTTACCACCATCATCATCTGGGGCCCAGCCCCTCACCTACAGATGAGCAGACTAGATCTCTGTGAAAGCAAGAGAGGTTCACTGTCATCGAGCACCCTGCCTTTGCCCAGGAGGTACTTGGTAAATGCTTGTTGAATTGAATGGAATCAAATGAGGTAATGAAAGCCTGTCTGAGCTAAGGATGTTGTCCAAGGTTGGAGAGCCAGTGTGTGTGCATGAGCTCGCCCCCACACTCAGGGCTATGGGAAGGGTCAACAAAAGTCTCCTGATTGGGGAAGCTAGGTGGTGCAGTGGATAGAGCACCGGCCCTGGATTCAGGAGGACCTGAGTTCAAATCCGGCCTCAGACACTTAACACTTACTAGCTGTGTGACCCTGGGCAAGTCACTTAACCCCAACTGCCTCACTTAAAAAAAAAAAGTCTCCTGATTGCCAAACGCAGCATTCTAAACACCAGGGGTTTTCAAAATTTGTTCTCATATAAACAAAAGTCCTTTGATGAAAGGGGTGGGGGTGGAGATCCTTAATAATATTTGAGAATGTAAATTGATCCTGGGCAGCTAGGTGGTACAGTGGGTAAAGCACCAGCCCTGGATTCAGTCAGACTTGAGTTCAAATTCAGCCTCAGATACTTGACACTTACTAGCTGTGTGACCCTTGGCAGGTCACTTAACCCTCATTGCCCCTCAAAAAAAAAAATGTAAAGCGATCCTGAGGCCACCAAGTTTGAGAAACGCAGTTTTGCATTATACTAAATTGATGATTGGTGTCCAGACAAATCTTCACATTAGCCAGAAGGTTTCCACTTTGTTCACTCTTACACATAACAAAAGACAGAGTAATTACTTAATAAGATATGTTATCTCCACCAGGATGTCCTTTAGATAGATCAAACTCAACATGTGGGAAACAGAATCCACTATCTCTCCCCCTAAACTCATCCCTCATTTAATCTTTACTATTTCTATTGAGGGCATCATTGCCCTCCCATCTAGATTCACCATCTTGGAGTCATCCTTGACTCTTTCTTCTTCCCCAACCTCATATTATCCAGCCAGTTGCCACTTCCTCTATTCTACCTCCACAATACCTCTTCTATCAGCCCCCTTCTCTCCTATAACACTACAACCACCTCACCTGAACAACTGCCAAAGCCTCCTACTTGGCATGCAATACACACCTTCTTCATCATGCTCAGCTTCCTCACCAACACCTCCTGATCACTGGTGCTCATGTATAGATTGATTGAGTTTTTGTTTTGGACCATTGTCCTCTGCTTCCCCCCTGCCCCCAAGTAAGATCCCTGAGGGCATGGGCAGTTTTCACATTGCCTTTGTATCCTTAGCACTGTGTCAGGTATAATGAAGACTCTTAATAAATGTCTTCTAAATGGACGGCAGCCATTCTAGGAAGTTCTAGGCTTCAAAGGGTCATCCACATGGTTTGTTTCATAGGCAAACTGGGAGCAATGCCCTCCTTTCAAAGTGGCCCAGAAAGCAAAATGCTCTAGTTAGTTTTTGTCTGTTCCTCCCAGAAGATCTATTTGGCTAATGCTGAGTTCTGTTGACTAATATTGATAGAGACCAGAATTTAGGAATGACCTGAGGCTAGAACTTGAATTTGGGCCAATGTCTACAAACAGGGAACAACTATTAACAAATTCAGTGGAGTCTTGTTTACACTCTGCTGTCAATTAGTTATACCTATTGTTTAACTGCAGTCATCTTAACTATATCACAATCACTTCCTTTCCCATTTACATACATGTGAAATTTTTCATCTCCTAGCAGGGGCCTGGGCTCTTATTACTTATGTCTACACATTATTCTTCTTCAGAATAGAATGAGAGACAAGAGTTGAAGAATTTGCTAAAAACCTTTCCTGTTTGTTGATACTAGTTAATATTTAGCCCCATCTTACATGGAGCAAAATAGGACTAAGACTAAGAGAAAAAGAGAGGTCTTGTATCTAGGGTCCAGATATAAGCCCAGTGTCTCAGTGGAGAAAGCCAGGAAGACCTGGGTTCAAGATCTACCTCCAAAGCAAACTACCTATATGACCTTGGGCAAGTCACAAAACTGATCAGTGCTAGTCCAGGCAACTCTCTAAGACTGTAAGTTACAGACAAGGTCCCGATCTGCATTAGTGGAGAGAATTTCCTTCTTGAGGAGTTTCTACACTGATGCAATCACAGGTCCAGTCCCTATCCCCATCCCTTATTCTGAAGTAAAACCCCTACAGATAAAAATTTAGAATGACAGAATAAAGAAATAAGGGCCGATCGTTAGTGTTCCCAAGCCTGTTAGAGTGCAGAAAAGTCCCAGACTAGGTCAAAACCAGCTCTCACACTCCCCAGCTGGGGTGAATCGAAGAACACAAGTTCTTCGAGAGTCCTTAAAGGTCAACTAACCCACTCCCTTCATTTGACAAAGGAGGAGACTGAGGCCCAGAGAGGTGGTGGCATATAGGGAGTGGGTAGTGAAGGCCAAGACCGGAAAGTGACCTCAGGTGTCAGGCCTTTTACACTAAACTGTGCTTTTCTGCATCAGTGGCTTCATCTGCAAAATGAGGGACCCCTCCCCCCAAGCTCCAGCATCCTTGCCTGTGACTCTTTGGGTCCCTTCATTCTGCCCAATCCTCTAGTCCTTTTAAGATTTTGGCAATATGCCCACTGGAAAAACAAAGGCCCACCTTCACTTCATGAGGAGGGCTTTCAAAGTATAAACATTTGCTGTTGGGGTAGCATCAGACATCGCATTTTAGGAAGGGCACCAATGAGCTGAAGAGACTCTAGAGGACAATAAGAGGATTTGATCTCAGACTCTCATTAAAATCTTTGCCTCTGGGCCCTCTCTCTTCCATGGGTTTCAGTCTGAATCTGGACATGGGGCCAGACTGGCTTATGTGGAGGAACCTTAGACAGAGTGTTTGCACTAGAGGAAGGGCACTGTTATTTAATGCTTCCTGGGTCTTTATTATTATTATTAAGTCCTTTTTTGTTTTTTTAAACTGGACAGGGTACCTAGTGCTTCCTGGGATCCTGACAGGCTAGAGTTAGGCTCAGCAAACTGAATTCAGCCTGCCACCAGTCTTTATTTACTTCTTGTTTTTGTTTGTGTGTGTGTGTGTGTGTGTGTGTGTGTGTGTGTGGTTTTTAGTGAGGCAACTGGGGTTAAGTGATTTGCCTAGGGTCACACAGCTAGTAAGTGTTAAGTGTCTGAGGCAAGATTTGAACTCAGGTCCTCCTGACTCCAGGGCTGGTGCTCTATCCACTGCACCACCTAGCTGCCCTGTTTTTGTTTTTGAAGGACCCCAGATATAAAAAACCAAAAACAAGCAGTGGGCTAGGCTGGTGTTGGTTGACACCCCACCCCAACTTGAGCACTGGGCTGAATCTCATAAAATAGTAGGAATAGGGACAGCTAGGTGGTGTAGTGGATAAAGTACCAGCTCTGGATTCAGGAGGATCTGAGTTCAAATCCAGCTTCAGACACTTGGCACTTACTAGCTGTGTGACCCTGGGCAAGTCACTTAACCCTCACTGCCCTGCAAACCCCACCCCCATAAAAATAGTAGGGATAGAAGTCAAATCTAGTATTGGATTCAAGAAAATCAACTCTAGAAGTACAAGAGGAGGGAAGCATGAATAGACAACAGTTATGGTAGGCAAGGAAGCCAACAGAACCTGAGGCTTGATTGCAAGAAGGATGATGTCTGGCTTGAAAGCAGCAGTGGTCCCATTTTCCTCTAACTGGGTCAAGACTACTTCTGGAATACAGTGCTCAGTCCTAGGCAGGACATTCCAGGAAAGGGGAGGATTGACATCATGCCTCCTGGGGGCCGGGCCCTGTGCCAAGAGCTTTACAAATCTGATCTCACTCGATTTCTCACAAAAACTCTTATGAGGTGGGTGCTGTTATTATCCCATTTTACAAATGAGGAAGCTGAGATAGAGGCAAAGTAACTTGGGCCAGTCACTGGGCCAGATCCGAATTCAGGTCTTCCTCACACCAGGCCCAGTGCTCTCCCTCTCCCCTGTAGCACCTCCATGCCTCACTAACACTGAGAAAGTCAAGTGTCTAGAGGAGGCGACCAGAAAAGTTAAGCACCTTGAGATTCTGCCAAATGAAGCTCACATGAAGCAGCCTTGAGATGAGAAGACTTAGAGGGGCCCTGATAACTGTCTTCTAGTATCTGAAGGCTCTGGAGGGAGGGATTGGTGCCAGAGGGCACAGCAATGGGGCTAAGTGGAGGAAAAGCAGATCCCTTCTGGCTGGAGTCCATTGGAAGGGGCTGCCTCAGAAGGGAGCAGCTCCATCTCAGTGCTGTTGCAGAGGATAAACGGCCTCTGGCGGGCTGTGTCACAGAGGGGATTAGTAAACTCCAGAGGAGAGGGTTATGGGCCATCTGGCCCAGACCTCCATCACAAGCAGAGCCTGGACAGCCCCTCGTGGGTATGGGCCTCTTCTAATTTCCCCAAGTTTATTAGCTACCTTCAGGCCCCTGGAGTAAAATCTAGACCCTTTCCTTACTAGGAAGCCTCGCTTACTCATGCAACAGAGGGAGAAACAACAACAAACCCTCAGTGAGAGGATGCTAGCTGGATTTCATAATCTACTCTCAAACGTGGGCACCAGGACAGCTGGGACCAGCACAGTCCTGGAGGCAGGGCGGGTCTGCCTCATTCCTAATTCCCTGCAGAGGCCTCTAGCAACATCCTTGGGGCCTCTGGGCACCCCTCCCTTCCAATCTCACTCCCATCATCTTCCCTAACCCCCTGGCCCACACTTCCCAAGGAAACCGGCTAAACCTGCCCCCAGCCCTCCCCATTGCTCTGCTCCAGCCCTTCTCTACACTCCTTCAGGAAGCTCCTTTGGTCTACTGTCTTCCTTTGCTCACTCAATGCTGGCCTCAACTTCTCAGCCTCCATGGCCAGGGCTCTCTGTTCCCTTGGATCGTCCATCTTTGTTTGTGCTTCATTTTCCCCCAGAGGCCAAAAACTCCCTGAGCACAGGCCAGGGCCCGAATTCCTTTTCCCCTCTTTCTTCAAGGCTTCCGGCACCCAGCCCTGCCCCCGCTTCTAGGCCCTGCCAGATGAGGGAGTATCTGTGCTGGGTCAGGGCTTAGATGCACACTCACCTGTGTTGTAGGCGGTGGGCATGGAGGAGAAGGGAAGCCCTTGGCTGAGTAAACTGGGTGTTGCCACAGAGACCACAGGGGTGGTGAGTGAATGGGTGGACTGGGAGACCCCAAGACGCTGGGCATTGTTCTGTGGACAGAAGAGGACTTTCAGAAGGAAGATAGGATGATGGGAACTGGTCTCCTACTCAAGCCATACCCCCCACATAGTAACAGGAGGTGTGTGGAGACCAGGCTCTCTATTTTAAGGTTTAGTAATGAAAGGAACCATAGAAATCCTCTAGGCCCCCTCCCCCCCCCCATTTTACAGAGGAAGAAAACTAAGGCCCTGGTCCCAGAGATGCTAAGTGTCAGAATTACAGGGATTCAAATTCAGCTTGTCTGACTCCAAATCTTGGGTTCTTTCTACTGCCCCATTCTGCCTGAAACGCCCAGAGCCATTCAGGTCCACATGGGCAGGGTTGCCCACGTGGTGGAGAGGCATCAGCAGGGGTAAAGGGAAGGCCAAACATAGCATGTCTCACACACAGAAACAGAGACACATCCACACTCAGAGACAAAGACTTGAAGTTACAACGTGGGCCTCCTGGCCAGAGGATCACCAGCCTGACACTATCTCTCTCCTCTGCACCCCAGGCAAAGGGAAGGGGTAAATCAGACTGGAGGAGTGAGCATCTTGTTCCCTTCGTCTTGTCCAGTCTTCCTTGAATCTATCCTTCATCCTTCACACTGCCACTTACACCTTGACAGAAGGATGCTAGTTTTGTGAGGGAAGAGGGTGTAGAACAATGCTGTTGGTATGTGTGGTTATGTGTGCATACGCGTGTGTGTGTGGTGTGTATGTGTGTCCCCGAGTATGGGGCTGTCAGCTCCATCTGCCGCTGAGTCACTTGTTTATTCCAACTCCATGCTGAGGCCGAAACTGCCGCCGTGTCGCCGCCAAAGCCTGCCTGCCTTTTCCAGCCTCCTCTGGCCCCGAGTCAGGAGCTAGGGAGGGAGGGAGGGAGTGAGGGAAGGAGGGAGGGAGGGAGGGAGGGAGGAAGGAAGGAGGAAGGAGGAAGGAGGAAGGAAAGGAGGGAGGAGTCAGTAGCCCCTGCCCTACTCCTGGCTGTGACAGAATCTGTGTGTGTGTCTGTGGACATGTATGTGACTGGCTGTGTGTATGCACGTACGCATGTGTGTGTGCCCAAAACTGGGGATGAGGGCTTAGACAGCTGTGCTCCCCTGGGAAGGGGAGAATCTGCCTCTGGCTTTGGTCCCCATTTCCTCTGGCTCCCTCCCCAAGGTCCCCATGAGGACATGCTTTTTTGCTGGAGATAGGGTCAAAGGTGAGTGGGGCATAGAGTCTATGGTCTACTACAGGTGCTCCAGGACACAACTCAAGGATGCCCAAGGCTGCTGAGCAGCAGGGCTTCCACAGACAACCCACAGGGAAATCCACGGAGACAGACACATGTCCTAACACTAGAGAAGCATGTGCACAAAGGCAAACATGGACACACAAACACAGCCCTCCCTCCCACTGAAACACATGTACACACATGCACACAGATGCATGCACACCTGGCCCTTGCTATGAGATTACAGTGCTCCCAAAGGGCAAGGCCAATATCTTAACTAGCTCTGTTTGGTGCACCAAAGTTCTACACAGAGCGTAATCAGTGTCTGTCCAATGAAGGAATGTCCATATGTATGCATAGTTCACTACCACCCCCTCATGCACATGCGCGCGCGCGCGCGCACACACACACACACACACACACACACACACGCCCCAGGGTGCACATGCACAGACACTCCATGCTTGAGATTCAGGTGTCAGTATGCACCAAGTCAGAATGGGGGTGGGGGGGTCCTAAAGTCACAGGCACCATCCAGGGCCCAGACACGGCCAGCACTTACCAGATCTAAATGGTCCTCAGTCTGGGAGCAGAAATAAAACCAACAGGGCTAGTTCAGAATCTGATGGTGGCCCCTTTCCTACCCCCTCTTCCTCAGATCATAAGATAACTGGTCTGCCTCAGGGCAAAGCAGTCTCTTCTCCCTGTCCCCCTCCCTTTGGTACCTGCCTTCCCCACCATCATTCTTGATTCTACTCCCGCCTGTCAGGAAGCTGGTCTAGGCTCTGGCCTCCACCTGTAACATCCCCCGTTTGTTCTATCAGTCCTTAGCTCAGGTCCTTGCCTCCACCCCCTCTGGGGTGGAAGGAGGGAGGGGAAGTCCCACTTCTCTAACTTCTCCCTCAGAAATCCTTGCTCCCATCTGACCTTCCTCCCTCCTGCTCAAGTGTGGCACTGCCCTCTGTACCCTCCCTCTCATCCCCTTGTCACCCCCCACCCCAGGCTGCAAGGGCCGACTCACCAAGTGGTGCATTAACCCCTTCCCACCCTGGGACGTGATGACTCGAAGGTCCGGCTTTCTGCTGGGGGCCCCAAGCTGGGCACTGTGGGTAGGTGGGGGTGGAGACTTGGCCGGGATGACTTTGCTCAGGCTGTTGCCATTGGCCACAGGCAGGAGGCCAGGGGAGGCCCGGGCACTGACATAGCCATTCCCTGGAGAAGGGGAAGATTCAAAGGATGAGAGGAGTATGGATGCTCCCCTCTGCCACCAGCCCCACAGCATCCCTTATGTCCACACACTGGCCAACTTGCTCCCTCCCCCCAACTAATGCCAGCTCCTCTGGGTTCAGGAAAGGGCATCTATCCTAAAGGCTCAGAACTTTTTCCTGGAACTTTCTTAGCCTTGGGAAGAAAGGCTGAGGGAAGAGGGGAAGAGCAAGCCCATTTCCATTTCTCTAACACCATGCCTCCCATGAGACAAATCTGTGAAGGAGTGCAAAGAATCCTGGGTTTGGAGCCAGGAGACCTGGGTTCAGATCAGCTTGGTCTGCTACTCATTAAGGTGTATGATGACCTTGGGCAAGTAACCTCATTGGAACTCAGTGTCTTCATTTGTAGAATGGGGATAATAAAACATACCTCATAGATATGTTATGAGGATCAAAGGAGTTAATGTATGTAAAGGGCTTTGTAAACTGTTTTTAAAAGCTATATGTTTAAAAGCTGTATAAACCTCAGCTATTATTAGATTATTCATGCCCCCACCACAATGGGTGGGGAGAATGAAATCTGCTGGGCCAAGGCAGGGGGGAGGGAATGAGGCTACTGCTTCTTTCCTGCTACCATCTCAGTCCTCAGGTCAGCCTTGGTGCCCATCCATAATAAGAGAGGCTCCATCCCCTTCCCCGCTATAGCCTGGCCTCAGGCAGATGGAGCCAAGAGCCCAGCCTTCCACCTGCCAGCTGCCCTCCACATCAGTGTCCCCCCCCAATCATGGTGGGGGAAGGAGAACAGGCTCGGGCAGAGGGTGGTTACTGGGCAGGGCCAGGCCTCAGGCATTACCTGGTGTCACTGAGGATCACACAATGTCAGTGCTTGAAGGGACCTTACTCTCCCATGCTCTCATTTTACAGTAGAGGAAGCTAAGGTTCAGAGGAGGGAGATCATTATGCTTTGGTCACTGAGGGGTCATTCTTTATCATTCCTGATAATCGCCAACCAGCACTGGTCCTTCCTTTCCTTTATCTACGAGCAGGGAAGACCACAGTCATCCATGTTCATCAGGGATATGGGCCTTGTAGCAGAGCAGCTTGGGTTTTTGTGACACTGAAGATCAGCGCCACCAACATATGGGGGACAGACACTGTTCTGAGGCCTCCCTTAGCGTGGCGACTGCGCTCAGGCTGGAAGCCAAACAGTCCCCATGGGCTTGAGTATGATCTTCAGCCCCCAGGTGCTGTAGGGCATCCCAGGCTAGGCCTGGGGGGTGGGGTCTCATGGCTAACTGAGGATTCTGGGATAACAGCAGAGGCAGCCATCAGTCCTGCCCTGGGGAACACTATCTCCCTGCCAAGCCCTGGGTCTCTCCAGCTGCCTCTAGCCCAATTCTCAGAGAGGCTCTGGGAATGACAGGAATGTAGAGGTGACGTCAATGGTGACATTCGTAGCCACAGTCACAGAGCCAGAGGAGGGGATGGACCCAGCCAGGGCTGACAGCTGATGGAGATGGGGTTGGGGGAGGGTAAAACCTCCCTCTGTGTCTTCCAACATGTATTCTTGTGTTCAGCAGAGCCGAGCACTGGGATATACCTGTGAGTGTAGCTGGAGACACCTCTGTGTTTGTGAGAAGGTACATGTGTCTGTCTGGGAGAGGGTATGTGCATCCTTCCATCTCTCTTTCTTTTTTTCCCCATTTTTTTGTGGGGCAGTGAAGGTTAAATGACTTGCCCAGGGTCATACAGCTAGTAAATGGCAAGTGTGAGGCTGGATTTGAACTCAGGTCCTCCTGAATCCAGAGCTAGTGCTTTATCCATTGTGCCACCTAGCTGCCCCCCCATCTCTCTTTCTTTCCTTGAGTTTGTGTCTTAATAGGTACCTGCTTGCCTGTGTCTGTCAGTGTGACCTGTGTGTATATCTGTGTGTGTGAGAGAGAAAGAGAGAATGTTTACTTGTGCATATCTACCTCCTGCCCCCCCAATCCTTTTTCAGTGAACCCCTCCAGTGACCCCATGCTTTCCTTAGGCCTCCTCCCTAATCTCAATAGGGGAGAAATGTGTGTGTGTTTGGGGTATGTGTGTGATGATACTATTTTCCTCTTTACTCCTTTTCCCACCTGCTTCCCCCAAATTCTCTGCACACAGAACATAGGATTTTAAAGTTGGACAGGACCTCAGACATCATCTAATCCAATCCCCTAAGTAGTAGTGGCAGTAGTAGTGATGATGCTGATGCTAGGGGACATTTATGTAGTACCTTAGAGCCACAAAGCTCTTTTACTGACATTAGCTCTTTTGCCTTCTGTATTAACTCCATGAGGAACCATTGGGATTATCTGCCCATTTTACAGATATGGAAAACAAGGTTACAAGTTGTGATTTGCCCAAATCACACTGCGTTAAGTGTCAGAGGTGGGATCTGAACCCAAGCCTCCCCTGACTCCAGGAAATGAGAGGGCTGATCAGACTCAGAAGCTGCCTAGAGACCATGGCTGAGGCTCTAAGGATAGCCCCCCCCCCCCAGCTCCTCAGACTCCCAGGATCCCGGCTGTCCAGCTCAGCCCTCGGCTCCTTCTCCCATCTTGTAGGTACTTGTTCCTCCCCTTCATTTCTATCTTTCTGAACCCCACACACCTAATTCTGGACAGAGAGACTCACCAACAGGGCTGGGACAGGCTCCATTAGCACTATTAAGGTCTCCTCCCAGCATGGCCCCTAGGGAAGGAACCAAAATATAAGGGAACTGGAAAGTCTTGGGCCTGTGGGCCTTTCTAGTGTGTGTGTGTGCTGGTTGGCTGGGGGAGGGACCCAGAGGCAGGAGGAGCTGGGACAAACTCTTAGGAAACTTCAACTCCACCCTATCTAATGGGACTGACTTCTCCCACTCCCCACCCCCTACCCCAGCCAGAAGACAAAAATCCAGGATGAACAGCAACGGAGAAGCTGGGCAGGTGCTGCAGTTGGTCAGGATTCTGAGCAGCAATGCTGGGAAGGTGAGAAGGAAGAGACCCTAGAAGGGATGGGGTTTGGGGGGCTTGGAGGACCAATGACGCCCTGGCTCAAGAAGTCTCCTCAGAGCACACAAATATGAAATGGGCCTGAGAAGGGGAGGAGGGTCAGGAAGGGGCGGGGGGAGAGAGAAGGAATGACACATGTAAAGGGGCATAGGTGGGGGATGAAGCCATGCTTGTCCCTCGCCAGCAATGAATCTGAGCTGGGGAAAGGGGCCCAGGAGCCGATGAAATGGCACAGAGTGGATGCTCTGTGTCTGAGGAGTGGCCCAGGCTGCAGAAAAACCAACCCCAAAGCACTCCTCCACCCACCAGCGCTGGCTGGCCGCTGGGGCAGCCCTGGTGATACGCTGTTCCTCTGCAGGGCTGGCTGCTGGGGGGACAGGAGCCTCGGGTCTGTGAGAGACGACGTAACCAGCGATGGGGTCACCAGGGAACCACCAGGATTGCTGAACTGAAGTGAGTTCTGGTTGGACACAGGCACCGTGACCGGCATGGCGAAATTCGGGGCTGGGACTGCAGACTGGACAGAAAGAGGAAGGGGAGGCGGGGGTTAGGAAGAGTGGCCCTTCTCACAGCCCCATCTCCTCAGAGCGCCCCTCTGAGGACCGACAGGACAGCGGTGCTGCGGAAGGTAGCCCTGGCTCAATCCAACAGAGCAGCAGGGCTATAAGGAAGAACTCCTGTGTCTGAGCCCTAGGGCCTAGCCAGGGGAAAGGACTTCTAACGGGGCAGGAAACTGTCACTTGGTGGTCTTCTGATCCTCCCTGAGCTCAGGGGGCCCAGAAGCTGAGGCGGCTGAGGTCCCCAGCCAGGCAGGACACACAGGAAGCTGGTTAGGAATCCCAAGTCGAGATCCAAACTCACACACGCAGAGCTGTTACTGACTGGGGCTGGGCGGTGGAAGGGGAAGCATTTCTCCTGGCCTTCTCCCTGCTGCCACACAGTCAGCTCATCACCAGACTTCCCTCCATCCCTCCAGCTCCCACTCTAGGCCCCCACAGACACTGAGCTTACAGCTGTGGGATCCCACTGGAAGAGTTCAGCATCTCCTTATCCAGGGAGCTGGGGACAAAGAGTTCTCTCTCCTCAGGGTCTGAATTCCATCCTTCATGCCACAGGGACAAACTGCTCCCACCCAACTCTGCCTAAGGTGGGTGACTTGCTATCAGTCACAGCCAGTAAAAAACGAGTCATCATTCGAGAGCAGAGACAACAGCTTCTGACAATGCTCCCTCTCAGAAGGGCAGGAGCTAGAGGGGAGGATGGTTACCATCTTGGCTCTTCTGCTAACTCCCTGTGTGACCCTGGCCAAGCCATGTGACCACTCCGGGCCTCAGTTTTGTACAATCACAGAACCTGTGAGCTGGAGAGAGAGGCCTTCAAGGGGTATGCAGCCCACTCTCTTCATTGCAGACATGAGGAAACTGAGACTCCCAAAGCGCAAGTGACTCGCCCAAGGTCACACTGTGAGTTAGTGGAGAGTTCTGAGCCAGAACCAAGGAAGCTCTTTCTACCACAGGTCTAGCTTCCCTCTCTGTTCCAGCTATGCTAAGAACTGGGGTGACTGCTTCTCATGGCTGTCTGCGGGAGGGGTTGGGGGCTGCGAAGCCACACCATGCATGGGGGAAAGGCTCCCCCAGCTCTCCATGCGGCTACTCACGGCCAGTCTATAACTCTGCATCATTTTATCAAACTCCTCGTCTATTTTTTTATATTTCTCCTCCGTCTGGGGGGTCAGGGCAAACGCCTCGTCCACCTCGGGGCTCTCACACTCCCTGTGCTTCTTGTGCAGCGCCTGGGGGCGAGGGGAGGCAGGGAAAGGAGAGGAGGGGAGAGGAGGGGTAGGAAGGGCAAGAGAAGGAGAGGAGGGGGAGGAGGGGCAAGAGAAGGAGAGGAGGGGGAGGGGGGACAAGAGAAGGAGAGGTGGGGGGCAAGAGAAGGAGAGATGGGGGAGGGGGGCAATAGAAGGAGAGGTGGGGGAGGAGGGGCAAGAGGAGAAGAAAGCCAAGAAAGAGGGAAGACAGGGAAGAAGTGAGGATAAAGAGGAGAGGGCAGGGGGAAGAGAGAGGACAGGGAGGAGGGAGAAGTTCGGGGAAGGGGAGGGTTTGAAAGGCAGACCAAAGGAAAGGATTGAGGAGCCAGGTTTGAGGAGGAAGAACAGGGGAGGCCAGGGAGGGAAGAAGGGAGGGAGGAGAGGAAAGTGAGAGGACAGACAAGAGGGCAAAGAGGGGGAAAGGATGGGGAGGAGGGGAGAGGATTGGGAGCAAAGAGAGAGAGCAGTGAGTGGGCTGGGCTCACCCCGTAGCGCCGGAAGAGCCCGTCCAGCTCCTCGCTGGCCGGCCGGTACTTGTCCTCCAGCAGGGGGCTCTGTTCCAGGGAGTCCTCCCCATCGGGCTCGGGGCTGTCACAGCCATTGAAGCCTTTCTTCCTCAGGGTCTGCAACAGGCAGTGCTCAGGGAGGCCCAGGGGGAGGCCCCAGCGCCCCTCCCCGGCCCAGCCAGGGCCCCCCAGGTGTGAAGAATGGGCCTCCGGCCTTGCCACAGGATACCCTACCCAGCCACACCCACTCAGCCCACACAGCTCTGGGCTCCAGAGGCCAAAGGGGAGGCAAGCACCTTGGGGCCAGGGGGACGCCGGGGGCCCTAACACCTGGGCCAGGCCCCATCTCTCCTGGGGTCCAAAGAGGTCCAGAGATCTCTGGGGGAAGGTCATTAGGATGAGATTGGTTCACATTCTTTATCTTGGCTTTGAGGCTCTACTCAGGAGTTTGGGGACCTCCCTGAGGCATATGGGTCTGGGGGCCAGCCCAGTAAAGGGAGGGGGAATCTGGAGAGAGGCACAGTGAGAAAAAGACAGAAAGGGAGACTTGTGCACTGTGAGCCAGAGGAATGGACACAGTCACAGAGAGGGAGATGGTAGAAAAACAGCTCCATGAGGCGCTGAGTCACTGAAAGACAGAGACAAAGAGAGGCAGAAGAGCCCCAGGGACGGCTACTGGAGAAACCAGAGGAAGGAGAAAGACAGAGAGAGATGGAGAAACAGGCACAAAGAAGGGGAAGACAAAGGTGGAAGATGACTGTGCAGAGAGATGGTTACAAAGGCAGCGATAGAGATGAGAGGGGGAGAGGGGGAAGAGGGGGAAGAGGGGGGAGGGAGAGAGAGAGGGAGAGGGAGAGAGAGAGAGAGAGAGAGAGAGAGAGAGAGAGAGAGAGAGAGAGAGAGAGAGAGAAGAGACACAGAGAGAGGAGAGAGAAGAGAGAAAGAGGAGAGAGAGGGAGAGGGAGAGAGAAAGAGAGAAGAGACACAGAGAGAGGAGAGAGGAGAGAGAAAGAGGAGAGACATGGGAGAGAGGAGAGAGAGGGAGAGAAGAGACACAGAAAAGAGAGAAGAGAGAAAGAGCAGAGAGAGAGGAAAGAGAGAGAAGAAAGAGGAGAGAGAGGAGAGAAAAAGGAGAGAAAGGAAAGAGAAGAGAGGGAGAGGGGGAGAGAGAAGAGAGAGAGAAAAGAGACAGAGAGGAGAGAAAGAGGAGAGAGAGACAGGGGAGAGAGAGAGGAGAGGGAGAAGAGCGAGAGAGAGAAAAGAGACACAGAAAGGAAAAAGAAGAAAAAGAGGAGAGAGAGAGAAGAGAGACAGAGGGGAGAGAGAAAGGAGAGAGAGGAAGAGAAGAGACACAAAGAGAAGAGAGAAAGAGCAGAGACAGAGGGGAGAAAGAGAGAGAAGGAGAAAAGAGAGAAGAGAGACAGAGAGGGGAGAGACAGAGAGGAGAGAGGAAAGGGGGTGGGCACTCAAAGTGGGGCTCAGAGGGATCCAGAAGGAGGAGACACTAACACCCCATGTCCCAAGTCCCCTGGCCCCACCGTGCTACTGCTGTGTGGTCCTGGGCTCACCTCAATGATGTCTGCATTGGTGCGGCTCTCGTGGGGCTCATTGTACTCCGTGTACTTGAGGAGGACTTTGTCCATGTCAGTGCTGGCATATTGGAACAGCTTGTTGGAGTGGTTGAAGATGATGAGGGCAATTTCACAGTCACACAACACACTCAGCTCATAGGCTTTCTTCATTAACCCAAACTTCCGTTTGGTGAATGTCACCTGGAGGAGAGAGAGAGGAAAGGAAAAGCAGCAGACGGTCAGAGCCATTTGGTCGCTATCTGACCTTGGGGCACGTCACCAAACCTCTCTGGCCTCCAAGTTTCTGCATCTATAAAATGGGGATATGAAGACTGTCCTACTGACCTCTTGGGGCTATAAGGAGGCTCAAAGGAAATACCACATGGGGTACTAAAAGGAAGAGGAACTCTGAGTAATGGGAAAAGCCACGAAGGTCCTGGAGAAGAGCCAAGGAAGGGTCGCTCCTAGAGCAGAAGTGCGCTGCAGGGGTGGTCTGTCGTTTGTTTGACTTACTTTACCTTTACTGCCTGTCCCTCTTCTTGGTTTCCCTCTACAGGACAGTTCTGTCTAGCCATGTAAAGTGGTAACGCCTAGATCAGCACACAGGGAGAGGCGGTGTATCATAGTGGACAAAGGGCCAGCTCTGGAGTCCAGAAAAGCTAGAGAGACCTGGCTGGAAACCTACCTCTGACATACACCATGTCTCTCCTGACCCCAAAGCCTCTACTCTTACCACTGGGCCACAAAGACCCAATCCATCACAGAAGCAAGTGAGAGAAGCTGAAGTCTCTGCTAGGGTTCAGAGAGCCATGGAGGTTAAGAAAAGGATAAAGGTGGGAGCTCTGGGGCCAAAGGCAAAGGTAGCCTGGAATCCCCAGGAAGATGACAGGGGCAGCAAGGCTTAAGGCCCAATGCTGGATGTTTTTATGGAATCACAGAACAATAAAATGAGAGAAGTTAGTTCAGCCTGAGTAGAAACTCCTTTGGTGTCCCCAATGGCAGTCACCCACTCTCCTCCTCTGCCTCCCATCCCACTTTGGAGCAGTGCTACACCAAACTTCTCTTTACATGAAGTCTTTGCCTGCATCTCCAAAACCTTTACCCCATTGCTCCTAATTTAACTGTCTTGGCCCAGGGAGAACCCCCTCCTGCAGGTCTTTTCCTGAGGACACAGTCACAGAAATGGAGAGAGGGAGAAAATGGGGATGATGTTGGGAAGGACAGAGTCCCAGAAAAAGGAGGCTCCTTCTTGGGACGGCTGCAGAGGAAGGGAATTCTTCTGAGGTAGTGGATGGGCTTCACTCTTCAATCTTGATGGTCCTCTAAAGACTTGAAGACAACAGCACATTTCCCCCCTCCCCCAATAAACCTGTTCTTCTCCAGGTCAAACATTCCTTCATCATGTTTTTTTTTTTTAAATATGGCACCAGAACTGACCACAAGAGTCTGGATGTGGTCTGAATGAAGCAAAGCTCGGGGGAACTGTCACTTTCCTGGCTTGGGACACCAGATTTCTACTCATCTGGCTCAAGGAGACACTGGAGTCAGAGAACTCAAGGTCAAAGCCTATCTCTGATTCTTAACCTCCTGAGGACTCAGTTTCCTCATCTTAGCGGTTCCCCTCTGGCTCTAGACCAACGATGCCATTGGTGACTGGCTACCATGTCACACCATAGGCCCACAGGGAGCTCCAGTTCACTAAAACCCTAAGGTGTTTTTTAAAAGTTGTTTTGTCTTTTGCTGTTGTGCCCTCCTACCAGGCAATCAGGCTGGGAAGGCTTCCTGAAGGAGAGACTGTGAGTCAGAGGACCAGGGTCAAACCTCAGCTAACCTTTGATGGTCTCACCTTCCTATCGGTAAAGCTGATGGCTCTGACTTGGAACATCCCTCCCCAGGTCTAAATCGGATGATTCCAGTGACTACTGGTTCAGATGGAAAAGACAGGACCTAAGTGACAAGGGAATAGGGGGAAGGACAGGCATGTGTGCCTAAAACAGAAGGTAAGCCTGGGGAACCCTGTGAACAATATGTGGAGAATGTGGGGTGGGGGGAAAGAACCTAGCAAGGGCCCCTTCTGTCCCCCATCATTACAGCTCAATCTCACAATGATCTCTTCGGTAGCTTTCCTGGAGTGAGAGGGGGGAGGAATGGGCCAACCTATAGCCCATTCCCTCCCAAGCCAGCCTTTTTCCCACATGGCCATAAGACTCTGGCCTACCCTGACATGAAAGCTTGGGGGTGGGAGTTGGGGAGAAGATGGAGACCCAGAGCATCATAGGATTGAGGGTGAGGGGAAATAGTGACCACATGCACCCTCTCTAGATGAACCCCCCTTTCCACTGAACCTTTCCCCACTGCAGTCAATGGCCTGGTCCAAGCTGTACCCCACCCTGGCCCTCACCTGTCGGTTCCGCTCATCTGTGATCCGCTGAATCTGGATCTTTTTCCGCCCCATCTTCTCCAGAGATCCTCAGCCCTGGGGTGAGGTGGGGAGGGGAAGGCCTTGCTGGGAGGGGGGTCCTCGACCGGCCGGCGGGTGTGTTAGAGTGTGCTCATGAAAAGGCTCGTCCTCGAAGGAGATTAGTTCATGGTCCTCAAGGGCAGTTCCAGCACCGGCCACCTGGGTAGGCAGAAGGATAGAAAAGAGAACAATGGCACCAGGGCTGGGAGCAAGCAACCAGCCTAGCTGGCAATTATGCAACAAAACTACTTCTTACATGCAGGAAACGTTCTGTAGGAAAATAGGCTTAAATTCCTCCGCTTTGCTCAAAAATTTCCTGGACCTACGTTTCTCTGGACAGTTTTACATAGTCACAGAATCTGAGTTGGAAGGGACCTCGGAGATAACCCACTGCAACAGCAGCATTTACACTGCAAGTCAAGGTCGACAAAGAGCTCTACAAAGCTCATGAGAACCCAGGGAGGCAGGTGCTTCAAATACCCTCATTTGACCATGAGGAAACTGAGGCTCAGAGAGGCTGGTGTCCAGCCGAGGTCAGACTCAAGCCCATGGTGAGCTCTCTTCCCAGTAGCCTAGATTGCTCCATGAATCCTGCTCCTGAATGGGATCTGCAACATTCCAACACTGCCAGGCTTCTGCTCTTTTCCAGAGCCCAGACTAGAGCAGCCCAGAATCACTTTGTTTGGACACTGAGCCACAAGCCTTGGGCATTGATGGGCTCCAAGTCACACAAAGGTGAAGATGGCTGAATGGATCCCAGGTCTAGAACCAAAGCTTGGAATGCCAGACTTGGAGCTGGAAGGAACATCAGGGGTCAGACCAAGCTGCTAAGTGGGAAGAAATGATCCCTACTACAAGCCTGACAAGAAGCCACCCAGCCTCCACCTACATACTTCAAGGGACAGGCAACTCCCTACCATACCTACACGGCTCACTCCACTGGTGAAGAGCTCTGATGGGAACCTTTTGGCAACAATCATCCACTTCTGCTCCTGGTTCTGCCCTCTGAGGCCTAGCTAAATGAGTCTAACCCCCTCTCACAAGACAGTCCTTCAAAAACCTCTGTCTGAACACCTAGAGTCATGGGGAACACACTTGCCCATAAGTGAGAGGAGGCCATAACCGCTGATGCACAGGGACAGATCCCTGCCTGTAAATAGGGTAACCTCCCTCGCCTCCAGGCTTCAAACAGTTAATGTGTCTTTCTGCTCGGCATCTCACTCCACTTCTGACTCAGCTACCCTAGCCCTCAAACAGATGCAAAGAGCTAAAATTTGAATCCTGGCCACTAGGGGTAGAGAGGGATTAAAGGGAGCTGGAGGCCCTGGAGGGAGTCTGGCTAAGGTCAGTACCCAGCATCCCCCAGGCTACATCACTAGGAGCTTCTCCTTGGGCTACAGCACAGCCCCTCTCCGGCTACCCTAAAAGTCTCTACTGTGGACTAATCTCCATCCTTCCTGATATGCTGTCAGCTCTCCTGGGTCCCCACCTTTACACATGGCACAGAATTTGAGTTTAGAGAAGGGCCAAGTCCACAAACATTTGTGAAGTGCCTACCGTGTGCCAGTGCTAAGCACAGGGGATACCAAGAAAGGCAAAAGACAGTCTCAGCTCTCGAGAAACCGTCTAATAAGATGGTGTCTCAAGACTGAGTGAGTCAGGAGAAGCAGGGGTGGCTGAGCTGGGGGGTGGTGGCTGGAGTTGTTATTAGGGCCAGTAAGTCTTGGCTTTCAGCCCCATCTACCTATCTGCTACTGATACCATCTCCTCCTCCACAGTGCCCAGCTGAAATCAGCCTGGGCCCCTCCTCCCTCATTCCAGTGCTTTGACTCCCAGGGAAACCACTCCTACAGGTTGGGGGTCCTTCCACTACTGCCCTTGAGAATCCCCCTTGTCAGCCTACTCTTCTTTGGTCTCAGCTTCCAGCCCCTCTCCCTTCACTCTGCTATAACCCAACAACTCCAGCAATCAGAGGAATCTCCCAACCACACCCCAGCCACCACAACTGTTTTATCCTCTCTTCTCCCAGCCTCTCCTCCATCACCATCATGTAAAAGAGGAAAAAGGAAAAGAGTGCTGAAATATGAGTCACACAACCTGTGCTAGAATCTTACATCTGGAACTTATCACCTGGGTGACCCTGGGCAAGTCAATTCCTCTTTTAGGACCTAAGTTTTCTTTTAGCTATAAAACGAAGTGGCTCATCAGATGATCTCTAAGGGCACTCCTGACTAAACTTTACGACCTCCAGTATTATCCTGGAAAACATCTGCTCAAGTTAGAGTGCCCCAGATCTTTCAAAAGGGGAGACAGGGATCTGAGACCCGACCAACTGAGCCCAATTTAAGGTGGTGGTGAGCCCTGTTCCTGCAGGACCGCCAACCATGCCATAGAAATGAGGATTTCTTGAAGACACGGGGAGTGTTTATTCCGGAGAAGAGAAGACTTAGGGCACCATGACAGCTGTCATCAAAAATCTGAAGGGTTGTCTTTTAAAAGGAGGATTAAATCTGTTCTACTTGGTCCCAAGTTGGTCAGAATTAAAAGAAATGGGCAGAAGTTCCTGAATGGCAGAGTTCATTCACTAGAAGGAAAAATCTCCCAAATGAAAACTATTCAAAAGTGGAGTGGACTGCCCCCACAAGTAGCGAGTCTCCCACCCCGGGACTCATCTAAGCAAAGAGGAGATGAACACGCATTAAGCGAACGTGAGGGGGAACATGTCGAACTCAAAGGCCTTTGAGCTCCCTTCCAAATCTGTCTGTGAGTTAACCATAGGGCTGGATGCTAGGACGATGAGGATAATGATCGTAAACAATTAGCATCTGTGTGACATTTAAAACTGACAAAGTGCTCCCAGCAACAGGGGGAGATGGCTAGTACAAGTCATAGGGTCCCATTTTACAGATGAGGAAACTGAGGTTCTGTGAGGTGTGATTTGCCTACGGTCTCAAAAGTAGCATGCGTCTGAGGGGGGATTCAAATCCAGGTCTCTTGGTTCCATGGCCCAGTCAGCTCCAAAGCCTGTAGGCCTGGACTGAGGGTAAGAGAAATGCCTGACTTTTTAATGCAATAATCAGTCTGGTACATAGAGGGCCCAGAGGGCTAGGACTGGGATAAAGGAAGGAATTTATTAGGTGGAGGATGGGATAGATCCAAGAGTAACTGCTTTAAGTGAGACTCCCTCACTGAGGCAACCAGAAGCATAAAATGAGATGAGTAAATGAAGTAATTATCATACAGATACACACACACACACACCAGCCCACTCTAGTGTTAATGACTTACATTTCTAAAGCGCTTCAAGGTTTACAAAAGCTCCGATAAGGTGGGTAGTACAAATATTACTGCTCTCATTTTACATACAGGGAAACTGAGGCTCAGTGACTTACAGATTCAAATCCAGTCTTCAGAATCCAAGGCTAGGTATTCCTTTCACTATCCCACTGTCTTGCTTCCACTATCATATTGCCCTAAAAATTGTTCCCAGTAGTCTAACCTCCATCCACAATGCCCCTACCCGCAATGGAGAGAGCCCATTCCCCCTTCCCCAATTCTCTTACCTCAACCTCCTGTACTCCTCAAGGTGAGTCCCTCCTAAAATCTAACCTTCATTCCTCCCACTGCAGAGTGGGTGCTTCCCACCCCCCCACTTCCCCAGGGAATTTCCCTTTGGTGGGCCAATGAATCCCCTCTTAGTCTTCTCTTCTCTGGCCCCAGGGCCCTGCTCTCCTCCCTGCTCCCAGGGTGGATAGGGATCTAAAGCCATCTAAGGAGCAGCCCCTGGCACATGGAGATAGAAAGGATGGGGTTGCCGTGGTAACAGTTGCCTGGCAACTAGCTCCCTGGCTGGTCTCCTACAACACCACCCCCCCAACCCCCACCCCCGCCTCCTGTCAGGGGGAGCTGGGATGGGTGAGGGATCAGTATTGGGAAAGGAAAGGGGAGTACGGGGGTGGTGTGGGGGCCAGATAGGGAAATAGAGACCTGCACATACCTAAAAAGAAAGGGTTAAAGTGACTGGTTCCCACCCCCATCCCTTAGATCTCAAAGTACTTGTATAGACCCAGCTCTTCTTCCCTCAGGACCTCCTGGGCCTTTCTGCTGTCTAGCCTCTCTGGCCTGTTGCAGAACAAAATCTGAAGTGCCCTGTTCTCTTCTGTCAGCCCTCCCCCCTACCCCCAGATCAGGCACAGCTACATGGGCTCCTGTTTTCTTGCTGGAAAGTTCACCCCCCCATCCTACTTGTTTCTGCATCTTTAATGTCAGTGGTGGGAGTCAGGACATTTTATTGATGCTTGGGGAGGTTGGAGGAAGGGCTCACCAGACCAGGAAGGAGGTGAGGAGGGTCCCTAACATAGTCCTTCTGTAAAGAGGCCAGTCTTTCCAAAGCCCCCTCCCACCCAATTAGAGAGAGACCTTAATGAACACCTGTGCTTGCTTAATTAGCCCTCTGTTTAATTAGCTAATCAAGTGCCAGAAGCCAGAGGCTGACACGTGAGCTCCAGATGTGAACCCCTCTGTCCCCTCCTCCCTGGCCTTTCCACCCAGACAGCAGGCCCCCCACCTTCCATCTCTAGCCCTGGCTCTCTGCTCCCTGACATACTATCTAGAGCTCTCCCTGACCCAGTCACCCATCCCATGGCTGCAAGGAGGATCCATCCCCACATGGTGATGGAGGAACCCACTGGAGGACCATGCCAAGTTTCACCTCCCCCTTCCTGCCAGGATCTCTCTTCCTTCCTCTCACCCATCTCAGTGCTGTGACCCTGGTTCCTCAGCCACAGCTGTGACTCTCGATGCCACCTAAGAGTCACGCCTCAGAGGTTGCAACTGCTGATTCATTCACTCCTGGGGAGGGAGGGCACCGGTGGGGTTGGGGTTTGGGGTTTTTTGGGGGGGGCAAGAAAAAAGGCTTGGAAGGAATTTTACATGGGACTGGACAAAAGCACAAGGTGTAACCTGTATATAGGGCTGATGTTAATCAGCAGAGGGTCCAAGGATAGATTATAAAACCACCCAGGGAGACTGGTCAATAGGGAAGCTTGGTATAATCCCCGGAGATGAGCCTCAGAGCAAGCCCAGAGGGCCACCAGCAGCAAGTTTATCATATATAACCTGGGGAGGGAGGGAGGGAGGAAAGGGGCTCAGACAATGAGATTCATAGACCGTTAAAGCTGGAAGGGCTTTCAAAATGTGGACGATCCACAGGAATGTCAGAGTGAAAAGGGACCTTAGAAATCATCTTGTGTGTGTGTGTGTGTGTCTGTCTGTCTGTCTCTCTCTCTCTCTCTCACACACACACACACACACACACACACTTTACAGCTGGGTAAAAGTAAGGACCAGAGAAGTAAGGTGACTTGCCCAAGATTACACAGCCAGCAAGTCGCTGAGCTAAAGCTGAAATCTAGAAGACCCAAAGAAACACAGACACAGGTAGAAGATGCTGAGATGGTGAGGGGGGACCCTTGGTTCTTCCTCAACTAAAACACAACCAGTGTTGGGGGTTGGGTTTGTATTTTCTTTTCTTTTCTTTTTTTTTTTTTGAGGGATGGGAAGAATGTGCAAATTTTGTTCAAAGGGTCTTGGTGGGAGGGGCTCCAGGCAGATGGTGTGATAAGGAGAAACAGCCCCCCCCCCCTCCGCAGCCCAGTTTAACACCTCCTGGTACCTAAGCAATATTCAAACCTCCACTTTCAGAATGATCACTGATGATATCTTGGTTCCTGGGGAGGAGGGGGCGGAAAAGGAGGTAGACAGAGACACGGCTCTGCTGGCCAAAGCTTCCTCCATCATTGGATGAGCTCCTCAAGGCTGAGACAGGATAGTCAGACCACAAGCAGGATTTCTTCTCCCCCACCCCCCACCTCTCCAGAAAATTAGGGAAACTAGGGAGTTCTTCCTCCTGGCTAACTCCCATCTCTTCCTGCAGTTGCAGATGGCAGAAATTAATTGGCTATCTCTGCACCCCAGAGTGTATCCACATCCCCTGACTTGTGCATAGTAGGTGTTAATGAATGTTTGTTGAATTAAGTGATGAGATCTCAAAGCACCTCGTGTTGTGTTGTATAGGGAGGTGGCTTTTCTCCAAGCCTCAGGAGCTCCGGGGGCCAAGTGATAAGGACACATCCTGGGCTCAGGAAGGGAAGAGCATCCTCCCTCCCAATTCTAGGGCAGAAGGGAGGAGGAGGAGAAGTGGAATTGAGTCACAGGCTGAGTGACTCAAAGTCCCCCAGCAATGGGATTCAAACCCAACCCTTTGGGATGAAGAGAAAGGATGACTGCTCTCTTCAAGCCTGAGCTCCATTGCAGAGGGAGGCAGAATCTATTACCCCCTTTCCTGCCTACCTATTCCCCTTGGCTGGGCTGCAGGGCATGAAGTAAGGAGGGAGGGGAGAGAAAATCCCGGTCAGATCCACCTGTCACCCCCTGCCAGGCTGGGCCTTGTTAGCAGCTAATGAGGAAGGGGGGAGCAGTTTAGGGAGAGCCCTCATTTTTTAAAGGAGCTGAAAAACAGAGTAAGACATGGAGAAAAAGAAAGAAGGCAAGATACAATGAAAGAGAGAAGCAAATCCAGAGACACACGGGGAAAGACAAAGACAGAGATCGACCCACACACTTAGACAGACTGCCAAGATGCGATTGGTATGGCATTGTAGTGCAGTGCAGAAGCCCTGGATTTGGAGGGAGAGGACCTGGGTTCAAATCCCAGTTCTCAAATTTACCATCTGAGTGACCTTTGGCAGGTCACTGGATCCCTTCTAAGACCCTTCCTGGTCTCCATGTATGATCTTGTGGCAGTGTTCCCATCCCCCACCAACTTCTTCCAGAGACTACAAACCCATCCCTCCCTAAAAGGGCAGGGTGTCTCCCTAGCTTCTCTTCTGGGGCCCAAGAGTCCTCTCCTCCCAGCCTCATTCCCAGTCCTAAGTCCAGCAATTAAACGGAGAACAGAAAGACTGAAGGGGGCCTATGGCTCCAAAGAGATGAACAGATATTTATTGACAGACTAAAAGAAGTCTGGCATTGGGCAATGAGCATGCTAATTAGTTCTCTAAGTCTTTTCCCTATAAGATTCCTATTTTCTCAAAACGTGCGCAGCACTAAAGTAATTTGTTTTTCCCAACTCCCATCCCTCCCCTGTAAACCTCATCTCTGTCCCTCTATCGCCTGGGACCCCAAAGGGGTTCTCCCTCTTCCAACAGATACTTGGAAGGCACAAGGAATTAAATGCCTTCGTCTGGCTCCCCACACCTGTCACAACCCCGCCCCACCCCCCACTACAGAGTCTTGGAGGGAGAGCAGGAGAACTACTGGGTAGGGGGAGGGGCAGCAGACTTCTCCCATCAGGGAAGCGGTCCCCAAGTCTTCCCCCTTCGCCCCCAAGGTCTTACAATGGTGGCCAGGAAGGGCAGAACAGAAGGCGAGAGAGCAGAGCTGAAGTGTTGTAGACATTTGGGGAGTGATTTAGACCCAGAGCTAGAAGGTGAGGAAAGGCACTGAATTTGGGGAATGGGGGGTGCTCTAGCTGCTTCTCGAGCAAAGGTTCTAGGTTAAACCTCTCATCCAGTCCTTCTCAGAGCAGGGGGCCAGGACACCTTGACCCTCCCAGCCCCACTTTTCTCAAGGACTCTTCGGGTTAGCCAGGCCAGATTCCTCCTCCACCCCTGATTATCATCCCCCTCCCCAAAAAACCCCAGGGATTCGGGAAGGTACTGACCACTTTCCCACTAGCCTCCAAGGGCTCAAAGACCTGGAGGTTCCCACCCCCAACCCCAGCCAGGGCCCCCAGGCCTTCCTGGCCGCTCTCAGGCAGCCCAGGGCTATTTTTATGCCCCAGGCTGGGCTAATTTTAACTCACCAAGGAGGCCCCAGGAGGGAGGGCAGGGTGAGGGAAGCTAGCTCCAGGGGAGGCCTGGGCCGGAGTCGAGGGTCCCAGGCGTCAGGGGGACAAAGCCAGAGGGAGTACGGGGTTCTGGGGAGTCACCACGACTGTGGCTTAAGGGACAGGAACAGATGTGAGAGGGATGGGGCAGGGAGCTGGGGGAGGGCACAGGGAGAAGTTGGACTGACAGACACTCGTGGTGCCTTCCCACCCACAGATCAGCTAGCCCCACCTCCTCTCCCACTTGGTTTGAAATCTGATTCCTGGGGAAAAGGGAGAGAAGGGTCATTGCAATCATCCCCCAGACTCTGAGCCCAGGAGTTCCTGGGGGTTCTACCAAACAGGGTGGATCCATACCCCCGCCCCCCCCAACTCTTGCCAGTCTTTCTTTCCCTCAACCAGACATCTTCACGTCTGGAGCCGGACAATCTCATCCCCCTTCCTCTCCAACCTCCACCCCCTCCCGCTGCTCTTCTGGGCCCTCGGTGCCACAGGGGACAGAACCCAGGGGCCCCCAGCACTGGGAGACCATTGTCCATCTGGTGTGTGAGACTCTACATGTTGCTGTATCTTGAAAATGAGAGGGCTGGCCCAGCCAGTCTCTAAGATTCTGTGTAGTTTGGGTACTGACTCTCTTTCTGAGAAGGGGAGGGGAAAAGGGGGAAAGATGAAGTCTAGTAGAAGAGAAATCTGATTGGGGATTTCCAGGGTCTCCAAGGGCTGGGGTAGGCTTAGGGAGCAGTATCCATGAAGCTAAGGCAGTTGGAGGATAAGGTGGGGCCAATGTTGCAGTGGGAAGGATGGAGATTAGATTCCAGAAGGAACTTCCTAAGGGAGAGCTTAACAGTGGAAAGATGAGAAGATGCAGGCCTCTCCTTAGCAGGAGACCTGTCCTGTAGAGAGAAGAGATGTTTACTGTAGGGGGGCTGGGAGCTGGGAAGGTGGGCAAGGGGAATTACCCATATAAAAGAGAACCCCTCTACCCAATAGGTAGAGGTGCCCCCAAGAAGCTAGCCGGGGAGGCACCAACCCAAGGCAGAAAGGCAGAAGGAAACAGAAGTGAAGAAGGGCCTCCCACGAGGGCTGGAGGCTGGGAGCAGAATGGAGATCAGAGTGTTACAGGATCAGAGATTTAGAGCTGGAAGGGACCTTGGAGGTCATACAGTCCAATCCCCTTATTTACAAAGGAGGGAACTGAGGCCCCAAGGGAAAGGACAATTTGCACAAGGTCTCAGAGGTAGAAAAGCTGGGAGCCCTCGGCACCAAGGATTGCCAAGCCTGCCCTACTGCCCTTAACTCAGCTTCACACAAGATCAGAACTGGGGGGACCCTTAGACACCACCTTGTCCAAAGCCCTCATTTAATGCAGGAGGAAACTCTGACCCCAGACTTCCCTAAGGTAGAACGGCAAGTAAGAGGCAGGAGAGGAAGTCCAAGTCTGTGGCCCTCTGGCCCCCTCTCCCTTTTGGCTTAAAGGAAGCCCTGCTGACGACTCAGCTGATTGGTTCTTTCCATAGTCTTATTGGCTCCTGCCATGCTGGTCAGGGCCTCTGGGACCCGGGTCTCTGGGGTCTCCCAGAGAAATGATTTTGGGTCCTCTCCCTTCGAATGTCATCTCATCTGATATTAGAAGTGTCTCCACTGTCTGACCTTGCTGAAGTCACTTCCCCTCTCTTTGCCTCAGCTTATTTAAATCTAAAATGAAGGAGTTGGACTAGATGGAATGGTCCCTATTGGATCTAATCAGACACCATTAGATTTAGGACTAGAAAAAAAGACTTAGGGATCACCTAACCCAGCAGTTCTCAAACTTTCTGATCTCAGAATACCATTATGTTCTTTAAAATGATTGAGGAGCCGCCCCAAAGCTTTTATTTATCTCAGTTCTATCAATCGATGCTGACTGTATTAGAAATGAGAATGTAGGGGGCAGCTAGGTGGTGCAGTGGATAAAGCACTGGCCCCAGATTCAGGGAGACCTGAGTTCAAATCTGACCTCAGACACTTGATACATGCTAGCTGTGTGACCCTGGGCAAGTCACTTAACCCCATTAGCCCCGCAAAAAAAAAAAAAGGAAGAAAGAAAGAAAGAAATGAAAATGTATTAGTACTAGTGGGAAAGTAGTTCGGTGCTCCTGACTCAGACACTTTGGGGACCCCCAAAACCTCATTTTACCAATGCAGAAACTGATGCCCAAAGAGGCTCAATGATTGGTCCCAGGTCACAGAGGTGGGATGAAACAGCTGGGCTTCACATCCCCAGCCACTGACTCCAAATCCACTCTCCACAGAACCTTTACTGGATCTTTGAAATAGGGGTCCGACCTCACAGCCCTCCCCCTAATCACTGCTCCCTGCTGCCCTATTCCCTCCTTCTCTCCCACTGAGGTGTCAGGGCCTCAGCCCTCTAGAGAGACAAGGCAGGGCCTTCTTCTCTCCTTCATTCTCAGTCCCAGAACCCGGGAAGTCCTTTCTTCCATCTAACTTCCATCCCTCCAACTGTAAAGCTTAGTTTATTTCCTCCCATTCTGAGAAAAAAGGTGGGGGCCGTTGGGACAGTTAGCCTCATCACCCTCATCTCCCTGCTCGACTTCCCTCCAGGGTCCCAAGGCAGAAGTGAAAGTCCCAGCTGGGCCTAAAGGAGCCCAAGAGCCGTTGATGTGGGAAGGGGTCAGGCTTTGGCTCAGCCCAGCCCAGGAATAAAGGGAGGGGAAGGGAGGAGGGAGGGGAAAGTAGAAGACTCCCTTTCTCCTCATATCCACTCAGTGGCCAAGTTCTGCCAATTCTACCTCCAGTTTTTCAAACCCATTCCTTACATCTCACTATTACCATCATTTCTCTGGACTGCTATGATAACATCCTTCCACATTGCCTTACCTCTAGTCTCTTCTTTGGTTCATCCTTCATTTAGCTCCAGAATAACCTTCCTAACACGCCTCTGACCTTTTCACTACCTGTTCAAAAATATTCAGTGGCTCCCTATTGTCTCCCCTATAAACTGCTTGGCGTGACAATCACAGCCCTGTAATAGCTGGCCATTCTGATCTCACACTACTCTTTAGCTATACTTCATCCCAGCCAGACTGGACTATTCCAAATCTCCCCTAATCGTTCTGTTCTCTTTCCTCTCTGTGCCTTGGCTCAACCCTGCCCTCCAACTAGAAAGGCACTCTCAACAACTCTGCCCCTTCTCCTTGGCTTCAAGTCTGTCCTTCCCTCCCTTCAAGGCCCACTTCCACCAGGAAGCCTTCAGGAGTGCCAGCGAGAGTGCCAACATCCCATCTACCCCCAGAGCAAAAGCAATTTCTGGGGGGCGACTAGGTGGCGCAGTGGATAAAGCACCAGCCCTGGATTCAGGAGTACCTGAGTTCAAATCTGGCCTCAGACACTTGACACTTACTAGATGTGTGATCCTGGGCAAGTCACTTAACCCCTATTGCCCCGCAGAAAAAAACCAAAACAAAACAAAACAAAAAGCAATTTCTCTCCCCTGAGTTTCTCATAGCATTCTGCCTCCCCCTCCTCCTCCCCCTCACATGTATTTCATCCCTCCCCTTATCTTACCAGTTATCTGTGCATATGTAATCCCCCCACAATTATACTCCAGACTCCTCAAAAGCAACAATGGTTGTGCATGTCTCTCTTCTTTGTATCCCAAGCACCTTGCACATGGTAGATATTTAATAAATGTTATTGAATTGAGGAGGAGGAAAGCACTAGCCCAGCAGTAGGAGATGCCATGAGGGCTTGGGAGGAGGGAAAAGGGAAGGACAGATACAGGGCTCAAACGGGGTCAAAAGCACTGGGGAGGGGGGGGGAAGGGCAGCTAGGTGGTGAAGTGGATAAAGCACCGGCCCTGGATTCAGGAGGACCTGAGTTCAAATTCGGCCTCAGACACTTGACATTTACTAGCTGTGTGACCCTGGGCAAGTCACTTAACCCCCATTGCCCCACAAAAAAAACAAAACGCTAGCAGGGTCAAGCCAAGGCAGAAGGTGATGATGGGGAAGCACGAGGCAGTAGCAGGGGGGACTGGGTAGCAACTGAAGTGCCTTTTCTCCTGGAAGATTGGGGGGAAATTCAAGCCTGGCTGGGAGCTGGGTGGCCAGGAAGCAGAGAGCTGGTCACAGTGACTCTGGATGGTGAGGACATGGAAACAGTCTCAGACAGTACATGGTGCCTTCCTAGATAAAATGTAAACTCAATGAGGGCAGGAGCTGTTTGTTTATTTAAACATTTTTTTAACCCCCTGCACTTAACACAGTGCATATCACACAGTAAACAATAAATGATTGTCGGTTGAAAGATCGAATGGTGTTTGGGGAGAGGGGCTGGAGAGTGGTGAGGGCTTAGAAGAGCATGGATTATACGGAGCAGGCTATATACATGAAATTATGGTAAGGGCTCAAAGGAGGCCAATCCAATCAGGAAGAAGCAAATCCTCCCAGAGACAGGGTGACCTGGTGGGGAGTCAAGGAGGATTTAAAGGGCCAGTTGCTGGTCAAACCCAGTTCTTGTGCGCACAGCTCCCTGGGTCTAGTTCCACACACTAAGTCTGGCAGGGATCAGAGATACAGCCAGCAGGACCTTGCCAGGGTCAGTTGGGGAGCCCAGTTTGTACAGGATTAGCATGATGCTTTGGGGGAAACTAAGGGTGCCATTGGATGGGGGAGGGGAAGAGGGAGGCTGGGGAAGGGCTGGGGATGGGATGGTACAGCAGACAGGAATCCAGTCCTCCCCTTTTTCTTGGGGACACAGCCCTGAGATAAGGAGGAGGTTCCTCTTGCCCGCCCCGCCCCCCCCTCCCGTCCAGTCGCCTCATCTAGCTTCCCAAGCCTTCTCTAGTTCCTTCTGTCCCATGGCCTCTCTTCTTCAGCTTGGAGGCACTCCTCGCCTCTACGCTTTTGCAGAGTTGGTCCCTTTCATCTGGAACGTAGCCCTCGACTCCAGTCCTAGTCCTTCCAGTGTTTAGTGCTGCCTCTTTTCAGTATTTTGTATTTTCTAAACTGCGTCTGGGTTGTACACCCCACCCCCACCCGGCCCCTAAGCTCCTTGGGGACAAGGTCTGTCTCCATTTTGTCTTTGCACCCTCAACATCTAGTAGAGTGTGTGGCACATAGATGACAACTCCTTAAGTGCTTGCATTGAACTGAGTGTTGCCAAAGTACTATCCAAAGGAGAAGGGGCAGAGGGTAGCTAGGTCTCTCCCCCTCCCCCTCCCCCTTCCCCCCCTCCACAATCTCTGAAGCTGACAGGTGGAAGAGACAAGAGTTACCAGCTGGGACAGACACCTGTCCTCTACTGGTCAGACCGACCCTCTCCCTCATCACATAGGCAGCTGTAAGCCACATCATCTCTTTATGGGTCCCTCTGCCCCCCAAAGTATAAAGGGCCTGGGGGCCAAAAGGGAGGAGGGAAGGGGAGTTAGAGCTCTTTGAAAAGAGATGACTGGAAACTCTCCAACACTCTCTTGTTTTGGCAGAGTGGAAAGAACCGTGCATTCGCTGTCAAACTTGGGATCCAGTTCCAGCCATGTCCCCATCCATATGGCCTTGGGCAAGTCATATGGTCTATGGAGGCCTCAGTTTCCTCATCTATAAAATGACATCCTGTGAATCTAGGATCTGGTTGCTTCCCCCTACAGACCCTGGAGCAATTCTCAAACTTTGTGGTCTCAAAAAAAGTCTCCTTTTTACTCTTAAAAATTACTGAGGGAGCAGCTAGGTGGCGCAGTGGATAAAGCACTGGCCTTGGATTCAGGAGTACCTGAGTTCAAATCCAGCCTCAGACACTTGACAGTTACTAGCTGTGTGACCCTGGGCAAGTCACTTAATCCTCATTGCCCTCCAGAAAAAAAAAAAAGAAGAAGAAAAATTACTGAGAGGCAGCTAGGTGGCACAGTGGACAGAGCACTGGCCCTGGAGTCAGGAGGACCTGAGTTCAAGTCCGACCTCGGACACTTGACACTTACTAGCTGTGTGACCCTGGGCAAGTCACTTAACCCCAATTGCCTCACGAAAAAAAAAATTTACTGAAGCTCCTCCAAAGAGCTTTTGTTTACATGGATTATTTCCAGTGATATTTAACATATTAGAAATTAAAGTGCCTTAGTAGTATTATGAAAAGTTTTGAGCTCATGGACCCTCTGAAAGGGTCTCAAGCATCCTAGAGGTGTCCAGGGCCGTTGTTCTCCACACCGGCCAAAGGGTTAGATCCTTACCTCCATCCCCAGGCTTTCACAGTATTCTTTCCAGCCTGATAGGTGATCAAAGGAGGGGGTGGATTTATCTTCTACAAAGGCCATCCCAGAAGATAAATCCACCCCCTCCCTTGATTACCACTCTAGCACATCTCCTGACAACCTGGAGGTTGGGAAGTCCACACTGCAATTAACCTAAATCCCTCTGGTTGCAGTGAGTTTGTTTCTTGATGAAATGCTTCCTGTCCTTCAAAGCTCAACTCAGGTCCCATTGCCCCATCGTGATGTTGGGAGCCCCATCTCCCCAGTCTCTCTTCCCCCTCTGCTTGACCTCTCTCCTATGTGCTTATCTCATTTTCCATGGAATGGGTTATTTGTGTTCAGGCTTCAATCCCCTACCTAGATCATAAGCTCATCAGGGAAAAGCATAGATTTTATTCATATTTGCACCCCAAGTACTTCCCACAGTCAATGCCTTGCATATAGTAGATGCTTAATAAATTGAACTGCATATTACGGGGTAGGGGTGGGGTTTGGGTCCTTTATATGAGATGAAATCTAGGACTTTCCAATAGCTATAAACTGTTGAGCTGGAAGAGGCCCTACAACAAAGAATGTTGGAGCTAGAATGGACCTTGGAAGTCATCTTCTTCAACACGTTCATTTACAGATGATGAAAATGGGTCTAGGGGCAGCTAGATGGCGCAGTGGTTAAAGCACCGGCCCTGGATTCAGGAGTACCTGAGTTCAAATCTGACCTCAGACACTTGACACTTACTAGCTGTGTGACCCTGGGCAAGTCACTTAACCCCAATTGCCTCACTAAAAAAAAAAACAACAACAACAAAAAAGAAAATGGGTCTAAGAGCTGTTAAGCAGTGAACAGAAGGAATGGCTACCAGCAGGAATCTGAAGAGGGGGAACTATGGGCCCTGAAGGAGCCCAAATGGAGAGGTGGGACAAATGTCCCATCCCTCTCAAGTGTCTGATCTGGGGGTCTGGCTGAGTCCCCTCCGTAAGCGCCAGATACTTCCACCCTACCTCGGCCTAGACTTGGTCTCTCTCAGTGTACAACTAGACACATCTGGCAGCGACGGTGTTTTCAACACTTAGCAGTCCTTTTAATCCCTAGGTGACTATGAGCAAGTGATTCCCATTTTCTGGGCCTCAATTTCCTCAGGTGGAAAGTGAGACTGGGCTTAATGATCACTGTTTCCTCCCAGTTCCCAATGTTCTTGAAACCCGTTCCTTCCTATTCCTGGCTCAGGAGAGATTCAGAAGAAGGTGGCTCTCCTTAATACTCATATTCCTTAGATTCTCAGTTCAGAAAGGCCCAAATCCTCCATGCCTGTACTTCACCTTTCTAGATGAAAAGAAGTCACTGTCCCCCATGTCAAAACTCTGTGGGGAAGTCCTTCCTTTAGTCTAGCTTCAACCCAACCCACTGTAGCCCGTTCTCTCATTCAATTTAGAGAGTCCTACTCCTGAGCCTATGGCAGGATAAGGACCAGTAGCCCTTGAGAGGTCACTGTGTCCTCCCCCTACCTCCAGACCCCTTTCCTGACCTGGACAGTTCAGCTGGCCATCTTTCCCATCCCCTGGGACTCGAAGGCAGCCCCTTCTGGCCACCGTAAAACAAAAACAAATCCTCCCTCCTGCTGGCTAATCCCCACTACTACAGTGTCAATCAAACAACCGATCAACAAACACTCATTAAATGCCTCCAATGTGCCAGGTACCTCACAACGTGCCAGGGATGCAAAAATGAGTCTGACCTCCTTCCCAGAAGGGGTGGCACAATAAGCACATACAAAACATAGCACAGGATAGGAACTGACCTTTGACTTCATTAGTCTAGGGAACCTTTAATGAAGGCAGCGATTTCTCTGCAATCTGTGAGCTTGAAGAGTTACACAGAACAGGGCTTCTCAAGCCTTACTTTCTTCAACACTACTGAAGACCCCAGAGAGCTCTGCTTCATGGGGATTATCTATCAATACTGACCATATTCCAAATTAGAACTGACAAATTTCTAAAAAACTCACTTATTTGCAATAACAATAAACCCATTCCATGTTCATACAAATGACATTTTAATGAAAAATACCTTCGTTTTCCAAAACAAAAGAATTAAGTAAGTGGTCCAGTTGTACATATTTTTGCAAATGTCTGACTTAAGAGAAGACAGCTGGATTCTCCTATCTGCTTCTGCATTCGATTTGTTGTGATATGGTATTTTGAAGTACATGAAGAAAATCTGGCCCCACACAGTTGGGTAGTTGGAAGAGGGAGCATTTTAATAGGCAAATCACATTGCCAGATTATAAAAAGTTTTAACTTTGAAGGACCCCTAAAAGAGATTCAGGGATCCCCAGACTACACTTTGAGAACCACTGGTCTAGAGAACTGAGAAGTGAAATGATTTGCCTAAGGTCCCACATCCAGCATGTGTTAGAGGCTGAACTTGAACCCAGGACCCAGCCCTCTCACCACTGTATCACATGTAAAACATACACCAAGTCAATCTAAGACACTCTCTGGGAGAAAGCATGTTTGCTGGGGGAGATCAGGAAGGTTTCAGAGATGGTGTTTGAGCCGTGCCTGGAAGGACATTCCAGGCATGGGGGTAGGGGGGAGGGACCGCCTGTGCAAAGACATGGACATAGAAGGTGGAATGTCATGTGTGAAGAGAAGCAGCCAGAAGGCCAGTTGGGCTAGACCATGGAGTTCGTGAAGGGGAATAACATATAATAAGCCTAGGAAAGTAGGTCAGAGCCAGAGCTTCAAACGCCCAACAGAGGAGCTGATATTTCATCCTAAGGGTCCCTTCTCAATCTCCCCCACCCCTTTCGCTCAGAGAAACTCAAATGGGGAGCCAAGAATCACCTTTAGAACACAATCAAACCCCTGTTACCATCACGCCCTTGATTCCTTCTTCTGTGGGCTCATCCCCTTCCCATTCTGCAAGGGCAAAGGGGAAATGGTACACTCCCACCCTATCCAGCTCTGAAGGGACAAAGGGTCATATTGGGCCTTAGAGACCCTTAACACCCAGGAAATTCAAAAGTACATCTTTCTATTCACCTAGATCTGTGGGATTCACAGAGAAAGAACAGAGGAAGACCTGGGTTTGAATGGTGACTTTGCTATTTACTGTGTGACCTTGGACAAGGGCTCTCTCCTCAAGCCTATTTAGCAAACATTGATTAAGGCCTACTATGCCAAGACACTGTGCCAGGCAGAGCAAGATGCAAATACCAAAGCAAACCCGTACCTGCCTTCAGGGAACTTACATTCTGCTAGTAGATAAACATTTATACAGAGAAGTAAATAGAAAATAATTTCACTAACAGCATAGTAAGAGAGTGCAACAGGGCAGAAGGGAAGACATCAAGACAGGCTTCACTAAGGAGGTAGGATCACAGCCTTGAAGAAAGCAAGAGATGATAACAGGTGGAGATGAGAGAGTACGTTCTGGGCACAGGGGACAGCCTGTGCAAAGGGATGGAGGCTGGAGATGGCATTTCTTGTAGTAGCTAGCAGACCAGTTTAGCTGGAACACTGAGTGCATGAAGGGGAGTGATATTCTACTAAGTCTGGAAAAGTCTTCAGTTTCTTCAACTGTGAAATCTAGGGGTTCGACTAAATACCCTTCAAGGTCCCTTCTGGCACTAATGTCCAGTAACTCTCTGGGTCAGCCTTGGGCCAGTATACAGGCTTCAGTCTGAGCTGCCTCACAGATACTCCTAGGTCTCTAGGGGGTTGGGGTTTGTGAAGACTATTATCTTCTTCACTGGCATAACAGACACTCCACAGTGCCAGTTTGGGGAGGAGGGGAAGCCCTCTGGCCAAGAATGGGCCCAAGGCCAGTGATAGGATCTGGCACCCAAGGTCCCCAGGAGGGCAACTCTAAACTGGTAAATATGGTGGCTGCCTGAGTGTGACCCAGGACAGACGGAAGCTGGAGGGACAAAGCCTTTCCCTGAGGTGGAAGGGATGCAGGAAGGCCAACCTGGCCCACCTGTTACAGAACCACAGACTGCCATAGGTATGGAAGGGACCTTTGAGATCAGTCAAGTTCAACCCCTGCACTTTATATATGAAAATGGAGGATACAGACTTGTCCAAAGACCATGTAACTGCTTGGCTAGTAGGGTGGAGAAAGGATCTTTCTTACACATACTCTCAGCCCTACCAGAAGGGCAAGGTCAATCCTATCTTGCTTCTGGGAATGAAAGGTCACTGCCCATCCCCTAGCCACTAGGAAGTCCCATCTATTGTCTAATTTCCATCATCCTGTCACAGGGGGAACCCACTAGCCAAGGGTGATTGGTGATTCTTTGTTGAAAGCCCAGTCTTCCCTGACCCCAGCCCTCCCCCCTCACAGCAGCTCCAATCCTATAATCATCTTTACGGTTGTGCCTGCAAACAACCAGCTCCATCCTGAGATGAGGTCAGCCACTATTCCTTTGTCTACAACCCCCTGCTTGCATATGGCATGTTCCGGACCCAAGTGAAAACAAGCAGGCCTGTGCATGTACACGTTTCTACCAGGTCCTGATCTTGGGGACAGAGTTGCCAACATGCAGTGAAGACCAGCAGGCATCCACCAGTTAGATGGCATTGTGTGCATGTATTCTTCTCCCTTCCCCCACCCCTATCTCCACCGAGTTCCCAGTGAGCTTCTAGCCCTGGACAGAGGTGGGGTGGGGGTGGTAAAAATAAATATATCCACTAAAAAAAAAATAAATTTATCAAGGATCAAACAATACAGCGCCTCCACGGGCAAAGGTCAAGGTCTTCCAAGGGACATTGCCTGGCTTTCCTCTCCCATTTCCCCTCCTTAGGAAAACTCGAAAAGAAAAGGGCTTTGAAATCCTCCAGCCTCTCCTTCAATTCCCAAGTCAGAGCTGTGTCCCTCATCACACCAGGAAAAAAAAAAAAAGTAAAGGAAGTCTTCCTGCAATCTCACCTACATCTCTCCTGCTGCAGCTGTGGTCCACAGACAGGAGAAGAGCATCAACCTCCACCCAGTCAGTAATCTCTGGACTCCCAGGCCAGAACTCAGCCACTGGGGGCAACCTGAACTGCCATAAGCCAGGCCTAGTGAGTAAGCCACTAAATCATGGGAGGACTGACTCTGGCCCTGAGCAAAGCAGGGGCTTGTAAAAGCTACCAGCAATTACAGTGACGCTGAGGCTCTGCCACAGGCCCTGGGCAGCCAGCTCCTGAGCCCCACAGCCATCTCCATCCCCTCCCTCCCTTCCCTATAAAAGGGGATAATAACCCAGGGCACTTTGCCAAAAAGCATTTTGCCATTCTCTAGCCATAAAGTGCTTCAAGATCTCTCAACAGTCAGGAAGTAGTGAGGGAGCTGTGGCCCCTGCAAGAGAGATCATAGACCAGTGGATCTGGCACTAGAAGGGAACCTGAGAGATCACCTAGCCTAACCTTCTTATTTTGCAGATGATCAAACAGAAAGCCTCCAAGAGGGCAAGAGACTTGTCCAAGGTCACACAGGGAGCAGGTGGCACAACTAAGATTTAAATCCAGATTTCTTAAAGCCAGTGTTCTTTCCATGATATTGTGGGACTTCTTAAAAATGCACTTAGTGACTTAACCCTCATTGCCCCATCAAAACCAAACCAAAACAAAAACAAAAAGGGGGCAGCTAGGTGGTGCAGTGGATAAAGCACCGGCCTTGGATTCAGGAGGACCTGAGTTCAAATCTGGCCTTAGACACTTGACACTTAACTAGCTGTGTGACCTTGGGCAAGTCACTTAACCCTCATTGCCCCATCAAAAACAAAACAAAACAAAAATTCGCTTAGTGATCACTGACAAGTCAGGAAGTGCTCAAAGACCCTGGAATAATAGAAATTGAGGTCTCTCTAGGAAGCCTCATCACTGCCCCACACGCATATGCCCTCCTACCACATTTACTTCTAAAAATGGTTAGCTATCTCCACAACAACGCAGCAGGGCATCAACCTCTAAAGCATTTGAGATGAATTGGTATGGTCTCTCTTGGTAGTTATGGAGTCCAGGGAGAAGACCTAGGAGTTGATTGGCCTTTGATCTCCTAAGGCCTGATTTGGAACAAAGCAACCAGGAGGGTCCAATCAGGTGCTCCGGAAGTCTTGAATGTGTAGGGGGAAGAGAAGATCCAGAGGCTCTGAGAAGGGTGTGTACGAGTCAAATTCTAGATTGTGAAGAGCATTTCTCTGGGGTATCCACTGAGGTCTACCTCTTCAGAGGGTAAAATGAGCAGGACTGACCCTGCAGCAGGAGGGAAGGAGGTTAGACTTAAAGCAAACTTCCTTGTGGACAGGAATAGGAAGAAGGCAATGGCCCAACAATATAGGCCAAGGAAGGGCTGCCCTTCAAGGAGCCAGGAGGAGGGAGGAATTGACACAACGGTCTTGCCCCAAGTCCCTGCTACCTCAGAAGTCCCATACCCTCTCTTGGCGGCTGATCTCAAATCCCCTGGGGCTTAGGGCTCCAGAGGCCAGTCTGTCCTTGTCCCCATGTATCGGTGCTGGCCAACACACCTGGGGGCTCTGTCAATCCTGCTCCTCTTCCTCCCCCCTCACGCTCAGGCAAAGCTTGTGGTGGATAAAAAAAAAAAAACCAACCAAAAAACCCTGCAGGAGAGATTATATAACAGCAGCTGGGGAGTCTACCGTACCTCCCTGCCTATGAGCTGCAAGAGGGGCTGAGCAGGGGAGTCTGGCCCATCATGCCTCTAACCCCCAGTCTGAAGAGAGGGAAGAGAGGGTAGAGCTACCGATCTCAGGAAGAAACTGCTGTTCAAGGATTGTGGCTACAATAGAGCTAGAGGTAAATTAGATGAGGTCCATCCCAACCTACCTTCAGCTCTGCTCCCCCTAAGTCGGGAGTTGTCTACCTGGATCATCTGCCTTTGTCTCAGCATCTCTGCCTAGGGGAGGGTTCCTCTTTTCCTATCCCCAGAAAGGCAGGGACCTCATTTCCACCCCCTTCTAGCGCCCTCAGCATCCAGGACAAGGCTCTGTTGGAAGAAGCAGCTGCATGACAGTTCTGTCCCTAGGTCTTCAGTAGGACTTTGGGTCAAAAACTAAACTATTCTGGGCTCCCAGGAAAGTGGAGAGTCCATTAATGGTCCCTCCCTTCCCCAGAAAAGTCTGAAGTGGTCCCTCCCCTGACCTCTCTCTCTCTCTTTGGGGAGGACAAACGCACACCATAGCCTAAATGGGATCGTGGGTGTCCAGGACAAACAGGCCCACATGATCCTACCCACACAGAGCAGGTCTGAGAGGGCCCTCAGATACCAACACCCAGATCCCAAGCCACCTCTCCACTTCCTGCCCCCAAACATTTTTTTTCCCAGGCTTAGAAGGCAAACAGGAAGGAAGTTCATTCCTGATTGGAATCACTGGGGCCTAAAGCAGCCTGTCTCTAGGGGTAGAGGGGGAAGAGAGGAGAGAGAAAGGAGGAAGGAGGGTATGTGTGTGTGTGTGGGGGGGGGGTCCCCTATCCCAGCCTCACAATCTGCCCATCAACTACCAATTAGAACCTGGCTCCCCTTAGCAACAAGGCCCATGACATACATGGATAATCTGTATACAGTAGCATGTGCACCACCCTACCCCCCACCAAAAAAAAGGGGGGAGAGAGGGAGAAAAACCTCTGAACATGAGTTGGGGGTGGAGAAGGGAAAGGAAGGAGTGGCCGGTTTCCTTGCTCCTGAACTTCCAAGTTCATTCCTCTCCAATCTACCCTACCCATAGCCAGCCTCCAGAGGCCCAAGGTCACTGCCCCAGACGGTGAACTTCCCATCACTTCTAAGTCCTAAGGAGGTTCCACCCCCTTCCCCAGGGATACCACCACCACCCTAGAGAAGTTTCATCTCCTACCCTCAACATACCCCGCTCCCGCCCCCCCACCATGTTGTAGCTAGAAAGATCCAGGTGAACCTACTTCTGGAATGAGAAGAACCTGCAGAGAACTTAGGCAATGGGCCAGGTATGTATGTGTTGCCCCCCTGACCTGAAAGACCCCAAAGACATTGAGAAGGAAGTGTTAAGTTGGGGGTCCCTCCTTTCTCTTTCCCCTGGAGTCCCTAAAGCAAGGAGGCTGAGGAGCCCCAAGAAGACCTATTTTTGCCCCTCCCTATTCCAGCCCTAATCATGCTGGGTGAGAGAGACAGAAAGGGGGGGGCAGAGAGATCTCTCCTGTAGCCCCCCACCCCCACTCCCCAGATGTTGTGCAGATGCAAACTCTGGCTAGGAGTTAGTTATCCATCGAAGGGCGGGGCTGTGGACAGCTGGGATGGGGGGCTCTAACTAGGCTTCAACCTGGAAGCTGGCATTGGGGATAAGGTCCGGGTCTGGAGAGAGAGACCCAGGGTGGGAGGTCAGGCCCTGAGAGACCGACTCTCCTCCCCTCCGCTTGTTTGTCATCTCCAGCTCTCAGCTGTCACAGAAGCCAAACTGGGCCCCAACACAGAGAGACAGAGCAACCCACCCACCCAGCCCGGGTGTCATCTGAACAACATTCCCCCCTCCCTCCCCCTTTCCCTCCCAAACAGCTGCAGCTCCCCCACCCCACCCCCACCCTCCAATCACCCTCCCAGGCCCCCTTCTGCACCATTTTGGGCCAAGGAGGAGGGAACAGGCGGCAAGGGAAGGGAGGGCCGGCTGTTAAAATGTCAGTCGCTCCAGGCTGTCACCCTGGTACCCCCCCCTCCCCTTGGTGTAAGTGGAGTTGGAGGGGGGGTTGCTCTCCCTCCAGGCCCACAACCTCAGGCCCTCTGACCCTCTCTGAATCCAAGGTGCCAGCACCCACCACACTCCACCCGGACACCCCCTTCCTCCCGGGGTATATGCCCCTTGGCGCTCCCATAGCCCCCCCCAACACACCTGGTTAGCCTGTAACCCCCACGGACACCCCGCTTCTGCCTTCCCTACACCTCCCCCCTCCCCAGACTGCTCGCCTGTCCCTCCGGGACACAGCCGGCCAACCCCAACCCACACGACGCGGGAATGGCCTGGGCGCCCCCTCCACCCCGGACACCCCAACGGGGAGGGGGGGAGACAAGGAAAGGAGGGGGGAGGCGGGTCTCTTAAAGTGATAGGCGCGTTATTTCTTTTCTACTCACCAACCCCTGTTGGGGGAAGGGGGTGTCGCAGAAGGGGGTAGGAGGAAGAGTGGTGGTCCTCTCTCCTCTCAGAACTCCAAGCGCAGGAAGGTGATGGGTTTTTTCTTTTTAGGGGGGAGGGGATATCGAAAAATAACTAACAAGACAGGCGTCTGCCCGGGCCCTGGGTGGAGCCAGGAGGTCCCGGGCCCCTGTCCTGGGGCCGGGGTAGAGGGGAGGGAGGATCTGGGGCTGGGGCTCCCGAGCCGCCGCTGTTGTTGATATATTTTCTTCCTTCCTCCTTTTGGGCTCCAAAGGTAACTCTTCCAGTCCCTGGGAGCCGAAGCCAACGTAGGCACAGCTCAGCCTAGCTTGGGGGGGGGGGAGGGAGAGGAGGTGGCGGGGTGACGGGCAGCCGGGGGGGCCAATGGGAAGGCCCCATGGGGGCCGTGGGGCGGGGCCAGGGGAGGGGTGGGCCCGGGAGCCGGGGCCCGCCTCCTCCCTCCTCCGCCTCCTCCACCCCCTCTCCGGCCCAGCACGGTTTCCCCCCCCCCTCCCTTTCCCTTCCCTCCCCGCCTGCGCGCCTACCGCCCTCCCGGCTCCCTCCTCCCCACCCCAAGCTAGGCTGCAGCGCAAGCAAGAGCCGCGGATCCCTCCGCCGCTACTGCCGCGGCCGCTGGGAGGGATGTGGAGAGATGAAGCCGGGCGGAGGCTCTATTAAAGAGACAGTACCCTCCCCACACCCCAAATTAATACACACCTCCCACCTCCCCGAGCCCCTTGCGGGGAAAACGGCACTCGGAGCTGATTGTTCGCGCTGCCCCCGGAGGCTGGGGTCACTCGGCCCGGGGTGGGGTGGTCTCGATGCCATCCCCTTCCCTCCGGGAGGAGAGTTAGAGAAACTTGGGGAGAGGGGTGCCTTGAGGGGGCGGTATTTAAAGCTCCAGGCGCCTCCTTCCTGGGGTGCATGGGTCCCCCACCCAACCCTTGCCTCGCGAAGGCATGGAAGAAGGCAGCGCGACTTAAAGGGACAGGCTTTCTGTAGAAGGGAGGGAGCTGAGCGGCTCCCCAGGCTACCTGTGACAGGCGGCTCAGCGCCCCTCCCCCGCCCGGCTCCGTAGACGCCTAGCAATTTAAAGCTACAGGCTCATAGTTCTTGGGTGACCTCATCCCCGGAGCCTGCAGCCCACGGAGCGCAGCCAAAGGGGCAATTTAAAGGGGCGGGCACCCTAATTTCCCCCAGCACAGGAAACACCCTTGAAAACATCTTATTAAAGGAGGACTGACCCTTTTTGTTTTGTTTTGTTTTGTTTTAAATCCGGCTGCCCCAGTCAAGTCTTCGAGGACTCCCGAAGGAGGCATCAGTCTCCCCCAATTCCCCCAAAACAACGGGGATCCTCAGCCTCCCGGATGCTGTCCATCAGACCTAACTTCACGGGAACAGATCCCAAAGCACCATCCTGTAGAAAAAGAGTAACTGATAGTGGTTCAGGTCTTTACAACGCTCTTTCCCCGTCCCCCTTTAATGCCTTGCTTCTGTGTATTATCTCTGGTTTATCCCGTCAATATCTTATTAGTTGTCTGCATCTTCTCCCTCATTAGATTCTGAGCTCCTCGAGGGCAGGCACCTTTTTTTTTTTTTTTACCCATTTGTTTGTATCTCCAACCCTTAGGACAGTGTCTGTGGGCACATAGTAGGTTATTAATAGGGCACACAATAAGCGCTTAGTGGGGCTTAATAGGGCACGTTGTAGGCTCATAATAAATGCTTTTTAACTTGACTTTACACTCACTATCTCATTTGATATTCACTAAAACCTGGTGAGGTAAGAGAGGTTATTATTATCCTCTTTTTACAGATGAGGAAACTGAGACACTAAAAGCTTAAGTCACTTGTCCAGGGTCACACATCTAGTAAGTGGCAGAACTGAAATTAAACGATGGGGTCTTGATTTCTCCTGATTGGGCCCAGATAAAGTCCATTTCTCCATTTCTTGGAGAAGAACTTGAACCAGATTGTGGAGTCTGGAGGCAGGAAAAGGAACTGATTAATCTTTCCAGGTCTTTCCCAACCCAAACAGGAGACATCAGAAAGACTGCTTTGAAATTAGGTTTGGTGGCTCATCTTGTAGTACTGTATATCAAGTAATCCAAAGCCAACAGGCTCTTATTTCCTTGACCTCTTTCTCCAAACCCTCCCTCCTGGGCCCTCCTCTAGGAAACCCTCCAGGATTAAGCAATGTCCCACATGGTGGGAGCTTGTCAGCTCCCCAATAGGTCTGGGCTCTACACAGTTAGCAGATTGTGAGTGCACCCTGCAAAAGCCTTGAGGAATAGAAGCTAGACTGCAGGAAAGACTTCCTCAGTGCAAGGGGAGAAGTCTAAGCTGCATTTTCCCTGGGGATTCTCAGGGTTTAGTTCAAACTGCTTCACTTTGGCTATTAGGAAGGACTGCCCTTTGTGGAGGTAGGAGGACGGATGAAATGACCTCCCCTCTCCCCCGACCCAGCAGTGGGAAACCTCCCCTCATTTGATGGACTCTATTTTTAGGACTTCCTTAGGCTCTAGTTGGAGAAACCGTTTAGTCATCAGGGTGTTTATTTTCCGGCTGTTTCCGTCGGGAAAGCAGAATGTTGAGACTGGAGAGATCAGCGGTTGCTGGAAAAGGCTCTACAGGAAGGGGCCTGGGAAAACTAACCTGGACAGGACACTGCAGCTGAAAATAAATAAGGAAAGAGGATAGGGAAGCCCAGCAGGGAATTAGAAGTATAGATGCCCTCCCTCTTGGCCATTCTCTTTATAATCCTATTTTGAAGCTCTCCAAGCAGTGCAGCCTCCCCTCATGCTCAGCCTGAATTGAATGATTCTTCTTAAGGTATAGAAATAGCCTACAAGGCCAATTCAGTCTTGAAACCAAAAGACCCAGGTATCTTATCTTCACTTCGACCCCCAACTCCAAGCCCCGCCCTTTAAAAGACCTGCTGGGTGAGCATCCCGCTAACTAGAGATCTGACCAATCCTGAGCCAGGCTGGTACCCCTCCAAGGATGTTATTGGCTGTTGGGTCCTCCCCAGTTTGGAATGTTGGGCCCAGAACAAAGGAATGAGGAAGGAAGGTGAGTCACCTGGGCTGGCTATTAAAGGGCCAGGGGACAGAGGATGACTGATGATGTCACAGGAGGGGAGGGATATAATCCTCTGGGGTCCAGAATTGAAGAAACAGCTGAGAAAGCACTTGATTTTGGAAGATGAAATTCTGAAGGGAGATTCAGGCCCCCACTGAGCTCCATGGAGGGCATATTGAGGAGGGGCAGACAAAACTGGAGCAGGAAGGAAAGGTATACAGCACTGAGACTTTATGGAAGAGGAACAAGTAGTAGCATATGTCTTCTTCTGGACTTCATCTCCATTTAAAAAAAAAAAGAGTAAGGGGTGATATTATAGTAGAAAGGATTCAGATTAAGCAGCAGGGAGGACATCTTGACAGTGTCCCCACTAAACTCAAAATGCAAGACTGGACTTCCAACCATCTTCCTCCCCAAAGGCTCACAACAGCCCTACCACTCTTCAAGTTCAAAACATTCCTGGAAACTCTGACACTAGGGTCTTGTTTCCATAGGGAGATAGGGACTAGACCTGTGATTTTATTAGTATAAGATTAGGACAAGGAAATTAGTCTACTAATGCAAGTCAGCATCTTCTCTGTGATTTATGGCCCTGGACAATTGCCTGGGGTTACATAGTACATATATATGTGTGTCAGAGTAGGGACTTGAACTCATGTTTTCCAGAATCTAAAGCCAACTCTCTAACACTGCCTCTCACTTATGGAGCTTAAAGGATCACAGGATTTAAAGCTAAAGGAGATTTTAAAGACCCAGCTCAACCCCCTTGGTTTTTTTTTTTGTTTGTTTGTTTGTTTTCAGATGAAGAAACTGAGGCCCTGAGAGAGTAATTTAATCTCCTAAATTTTAGAAAGTACAGAGCTGATATTTGAATCCAGGTTCTCTGATTCCAAATCCATTACTCTTTCTACTATACTGGAGTGCTTTTCTGGGCCTCCATTTCTTTTTCTGTAAAATGATGTTGGACAAGATGATTTTGTGTCTGTGTGTGTGTGACTTAATTATCAAATTAGTGCTGAAACCCTGGGAGACTTAGTACTCAGTTTTCCCCTCCATACCTTTGAGAAAGAGCAGCCTAACCTCTCAAGGATATTTCCAAGGCCCCTGGGAGATTAAATCCTTAGAAATTTCTATTGTGGGGGCAGCTAGGTGGCAAAGTGGATAAAGCACTGGCCCTGGATTCAGGAGTACCTGAGTTCAAACCCGACCTCAGACACTTAACGTTTACTAGCTGTGTGACCCTGGGCAAGTCACTTAACCCCAACTGCCTCACTTAAAAAAAAAAAAGAAATTTCTATTGTGGTTAAACAAGGTAATATCTCCTTCCAAAAAAGCTGCCTAGCATACCCTGCTTATTAGAGAGAAATACCCCAGTACTAAAGCAAAGGCTTTAAAAAAAAAATCTAGCATAGTCAAAGACCTATAACTAGGATTATAGGATCAGAGACAGAGCTGGAAGAAAATGTAGAAGCTATGTAGTCTCTTCTCCCCATACTACACCCCCTCCCCCATTTTACAGGGGAGAAAACCAAATCCAGGGAGGTTATTACTTGCCCAAGGTAGCTGGTAGGTGATAGACCAAGGATTCACACCTAAGCCCTCTGACTTTATACACATCATTATTTCCATCAAAATACACTTGCCTTTCGAATTTGACAGGCTAGATTAACATCTATATCAACATAGTCCAGGAGAAGTTTACTTTCCCTTCCTTGGTGTCAAGCCTGTAGGAAAGCCCTTTCTTTTGCTGTGGCAATGGCTCACACTTAGCCTTCTGCCTCCTACTCCTTCCTCACTACCTTCTGGAGAATACTGTATATCCTTTTTCCTCCCTGGATCTGCCCTGCCTGGCACTCTCCCTCTTGCTGCTCTGCATACAGGAGACTCTTCTCCCTCCTCCCCTCCCCCATTGTCCTAGCAGAGGCCACCTCCAGCTCTCCAGTCCCCCACCCCCATCCCATCTGTCTGCTTTGGAAGAAGAGGAGGTGTGTTGTGTTCCTGTGTCTGTCTGTGTATACGTCTATATGTATGCATGGCTGTGCATCTTCATAGGCAGTGTCCTTTTGAGGAAAGAACATTGGACCAGGAGTGAGAAGGCTTGGGTTGAAGTCCTAACTCTGCCACTTAAGGGATTGTGACCCTTCTCCTTTCTGGGCTTCAGTTGCCTGATCTGTAAGATGAGGATAATACTTTGAGTACAGTAACTCTAAGGGTACTTGGATACAGTACTAAGGAATACAGGGTACTTGGTGTACAGTAACTATTTTTGTGTCCTGGATCCCCTAGGCAGTCTTCTGAAGCCTATGGAGCCCTACTCAGAATATATTTCTTAAAAACTCATAATGGAAGGAAATGCTAAATTTTAAGGATTAGTGAAAATAAAGGTGCATTTTTTTTCTTATCCGAGTTCCCAGACTCCATTGGGGGGAAGGGGGGGGGAGGAGACGTCCATGTACACCAGGTTAACCCCTGCCACAGCAGCTACATTCCAAGCTTCTTGTGAGCGTCAAATGAAATAATACTGGTAAGGCACAGCTAGATAAAGCACTCATTGTGGCAGGCACTGGGCTAAGAGCTTTGCAAACGCTAAACTGCTATGTAAATGTCAGCTGCTTATTACATGTGTAACTACCCCGGGTAGACTTGCCTGTATGTATATGTACCTATATCCCGGTGTGGATATTGGTATATGCCCAAGTGTATAGCACGGTCTAGGCGTGTCCATTTCTCTCTTCTCCTGCCCTTTGCCTTGGGCGGGGGGGGGGGGGAAGGGGAGGGGAGGGGAGAGGACTTGGAAGGGTGCTTTGACCCGAGTGGCCAAGTTAGGCATTTCGATGTCCAAGACTGGGCGGGTAGAAGATCCCTGCTTGGTGCCCAGGCTGGTGCCAGAGGCCAGAGCACGGAGGCAAAGGGCAGGTACCACGCCCTAGACCAGAGGCTGTGGTGGGGGTGGGGTGGCTGGGTGGTGTATATGTGGTGGGGGCGAATCCTGGGTCCTCGGTCAGTGCATCCCCCCGAGCACACCCTGTCCCCCCCCTGCCTGGGCAGGATGTGGTGGCAGCTGCTCAGAGGGTGGGCAGGATGTGGGGGTGGGGGCAGCTGCAGCACAGCCTGCAAGAAGAGCCTTCTCCTCGACTCCTCCCTCTTTCCTTCTCTCCGCTCCCTCCTCCTCCTCCTCCTCCTCCTCCTCCTCCTCCTCCTCCTCCTCCTCCTAGTCACATGGTCCCAACCCCAACAGCGAGGGACTATTTTCCTTTTCCCTCGGAGGGACACTACGCAGGCATTCGAACTTGTTCTGGACTGTATCTAGACCTTTTCCAACTCCGCACGAGACTTTTTTCTCTCCACTGTCCTGGAAGAAAAGTCCAAAGCCCATCCCTTCCCTCTTAGACTTCTTAACGCGAAGAAGGAACTACCCCTTTAAATGCAAATGAACTACCTTCTCCCCCTCCTTTCCCCCCCCCCCCCGTTCCCCCTCGTGCCCAGTCTCCGCCAGCTGCCATTGACGTCACGCGTGCGTCACCGTCTCCAGCCCAACCAGACAGCACGTGGGGGAAGAAGGTGGCCTTAAAGGGCCAGGCTAGGAAGGCCTTCAAGACAGCTGCTTCTGTCCCTGACCTAGGGAAGAGGGAGTGTGGGAGGGAAAGAAGAAGAAAGGCGAAGAGGAAGAAGTGGGGCGTGGGTATGGTTGTGGGATGAAAAAAAAATTGTCCCGAGGAAACTGGAGCTCCAGCAATTAGTATGGAGGGTCGATGTGAAGTGGGAAGCACTAGTGGGGAGGTCCTGTTTTTAGGATTGTACACTTCCCAAAAGGAGTGACTGGGGAAGGGAGCCAGCATAAGTGGGGTGTGGTGGTGGGAGGGGAGAGGGGAATGAGAAGAGTGCCAATCAAAGCCCTCTACAGTTTGGTCCCTACTTATATTGTCTGCCTTATCTCCGACTACACCCCCTACCTACTCTAGCCAAATTAGGGCTCTCTGTATTTGGTGGGGCGGGGTGGGGGTGTTTAAATAAAAAAAACAAAAAACAAAAAACAACTAGAAGTAAATTGCAGATCCAAGCATATAGTAAGCCCTGAGTGGGCCAGACAGAGTCTAGGGTAGAAAAAATAATAGTGACCATCGGTAGATTTGGCCACTTTACCTGTTAAATACCTTGTATTTAACTCACCCTCGTTGCTTCTGCTGGTGAATTTCCTAGGAGGGAGGGTTTTGTTGTTCAGTGTAAAAAGCCCTGAATTTGAGGTCCACAGAGCTACCCTTAAAAAAAAAATGTTCTGCTCCCTCTATGTCCTTAGGCAAATGTCTGGATCTCCGTTTCCTCATCTGAAAAAATGACCTTTCCAGTTCCTATCTCTTTTTTTTTTTTTTTTTTAGGGAGGCAATTGGGGTTAAGTGACTTGCCCAGGGTCACACAGCTAGTTAAGTGTTAAGTGTCTGAGGCCGGATTTGAACTCAGGTACTCCTGATTCCAGGGCCGGTGCTCTATCCACTGCGCCATCTAGCTGCCCCCCGGTTCCTATCTTAATGTAAAACCTACGCTCCATCTTTTTCTGTCAAAATCAGAAGGGACCGTTCCCTCCCTCTGAGCTCCTCGACAATTTGGCCGAACCACTCGGATGGCGCTCACTATATACAGCCTATTCTAGATCGAGTCTAAACGCATACTATTTCACCAGTCCACCCCCATCCTTGTCAAGACACCTGGACGAAAGGGGAGGGGAGTGGGGGGATGGGGTGGACAGGGGGATATGGAATAGTGAAAATGGGATAACAGCGAAGAAGCTACTGAAGTTGTGAACCATAAGGGTGGAAGAGATAGATGAAGAAAGACCTGGAAGAAGAGGGAAGAGTTGGGGCACCATCTCCTTGGAGAACTCGCCCTAGCTCACATTTCTATAGGTGTTTAAGATTTGCAAAGCACTTTTGTTTCCTCACGATTGTATTCTTAGTCCCCGTCCAACCGTTCCCCAGCTCCCCCCCCCCCTTTTCAGCATCTATGTGCCTTCCCCTCCCTTGCTGGGGCACAGGAAATGTTTTCTCCCCTTCCAGGATTAGACTCCCCCCTTACCCCCCCCCCCCAGATTAGACCCCCTTCCCCTCCCCCTGACTCTGAGCTATCGATGTTTGGAAAGACTGTGGTAAAACTAGACCCGTATTATTATGACTTCTTAGGGTCTTTCAGTTCCCCTAGTCTGTGATTTTTAGTTGCTCAACAGGAAGGAGAATGGCCCAGAACACAGAATGAAAGGTGAGAAAAGAGAATCAGAACATTGAAAAGACAGGGAACATTTTAATGGAAAGGAAAAAAAATTTAAAAACCCCAAACTTAAAGAGTCAAAAGACCTGGGAAGGAATCTTCAGCTCCGTTATTTTCTGCATAACTTTGGGCAAGTCACTCTCTGGGACTCAGTTTCTTTTCTGAAATAGAAAGGGGCTGGAGAAGATGATCTCTAAGGTTTCTTTCCGAGTAGGTAGGACTGGGGGTGGGGTGGGGGGGGTTGGTGAGGGGCCACCCTCTCTGGCCTGATTGGTCAGTTTGCCCTCCTCCCAGACCCGAAGACCTGAGAGTTGCTCCAGGCCTTGCCCACCCTTTGCTCTACTGCTTTGTTGATGTCTTTACTGACCCTGGAGACAGAAGCCTCAGAGTTTGCCAGGGGAGGAAGGGTTGTTGGGAAGAAGACCAGAAGACAGGGTGGAGTTGGAGTCAGGAGCAACAGTACCATTCAAGCCCTCCTTTCCTAAGGCTCCACCTTCCGAGTTTCAGTCTTAAATAACTTCTCCCTCCCTTTCTCCCCAGTACCCACCAGACGACACAATGTAGTGCAGAGATACCCAGTATAAGAGGCAGGACCCTAGGTTTGAGTCTTGGCTTTAACACATCCTAGCTGTGTTGTTACACTGGGTAAGTCATTTCTTTGTGCTTTGCCTCAGTTTTCCCATCTGTGAAATAAACAAAAGTGGGGATAAAGCAGCTATTCTCCTAAGACAACTTGTCAAAGAGGACCATGGCAGATGTCTTGACTTGCACCGAATTGGATTTAAGTGAGGGGGAGGACTGTACAAGGTCGCCAACCTCACTCTCTCTTTCAGAGCCATCTGGGTCCAGTGGCGACTGGAGATGACCCTGGATGTTTAAGGCAACTGGGGTTGTGACTTGCCCAGGATCACACAGGAGCAAGTGTCTGAGGTGAGATTTGAATTCAGGTCTTCCCAACTTCTGGGCCAGTGCTGTATCCACTTCACCAGTAAGCTAGCTAGTTACCCTGGGGTTAATAATACTTGTACTACAGACTTCATAGGTTTCTTATGAGAAATAAGCTGTGTAATCTTAAAGCTCTATAAAAAGTGAGCTATTATGAGCGTTGATGAATTGGTGTCCCATCTCCTTTTCCCTTCTCTCCCCATTGCCAGCTCTTCACCTCCCACTGAGCTCCTTATCATCTCTTCAAGGACCCCCACGCCGGCATCCAGGCACATGCTGGAGCCCGCTCATACCAACTTTCCAGCTGATTGCTGAATGTTCAGTATGAGCATTTACACATCAAGAATTGGCAAGTGCCACACATCAGGGCTTGGTTTAGTGTTTGCTGATTGTCTGGACTGAAAAAAGTGATAAAGAAAATGTTAATAATATGAATGAAACTTGAAAGCGTGTTTTCCATGCTTTTTTTTTTTCTTCTTCAGGGAGCCAGTATTACCAGCACCCCCTTGCCTCTGCCACTTACTACAGGAGTATATGACTGCGGACAGGCTACCTTCCCTCTCAAGGCCTTGATTTCCTCCTCTGGGAGTGGGGCAGGTGAGATTATAACCTTACTTCTTCCTGGGGCTGTATGGAGTGTTCAGGAAGGACTAGGTCCTCTGGTGAGAGGGCTGGCTAATCCCTTTGCAGGGCTGCTCATCCAACTTTGCTGTCCACCTGGGGCTCCGAGAAGCTGTAGTATGTGCACAGCCCACACTCTGACAAACGGTCTGGGCAGACGGGCTAAACCAGGTTGAGGGTAACCAGTAGGCCTCAAACCCATAGGTAAATTGTTTGTGTGTGTGTGTCTGGGGGGGGGGGAGTATCTACCCCAGGCATGTGAAGACCTCCCCCAGTGGAATGGGCAGATGAGAACAGTCTGTTCCAATGGCCATAAAAGTGACTGAAGCAGGCACTGTGGAGTGCTCAGAGCTTGGTCAGACATCCAGGATGCCAAGTTCATCTACTGCATCCTGGGCCATCACCAGTCACCTTGTCTTTTGTCCTGCCACTAGACTCTGATGACTCTGGATGAGAGAGTGAGGCTGCTGACTTTGTGCAGCCCTGCCTCACTTAAATCCAATTCACACATGAGTCAAGGCCACCCTGGGATGCCGTTGGTCCTCTTTGAAAAACGAAGGACAAACAACCTCTTCATGATTCCTATTTCTGCCTTTGTGCCGCTTATCTTTTCTTCTGTTACTCTTCCACCCCTCTCCCCAACCTTGCAGCTAGAGAGCAGGATTCCTATTAGAAAAGGGAGCAGGAAAGAACTATCTTCTGCATCAGAGATCTGGAAGAGGTACAGGGGTCTCTGCTGAAAAAGGGAGTGGACAAGATAAGAGCTCAGGAGGATCAAAGGGTGATGGATCAGAACTAGAAGGCTAGGCTTGGATTTCAGAAGACCTGAGATAAAATCCAGCCCGAGCTACTTACTAGCTGAGTGATCCAGGGCAAATCACTTAAAGTCCCTCTGTCTCAGTGTCCTCAGCTGTAAAATGGGAATAATGACTTTCACCTGTTTTTTTGGTAGCTGTGAGGATCAAATGAGATATTTGTTTAAAGTGCTGAGTACAGTGCCAAATGCTTGCTCCCTTACTCTGGAAAGCACTTTAAAGTCCATTTAGTTGGGAGCAGCTAGGTGGCACAGTGGATAAAGCACAGGCCCTGAATCCAGGAGGACCTGAGTTCAAATCCAGCCTCAAACACTTGACACACACTAGCTGTGTTACCCTGGGCAAGTCACTTAACCCTCATTGCCCAGCAAAGGAGAAAAAAAAAGTCTAACTTCATTTTACAGAGAGGTCACACAGTCAGGACACTAACAGAGACAGTATTTGAATCCATGTCCCCTGACTGCAAAGTCAGCACTATTTCCACTATGCCGTTGTGCCTCTGAGAATTGGCAATGTAGTTGAATTTTAGTCCATCAGGGCTTTGGGATCACCTAGCCCAGATCCCATTGGATTGGCTGGGTTCCTGGACAATTGTACTAAGGGTTTTCACAAGGAGGGGATAAAGATTCCCACCGTGGGAATCTCCCATCAACCCCCAAAACTGGCCCTGCTCCCTCTAGGGGTGGGAGTAGGGTGACGTAAACGAGGACTCTGTGTTCCAGAAAACCCCAAAATAACCCACCCACTCCCGTCCAGCTGCTATTTCTGTCCCTCTCGTTTAATTATTCAAACCCCCTTTGGGGACTGAGCTATAAAAAGCTCTCTTACTTGGGGACCCAGGAGATCTGGTCGATTAGCCAGGCTGCTATATCAACAAGCCGGGAGGTCCTTGTGGGCTCACTGAAACCATCCACTTTGGTAGACCACTGAGAAAACTGCTCTCTCTCTTCTGTCTGTCCCATTCCATAGAAAGGTCTGCATGATTCAGTGCTTCCCATCCCTAAAGGCTCTACCTGCTGCCTCATTTCATCATCCTTCCTATTCCTGCCCAACTCCCACCCTGCCTGCAGCCCAGCCTTTTACCGGGGTGTGCCAGTAAATGTTTGACAACTGACTCTCCGATTGAGACTGCATAATTAACATTTTCTCCATCACTTTCTTAAGCGAGTTTACAAAACAATAAGCGGAGCCCTGATTTATAGCATTTGCCAGATTTCTGAGGTGAGAATTTAACAACACTTTAAATTGCACTATTTAGCAATTGCCTCTCCGGAGCCTGGATGAGTGGCTCCCACACCCCCCTGAATCTGTCCTTCCTTGCAATGATGCAGTGCCTCCCCTCCCCTCTGCCCTCCCAGATCCCTGTTTCCTGTGACTTAATGGAAAAAAAAAATGCTGGCTCTTAAATCATTGGATGAGGCATCAGATCCAGGCTCTTTTACTTACTCTATATATGACCTGGGCTGAATCACTAACAGAATCACAGGATTTTAGGAGGGGATTTCACTAACCATCTGGTCTAACCTGTGTCCATATAGGAATCCCAGCTATCACACCGGATCAATGGCTATTCAACTTCAGCTGAGACCGCTATGAAGACAACCCATTCCATTGCTGGAGGGCTCCCATTGTTGGGAAGCTTTTCTCATGTTAAAGCCCAAATTGACTTTTTTTTCCCCCCCACTTCTACCCATTGCTTCTGGCTTGGCCTTCTAGGAATAAATAGGAAAATCTAATTCCTCTTCTAGCCTCTCAAACATGTATTAGGAGATCACAGATAGAGACCTGGCCTCCTCATTTTACAGATGAGGAAACTGAGGTTGAGAGAGGTTACATGACTTTCCCAGGATCAAACAGTTACTGAAAGTTTAAAGTGGGATTTAAATTCAAGTTTTCCTGGCTCCAGGTCCAACACTCTATCCATTGAGACACCTAGTTGCCTAATAGCAATTTTTTTTTTTTTTTTTGCGGGGCAATGGGGGTTAAGTGACTTGCCCAGGGTCACACAGCCAGTAAGTGTTAAGTGTCTGAGGCCGGATTTGAACTCAGGAACTCCTGAATCCAGGGCTGGTGCTTTATCCACTGTGCCACCTAGCCGGCCCCGCCTAATAGCAATTTAACATTTATATATTACTTTAAGGTTGGCAAAGTGCTCTGTATATATTATTGAATTTGATTTGATCCTCACAAGAGCCATGAGGGAGGTAGTAAGTACTCTTATTATCCCCATTTTAGAGATGGGGAAACTGAGGCTGAGAGAGGATAAATGAATTACCTGAGGTCATACAGGCTAGTAAATCTGAAGCAGTATTTGAATTCATCTTCCTGACTCCAGGTCTGGCACTCTATCCCACTGTACCATCTACATACCCTGAAGACATCCACCATATTTACACACACACACACACACACACACACACACACTCTCTCTCTCTCCTCTCCTCACCTCCCCCTTCCTTTCCTCCCTCCCCTCCCTCCTCTCCTCTCCTCTCCTCTCTTCTCTTCTCCTCTCTTCTTTTTTCTTCTCTTCTCACCTCAAATCTCCTGGAGCCTTCAACCAATTCTATTCTAAGATATGGCTTCAAGGTCTTTCAGTATCCTGCTTGGCAGTCCCTGGGCATTCTTAAGCTTATCAATGTTCTTCTTAAGTTATAGTACCCACATAGAACTCCACATGACACCTTGAGATATATCTAGGAGGATTGCAGTAGAGAGAATGCTGGACTTGGAGCCAGGAAGACTTGAGTTTGAATCCTGCCACAGTTACTCATTAACAGTATAACCCCCTGAGCAAATCATTTCACCTCAGCCTGTTTCCTCATCTCTAAAATGGTGATAACAGAACTTACCTCACAAGGTTGCCAAGAGAATCAAATAAAGTAATATGTGTAAAGCGTCTTATAAACCTTAAAGTATTATATAAGCTGAGGACAGCTAGGTGGTGCAGTGGATAAAGCACTGGCCCTGGATTCAGGAGGACCTGAGTTCAAATCCAGCCTCAGATACTTGACACTAGCTGTGTGACTCTGGGCAAGTCACTTAACCCTCATTGCCCGGCAAAAAAAAAAAAAAAGGAAAAAAAGTATTATATAAGCTGGATAATTGATTGTTTATTGTTATTATTATTATTATTATTATTTTTTTAGTGAGGCAATTGGGGTTAAGTGACTTGCCCAGGGTCACACAGCTAGTACCTGTTAAGTGTCAGGGCCGGTGCTCTATCCACTGCGCCATCTAGCTGCCCCTGTTATTATTATTATTAATGACGCTGCTCCTCATCCTTCTCTCCCTCCTCATCATGTCTGATCAGGGCAAAACCCAGAGGAATTGTCGTGTGCTTCCTCCCAGAAACTATGCCTCTTAATGCATTATAAGAGCAAATTTGCTTTTTTTCCCCTGCCACTTCATACTGCTGACTCATACTGAGCTTACAGACCTTTAACCCCCTGGATCTTTTTCAAACAAAACTGCTAGCTGACCATGCCTCTCCATGAGCTTGTGTTTGCGAGACTGTTTAGTTGTTTTGTTATTGAACCTGCTGTAAGACTCTACATTTATCCTCATGCCATTTCATCTTATTATATTCAACCCAGATCTTTAGCCTGTTGAGATGCTTTTGAGATCCTGTTGGTCTATCTAGCTTTGCATCTTCTGCAAACCTGATGAGCATGCTGTCCATACCTTCATCTAAATTATTGAAAAAGAAATGTTGAAGAGCAGGAGGTCAATCACAGATCCCTGGGGCTCTCCACAGGATACCTCCTACCAAGTTGGCATCCAGTTGACCTCCAACCTTTCAAATGCACCTACTTTTATTTCATCTAGTCAATCAATCAGTAAACATTTATGAAATGTCTACTATACGTCAGGTACTATGCTAGGTACTAGAAAAACAAAGATAAAAATGAAACTGTCTTTTCCTCAAGGAGTTTACATTCTCTTGGGAGAGGAAAGAAAATATACACATATAATTTGTTTTTTGTCCTTCATTTTCAAAGAGGATCAATGACATTACAGGGTGTCTAATCTTGCCCATAAACAAGATTGAAGTGAGGCAGAGCTGCACAAAGTTGTCAGCTTCATGCTTTCTTGCAGAGTCATCAAAGTCCAGGGGCAGGACAAAAGTCAAGATGACTGTCGATGGCCTGGGATGAACTGTATGACCTTGGCATCTTCAATTCCTGACCAAACTCTAAGCTCCCCACAGCGCCTGCTTCAGTTACCTTTTTGTTGTTGTTGTTGTTTTTCCAGGCAATGAGAGTTAAGTGACTTGTCCAGGGTCACACAGCTAGTGTCAAGTGTCTGAGACTGGATTTGAACTCAGGCCCTCCTGAATCCAGGGCCAGTGCTTTATCCACTGCACCACCTAGCTGCCCCATGGATAACTTCAGTTACCTATAAGGCCATTGGAACAAATTGTTCTCATCTGCCCATTCCATTGGGAGAAATCTTCATGTGCTCCCCGCTAACACCTTTAGATTTGAGGCCTATTGGTTACCCTCAATCTGTTTTAGCCCATCTGCCAAGAGGGTTTTACTAGGGTATGGAAGCTACAGCTTCTTGCAGCCACAGGTGAGACTTGAGAGCCAAGTAGACACCAAAGTTGGATGAGCAGCCCTTAGTAGGGCTCAGAAAGCTCATATGCCAGAGGTGCTAGTCCTCCTTGAACACTCCATGCACCCCACATGTGTAAGTACACACAAAGTAAACACAAAGTCATTCCTGTGAGGATATACTAGCGACTAAGCTACTCAGGTGGTAGCATCTGAACTTTGAAGGAAAGTAGGGATTCTAAGAAGTGGTGGTAAGAAGGGATATCTTCTAGAAAACAGGGAAGCCTATGCAAAAGAATGGGAGTAGGAAATTGAATGTGAGGAAGAACTAGAAGGCTGGATTGATCAGAATTTAGAGTGCATGAAGGGGAGTAAAAGGTAGGCAGGAGCAAAGTAATATAAATCTTTAAGTGCCCTTTACAAAGGGCATTTGTGTTTTGTCTTTTATTCTACAGGAGAAGAGTTTGTATTTTATTCTAAAGATTGTAAGTCACCAAAGCTCATTTGGACAGGAGAGACATGGTCAGATTTGTTATTTAGGAATATCATTTTGGTAGCTGTATGACTCCAAGATTTTGAACTTGGGGGCAGCTAGGTGGCACAGTGGATAGAGCACTGGCCCTGGAGTCAGGAGGACCTGAGTTCAAATCCAGCCTCAGACACTTAACACTTACTAGCTGTGTGACCCTGGGTAAGTCACTTAACCCCAATTGCCTCACAAAACAAAACAAAACAAAAAAATTTTGAACTTGGTTGTTCAGAAGGATGATGGTGTCATGAACAGAAAAAGAAGATGAGTTTAGTTAGTCCATATCGTTCCATCTTTTCCTTAAAAATAATATGGGATACCCTTAAAAATAATATGGGATACTTTATCCAATGCTTCGCTAAAATCAAGGCAAATGATGTTCATAGTACTCCCTTGTTATATTAGTTAAGTCATCCTGTCAAAAAAGGAAATAAAGTTAGTGTGGCATGACCTGTTCTTTATGAAGCTGTGTGAGCTCTCTGTCATGACTGTTTAAACCCCTTTCTGGGTGTTCATTAACCACAATCTCTTTTATGGTCTTTTCTAAACTTTTCCCAAGAATCAAAATCAAGCTTCCTGGCCTATAGTTTTCAGACTCTGTTTTTTGCCTTTTTTTTTTTAAATCAGGATAGTGGTCCTTCTCATTTTAACTTTCCTGTTTTGTAGATCTTTCAAATATTATTCAGTGACTCAGCAATCACATCAGTCAGTTCTTTGGGTGCCTGAAGATGTAATTCATTTGGCTTGGGGGACATGAAGTTTTTCTGGACATTGAACTTCTCTCTTATTTACTCTTATTTACTTATTTAGCTCCTTATTTACCTTGAATTCAACAGTATTTTAGGAATTTTTGTTCTGTCATTAACAATACAAAGGCCATCCTGCTTGGCTGAGAAAACAGGAGCAAGATGAGAATTAAACAGCTCTCTGCCTTTTCTGGTGCCATCACTGTCCCATACACTTCAAGCATCAGTCCTATATCTTTGATCCTCTTACTCTCCCCTCCCTCAATAGAGCTAAAATAACTCCTTTTTTTGCAGTTCTTTGCTTTCTTCACTGCCCTCAACTGATCCTCACTTTTGTATTCCCAACACTTTTTTACTTGTCTGTTCCATACTATTATATTTATTTTCTAATTACCTGCCTTTCCTTTTTTTTCTTTCATGCATGTGGTGAGCTCCTTGTGCAACCACATTGTTTTTTTCAGATAATTCCTGTTTTTCTTTCCTCAATGGAATTGGGTTCTTTTGTGTGTTCAGAATGTCATTCTTGAAAGAATCCTACCCCTCCTGGACTGACTTCTTCTGTATAATTTTAATCCATAGACTCCTGACTATTCTTCCTCTGAACTCTTCCAAAAATCTTAGTCACAAATTTTGGAGGAAGTGATTACTATCCCCAAGATTCCTATTTCTTCCAGCAACCAGTTCCTCTCTATTTTAAAAAATTTAGAATATTATTTTCCCCCAAATTACATATAAAAACAATTTTTAATGTTGATTTTTAGAACTTTGTGTTCCAAATTCTCTTCCTCCCTCCCTCCCCAGACCCCCTTAAGAACACAAGCAATTCTTCTCTATTATTGATCTAGATTAATCTAGAATTTCCTCTCTTTCAAAAAATAGTTGGCAGATAAAATTTTCAATAAAGTAAATCAAGAAGTTATCTGCTACTTTGCTTAATAATAATAATTACAATAATAATAAGTAGCATTTATACAGCACCTCCTACATTCTAGGCGCTTTACAAATATTTAGTGTTCACAATAACCTGTAATGTATAAAAAGTTTGAGAGACATAATTTCTGGGTAATTAATCATTTTATTAATCATGTTAGCAGTAATTAATAAAAGGGGTCAGTGATACTCTAGAAGTCCAAAGACCCCTGATGGAACCTGCTCAATGTTTAAATGTCCTTGGAAGAGTGAATATTCCTGAGGGTAAACAAGTAATGAGAGAGACTGAATTTTGTAATGAGAAGTGGACCTTTTTTTTTTTTTTTTGCTTTGGGGCAATGAGGGTTAAGTGACTTGCCCAGGGTCACACAGCTAGTAAGTGTCAAATGTCTGAGGTCGGATTTGAACTCAGGTACTCCTGAATCCAGGGCTGGTGCTTTATCCACTGCGCCACCTAGCTGCCCCCAAAGTGGACCTATTTTGATGAGAGGCTGGGGCAGGGGTGGAGAGATATGATTTTGATCATGTCATTTACTTCCAAGTCAGCCCCCACCCTGCAATTTAATCAAAGAATTTATCCTCACCCAGACCTTTGTGTAGCACAATGAGTTCCCCTACCTGGGTGGGTGCTAACCAAGATTGAGAAGAAAATTAATCCAGCAATGTCTTTCAGATGCTGGTCTGGCTTAGTAGAGGATAAGGTTTCAGAGAGTGATGAATCCTGTTTCTCATTATTATTATTATTATTATTATTATTATTATTATTATTATTATTATTATTATTATTATTATTACTGGGGCAGTGAGGGTTAAGTGACTTGCCCAGGGTCACACAGCTAGTAAGTGTCAAGTGTCTGAGGTCGGATTTGAACTCAGGTGCTCCTGAATCCAGGGCCAGTGCTTTATCCACTGCACCACCTAGCTGCCCTGTTTCTCCCCATTATTAACAATTAGTTATTTAATAATCATTTCTCTCAAACTCTAGAAGGTAGGTGCTATTATTACCCCCATTTTACAGCTGAAGAAAGTAAGGCCCACAGAGGTTACATTGCTTTAGCCAAGGTGACACAGCTAATAAGTGTTTGAGGTCAGATTTGAACTCAGGTCTTCTTGACTCTAGACCCTGCACTCAAGCACAGAGTGCACAATAGTAGTTATCTGGATAATGGAAATCTTACCTCCCTATTATCTAATATCTTTGTGCCACGTTTGTGATCTGTTTCCTAAACTCATCATCTATTTCCTTTTTCTGTCCAGGTAATCTGTAATGCACTCTAGTGACAAAATCTCTTCCATTTCTCCCTCTATTGATACTCACCCAAATGCTCTTCACTTATATTGTTCCCAGATTTCTTCACCCGAATATATTTTCTTAATATACCTTGTTGCCTCACCTTCCTTTTTCCTATCCTATTTCTTTTGAAGACCTCAAAGGGCCAGCCAAAGCCATTTTCTAGTCAATTTCACTCCACCAGGTCTCCTTGATAACTATGAGACTGAATTTGCTTCTTTTCCTTCTAAGCCTCTAAGTTTCTTTTCCTTGTTGCTTCAACTTTTGGCATTTGTATACAGACTTTTAAAAAAATTAATACAAGTATTTTATTATTTTCCAGTTACGTGTAGGAATAGTTTTCAACGTTTGTTTATATAAGATTTCCAATTTCAAATTTTTCTCCCTTCCTCCCCTCCCTCCCCCCCTCCCCTAGACAGCAGGTAATCTGATATATATATATATATATATATATATATATATATATATATATATATATATATGTATACAGACTTTTAAGGCCAGGGATACTTTTGTCTCCTTTGGATTTTCACTCCTGTGAACTTTTGAACATCTCCTTTGCTATATGTCTTCCTTCCTTGTAGCTACTCTCTGCAGGATCTAATTTTGTGGATGTACAGAGGTAGTTAAATTTAGCCTCTTAAGAACTTAGTAAATCAAGTTTTACTAGATGACCTCCAAGGCCCATTCCAATTCTTCATCCATGATCCTATGACTCAGTTGCTCAGTCCTGGCCTCAGAGATAACAATTCCCCAGGCATAATGATTTGTTTTTGTTGTTGTCCAGTCATATCTGACACTTTGTGACTCCATTTGGGGTTTTCTTGGCAAAGATATTGGAGTGGTTTGCTATTTCCTCGGGCAAACAGGGTTAAGTGACTTGCCTAGGGTCACACAACTAGTATGTGTTTGAGGCCAGATTTGAACTCAGGAAGATGAGTCTTCCTGACTTCAGGCCTGACAACTCTATGCACTGTGTAAAGAGCCTTAGTCTTAGAGTTAAGTGACTTCTGTTTGAGTTATATCTCTAATATTAACAAGTCATTTAGTTGCTCAAACTCAGTTTCCCCATACATAAAATGACTATAATAATGTTCCTACTTATGATACAGGGTTGTTAAGAGAAACACTAAATGAGATAATGGATATGAAGTAAGTCTTAAACCCTCAAATGGTACACAATGCACTATTTTTTAAATCATAAAAATATTTTATTATTTTCTAGTTACATGTAGAAATAGTTTTCATCATTTGTTTTTATAAGATTTCTAGTTTCAATTTTTTTCTCCCTTCTTTCCCTTCCCCCTCTCCAAGACAGCAAGCAATCTGATATAGGTTATATATGTACAATCACATTAAACATATTTCTGCATTAGTCATGCTATGAAAGAAGCATCAGAGCAAAAGGGAAAAACTTCAAAAAAGAAAAACAAAAAAAGTAGAAATAGTATGGTTCAATCTGCATCTAGATTCCACAGTTTGTTTTTTTCTGGATTTGGAGAGCATTTTCCATCATGAGTCCTTTGGAACTATCTTGGACCATTGTATTGCTGAGAAGAGTCAAGTCTATCACAGTTGATCAACACACAATGTTGTTGATACTGTGTACAATGTTCTCCTGGTTTCCTAATGCACTATTTTTATTATTATTTGAATGTAACAACAGGAAGGGTAAAGGTTAGACCACAGGAAGGACTGTCTGACTAGTATAGGAGAATTAGAACTTCTTTAGAGTCAGAGGACTGGGTTTGAAAATTAATATCTTCTTTATGTTACATCTGGGAACTTGGGCAAATAATTTCTGTATAAAACCCCATTTTCTTATCTGTAGAAGGAGGGGCTTTGTAATAATCTCTAAGGACTTTCCCAGATCATATAGTTCTACATAGTTCTAGGGGGTGTGTGTGTGTGTGTGTGTGTGTGTGCTGTCTGCATGTGCAGTGTGGTATGTATGTAATGCATGTTTATATACATGTGTACATGTGTACATGTGTGCATGTGTATTGGAGGGGCAGGGGAGGAGAAATAAAGGATGAAGATTGGGAAAAGAGATTTCCCCTGTCTGGGAGGGTTGGGGACGGCTAACAATATCAGGTGGCAAGAGACTGGAAGCAAGCAAGGTCAGCACTGACTTTTAATAATACGGGCTCAGTTGTGGATCTCTCATTCAACTTCAAACAGAATTTATAAAGTGCTGAGTGCATGTGAGACACTAGGCTGGGGCTGGAGATGGTTGAGGTGGTTGTTTGTCCTTCATTTTCTTTTTCTTTTTTTTTTTTTTTTGGTGAGGCAATTGGGGTTGTGACTTGCCTAGGGTCACACAGCTAGTAAGTGTTAAGTGTCTGAGGCCAGATCCGAACTCAGGTCCTCCTGACTCCTGGGCTGGTGCTCTATCCACTGTGCCATCTAGCTGCCCCTGTCCTTCATTTTCAAAGAGGACCATGACATTGGGAGGTGATATCATGACTTGCAGTGAATTGGATGTAAGTGATGGAGGGCCGTGCAAGATCACCAACCTCACTTTCTCCTCCAGAGCCATCTAAGTACAGTGGCAAAATATACATCAGGACAACTGGAGATGGCCCTGGGTGTTTGAGACAGTCGGGGTTAAGTGACTTGCCCAGGGTCACACAGCTAGTAAATGTCAAATATCTGAGACCAAATTTGAACTCACATCTTCCTGACCCCAGGGCCAGTGCTCTATCTACTGCACCACCTTGCTGCCCCTAGGGGCTAGAGATACAAAGACAGTTCCTGTCCTCAAGGAACTTACAATCTACTGGAAAGCTGCAACATATACACAAATAAGAATATACTAAGTAATCCAAAGTAATTTCAGGAATTAAAGAGAAGTAACAACTGGATGGATTAGGAGAGGTCTCCTATAAGGAGAAGGGAATAACCACTTATATATGTGACAAGTACTTTTTTTTGGTGAGGCAATTAGGGTTAAGTGACTTGTCCAGGGTCACATAGCTAGTAAGTATCAACTGTCTGAGGCCAGATTTGAACTCAGGTCCTCCTGAATCCAGGGCTGGTGCTTTATCCACCGTATCACCTAGCTGCCCATAAACACAATTTTTAACCTTCATTTAAAAAAATCTGAATTCCAGATTTTCTCCCTTCTTTCCTCACTACCCCTCCCTACAATGGTAAACAATTTGATATGTTATACATGTGTAACCATGAAAAATGTATTTCCATATTAGTCATGAATAATTATCTCATTTGATGCTCACAACAACCCTATGAGGTAAGTGCTGTTGTTATACATTTTATATCTGAAGAAATTGAGGCAGACAGAAGTTAAGTGACTTTCCCAGGGTCATACAGCTAGTAAGTGTCTGAGATCAAATTTGAAATCAGGTTTTCCTGCTTCCTGGCCTGATCCACTATCCACTATGCCACCGGCTGCCCCTTAGGGCTTCATAAAGCACTTGAGCTGGACTTTGAAGAAAGTTAGACATTCTATGAGGGAGCTAGGTGGCTCAGTGGATAGAACACTGACTCTAGAGTCAGGAAAACCAGTGTTCCAATCTGGCCTCTGATACTTCCTAGCTGTGTGACCCTGAACAAGTTACCTAACCTCTGTTTGCCTTAATCCACTAGAGAAGGAAATGGCAAACCATTCCAATATCTTTGCCAAAAAAAATCCATGGACAGTATGGTCCCACAGGGTTACAGAGAGTCAGACACCACTAAAAAACAATAACAAGATATTCTATGAGGCACAGGTAAGGAGGGATCTCAGTCCAGGTGTGGAAAATGCCTGAAAAAAGGGATGGAGTCAGGAGATCGAGTGTTTTGCATAGGAAATAGCTAGCAAGCCAGTTTGAGTTGAACAAAAAGTATATGATGGGAGTAATTAGTTTTAAATAAGACAGGAAAGGTTGGGGAGAGCCAGACTGTGAAGGGTTTTCAATGCCAAGCTTAAATTTGTATTTTATACCAGAGGCAATCAAAACCACTGAGGGTTTTTGCAATCGCATAGTCGGATATATGTTTCAGGAATCTCATATTGGCAGCTTTGTAGATGATGAATTGGAGAAGGGAAGTTCTGGAAGCAAGGGAAACTATGAAGCTATTTCAGGTGGTTCAAGCAAGAGGAAATGAAGGCCTGAACTATTTGAGAGGCTATATAAGTATAAAGAGGAGCAAGTTGTGAGGTGGGATGTGGAGAGAGGTAGCATAGATAAGATTTGGTAACTAGTTGTAAAAGGGGAGGTGGGGGTGAGGAAGAGGGAAGCTTCAAGGATGACTCAGAGATTGTGAATATGGGTGACTGGGAGGAAGATGGTGGAGTTAAGCAGAAACAGTGACATTTGGAGAAGTGGATTCGTGGGGGAAATATGAATTCCAATTTGGACAAGCTGAGTTTGAAATGCCTATGTGAAGATGTCCAACAGTGAGTTGGTAATATGAGAATGCGATTCAGGAAAGAGATTGGGGCGAGATAGCTAAATTTGAGAAACATCTGAATAAAATTGAAAATTGAGCCCATGGGACCTGATGAAATCACCTAGGGAGAGGGGAGAGAGAGAGAGGGGGTGGGGCAGGGGAGAAAAGGGTTCAGGAGAGAGCCTTGGGGGATGCCTGTGCTTAGTGAGTGGCAGAAGGATAATGATCTGGCAAAAGAGATTGAGAAAGAAAGTCAGGTAGGAGGAGAACAGAGAGTATCTCAGAAGCCAAGGGAGAAGAAAGTGTCAAAGAGTAGAAGATGATGCCCAGTGCCACAAGCTACAGAGGGGTCAGGTAGAATGACATTGGATTTAGCAGCTAGTAACTTCTGGTTTTTTGCGGGGCAATGGGGGTTAAGTGACTTGCCCAGGGTCACACAGCTAGTAAGTGTTAAGTGTCTGAGGACAGATTTGAACTCAGGTACTCCTGAATCCAGGGCCGGTGCTCTATCCACTGTGCCACCTAGCTGCCCCAAGCTGGTAACTTCTGAAAGAGCCATTTTAGGCAGTGGTTGTAATCCAACCTATAAAGGATTCCTGGGGGAAGTGGAAGGAGGGTCATAACCTGGGCCCCAAGGTTCTGAAAGGAGATTCTCTGAGGGATTATCTTCATTGTTCCTAGAAGTTAGATAGCAGGAAGGACCTGTTTCTTTCTCTGTGCCTTAAAAGACAGGTGTTTGTTTTACCCTGCCTAAATGGCCTTGAGGTAGGCCAAGGAGGTAAGTGAAACAACTTGCTCCCTAGGCAGCCTCCTTATCAAGTTGTCATGATGTCCTTGGTCAACCCTTTTCACCATGGGTACTTGGGTGAGGGCTCTACCCAACTTCTGTGATGGAGGGAACAGAAGGTTGTCACGGTTGCTATGGTGACACAGGGTTGCTATATGACTGAAGTGGCCTAGATGTGAGAAGTGTGTTATCCAGCTCTGGAGGGAGACAGGCAACCTACATAGGCCTGGAAGAAAGAGTCAGTCAGTTAATAAGCATTGGTTAAGCACTTACTCCATCTTAGGAAGAAGGAAAGACCAAGGGACCCTAGTGACTCATGTAAGCAATGAAATAGACCGCCATGGAGATGAAGACCCAAATGTGTGGTCATGGAGACAGAAGCATGGAGAGGTAGAGAGATCGGGACGGTGTGACATACATAGAAAATCAGTAATTCTCATTGATGATAATGATCTAAGAGGAAGTGAGTTGTGGTGGAAAGAGCACTTTTCTGAATCTCAGTTTTCTCATCTATAAACTGGAGATGAAAATATTTGTACTTCTTACCTCACAGAAATATTTTGGGTAAAATGCTTTATGGCTTTCAAATGGTAGGCATTTAATAAAAGGTTTATCGAATTTAATTAAATCTTTCAATCATATGGAGATATATGATGTTATAATTTGCCATAATAATGAGTCATGTTTATTTAGGGTTTTAAGCACATAGAGACAAGAAGAGTCATATAGACTACTGGACTTGAAATCAGAGGAATTGTCTTACAATCCTGATTCTGGTGCTTACTACCGATATGACCTTGGAGAAGGCAATGGTCAACCACTCCAGTATGTTTGCCAAGGAAATCCCAAATGGGGTCACAAAGAGTCAGATGTGACTGAAAAAAACGACTGAACAACATATGTGACCTTAGACAAGTCATTTAACATCTTTTTTTTTTAGTTTTATCACCTGTAAAATGATGGGGTTGGACTGGATGACCTTTGAAGTCACATCCAGCTAGGACCCTAGGATCCAATATAGGGCAAACATAGAGTCATAGATATATTTGGAGAGCCTTAAGCTTCAGTAGAAAATGATTTGGTCTAATACAGAAAGTGAGATCTAAAGCCAGAGGGTAGTTGGAAGTGAAGAGGAGATCTGAAGGGGGAAGGCCAGCCTGAGACCAGGTCAGGACACCAGACATTCTATTCCTTGGGAGGCAACATGGGACCTGAGGGGTTAAAAAGTAGCTCTGGGTTTCACACATAAGCCTATTTTAGGGGTTTGTTCCCACACATTCCTAGTTAGCGACTGTGGCTCCTGTAATAGTTCTGGCCTCACTCTACTGCTGCTGCTGCTGCTAATGCTGCAGAGGGAAGATGTTTTGGGGTTGCTAGGCAACAACCAGCTTGAGTACCAGCAGGGAGAGGGGGAAGAATCCTGAGTTTGGGCTACAGGGCCTGAAGTAGTTAGGAGAAGAAGGGATAAGGTTTCAGGCCACTCTTTCTTACCTAATCCTTTGGGATCAGAAAGTGGTGGTTAAGGGATATACAAGAGAACTATTCAGGTATGTTTACTCGGTATAAAACTGTGGGATTGTGTGCCTATGCATGTGATGTTATATGTTATAATATGGCAAATCACAGAAATTTGGCAGAATAGGAACCATTATTGGAATACATCAATGGTAGTACATACTTGTTCAACAGAAGTAAATTTAATAAAGAGTTAGGGGCGGGGTTGGTGGTAGAATAGTTCAGAGTATCTGAACTGAAATTCATGAACCCAGGAAGACAGTGGTGACACTTGGTGAAGAATTTCTGAATAAGGAGAAACAAAAGTGATTTTTTTTTTTTTAGTGAGGCAATTGGGGTTAAGTGACTTGCCCAGGGTGACACAGCTAGTAAGTGTTAAGTGTCTGAGGCTGGATTTGAACTCAGGTACTCTTGACTCCAGGGCTGGTGCTCTATCCACTGCGCCACCTAGCCACCCCCAAAAGTGATATTCTTGAGAGGCTTCTACAGACCACCCAGACAGACAGAGGATGTGTAAGCTACTTTCCTAATTCAGATCATAAAGTTGGCACTGAAGCAAAATAAAGAAGTGGGAAGAAAATTTCAACTTCGTATACAACTGCTATCCTTGAATAAAGAAAGGGAGGGAGGGAGGGAGACAGCCCCTTCCTCTAAAGGAGCTTCGAATTCTAACAGGGTTCAGCTGCAGGGCAAATGGAATGGCTTGGTAGTCTGAAGGGTGCAGCAGCAGGTCCTGTCATAAGGTCCAGTTTAGGACATGGTAGCAGGGCAGATGAGAAGGGGAAAGGAAGGAATAACTATGTTCAACATTCATTTTCATAAGATTTCGAGTTCCAAATTTTTCTCCCTCTCCTCCCCCTCTCAACATCAGCAAAAAATCTGATATAGGTTATACAGTATAATCATGTTAAACATATTTCCACATTAGTCATGTTGTGAAAGAAGAATCAGAACAAAAGGGGAAAACCACAAGAAAGGAAAAAAAATTTTTAAAGTTAAAATAGTATGCCTCAATCTATATTCAGACTCCATAGTTATTTCTCTGGATGTAGAGACCATTTTCCATCATGAGTCTTTTGGAATTGTCTCTGTTCATTGTGTTACTGAGAAGAGCTAAGTTTATCACAGTTGATCATCACACAATGTTGCTGTAACTGTGTACAATGTTCTCCTGGTTCTGCTGATTTCACTCAGCTTCAGTTCGTGTAAGTCTTTCCAGATTTTTCTGAAATCCACTTGCTTACCATTTCAGGAATAAACATTTATTAAGCACCCACTATGTGCCAAGCACTTTACAAATATTAGAGGAATCCAGAGACCTCAGCAACAAGATGGATGGTGGGGATGCAAGTTCATCCCTTTGCCCATAAGGCAGTGTCTGTTGCTCAATATGTTATTATTAAGGAGGAGAGCAAAGTGTTCCTTCATGATAGGCTTTGTCTCCTCACAATGCAGGACCAGCCCTAGTATAGCTGCTGCCCATTCACTGCGGGGAAGGGGGTGCCCACCTTGTCCCCCAAGCCCTACTGCCCCACAGACCTAGGAAAGGATAGGGTCAAGGACATCCCATCTTCAGCTTCTCCATGCCTTCTGCATGATGGAAATTGACATGGTGGTTGCCATGTTTTCAGGAGCTGAGGCCACAGATACCATAGATCAATTGTAACAGGCGTAGGGATAACCCACTGCTTTAGGTTTTGTTGTAGTTATTCCCAACCTTACCTCCTACCCCAACAATGATTTGTCTATAACGTCAGGTAATATCTATCTTCCTGGATGGCAGGGAAAGGCACTCGCTATCCCTAGACAGACAACACCCAACATTTCAATGAGTCCCCTAGAAGGAAAACATTCTTGGGGTTAATAGACAAGGAATCCTCATTCTCAGAGGACCCACATCATAAATAACAAGGGAGTACAAAGTCCGGTCACCTTTTCCTCCCATATTGTGTTTTTAGTCTCTCGCTTATCCTCCTTCCTACACCAAGAACAACACAGGCAATTATCTTCTTACAACAAGAAGCATGCTATTCATGAAATTCCCCCTTTCCACAGAAGGCTAGATGTCTAATCTCTCCAATTCAGCACTACCTATGGGACAACTCCCAAGGCTAGTATTACCTTACAAATCTCACTTCTCTTACTAATAAAAGAGCCAAATGCTAGAACTCAAATTTGGGACTACTAAAGAGCCAATCCTCAGGAATTCTCACTTCTTGGCTATGTGGTTCCCTTCTTCATGACTGCCATATGGTTGAGAAGTCATGCTGCTGACTTTCCTAGATTGGGAGTAGGAAGCTAACATTGTCAGGAATCCCTGCTGTGAGCCTTTACTCCAGAGACAGACATTAATGTTTGCTAGGGAGAGAACTTCCCGGGACCTATGCTCTCAAGATCTCTTAAAAGAAAAAGGCAAAAGGTAAATAGGGTCCAAAAGGATCTATAGACTCCCTTTTACAGGCCAGCACAAAGGGGTGGGTCCTCCCTAATCTATCACTTAACAGTGGGAGTCAACCAGTTCATCTTGAAAGTAGCCTTCATCAGTAACACCTATTCCCCAGCAGTTACAAAGGGCATTCTCCTACTCTCCATAGGAAGATACACTCAGTCCTATACAGGATTACCACCCTGTAAACTCATCAAACTGATCAGGAAACTCCCTTGATCAACCAAATTCCAACTCTTGAAATTGTCTGAGTCATATAATTGCCTAGGGAGGTAAATGCTAGGGAAAAAAGGGCCCATGCACATCAAAATATTTAGCAGCACTTTGTGATAGCAAAGAACTGGAAACAAGGGAGAGACCCATGGATTGAGGAGGAATTATACAAATTGTGATACACGAATGTTATGAAATATCAATTTACTGTAAGGAAAGGGAAATGAACATGATGAAAAAAGCAAAATATGTCAATACATTAAAAAAAAAAGAAGTCGCTTGAGATAACAATGGAAAATAACTACTTTCCTGGCCTTAATTCTAGGAAAAGAAGAACTAACCAGGGAAGTTTAAATGATAGAAACCCTGAGAGAAAGTGACTGTGCCATCTCCAAAATAGTGAAGAGGAAAGTACATTGGACATAATCACATGCCTGCCCTAGATCAGTGGTTTTCAAAATGGAGCCTAGCACCTCCTAAGGAGCCATTGTTTGACCTCAGAGGCTATGTGTTCAGCCAAGACAAGAGGAGGGAAATGGGTCCAATTCCATCCTTCCCACAATAGCCAATCACGGGGCTTGTCTCCAACACAACTGTACCTACTGTTAACTAGGCAGCTAGGTGGCACAATGAATACAGTTCTGGACCTGGAGTCAGGCAGGCCTGAGTTCCAATTTGGCTTCAGATATTTCCTAGCTCTGTGACCCTGGGTAATTCATTTTATTTCTCTCTGCCTCAGTTTCCTCATCTTTAAAATAGGGACAATAGCCTGCCTCACAAGATTGTTGTGAGGATAAAATGAGAAAATATTTGTAAAGTGCTTTGCGAACCTTAAAGCACTATAGAAATGTTAACTATTATTGTTGTTGTTAGTATTATCTCCAACATTCCCTAACTCTGTCTCCTCTCTCAGCTTTGTAAATATACAGTTTCTCCCCCCCACCTTTTTTTTGGTGGGGCAATGAAGGTTAAGTGACTTGTCCAGGGTCACACAGCTAGTAAGTGTCAAAGTGTCTGAGGCCAGATTTAAACTCAGGTCCTTCTGAATCCAGGGCTGATGCCACCCAGCTGCCCCCCAGTTTCTCCCTTTCTGATTTGGGCTTTGTCTTCTCAAAACATTGATACCATAACTACTATTCAGATACCCACAGCAGGAAGTGTACAAAAATCCTTTCCCCCAACCCTGGACACCTACCCTCTTGTCCTAGAGATCACTTGGTGGCTATAGCAGGTACCTATAAGAGGGTGGGCTCTGTGCTCTGGATCAGTGAATAGTGAGTAAGAGATTCCTCTCATTTTCATTTTGAGGGGACAAGCTGAACAAGCCTGGATGGATAGTGATGTGCATATCAGATCTCATTACATTATTCCCCCCCAAAAAACCCAATTCATTCCTCTTTGGAATGTCCCTATTTCTATTTAGGGCAGAAATTTATTGTACTGACAATTGTTTTTATAATATATAATATTTTGTTATAAATATAGCATAAATAAATACATTATATGTAATGTCACATAATATAATATACAAATTATTATTATTACCTAAACATTCATTTTCCTACAGGGTACCACCAACCTTCTAATCACTACATTCACAACTTGAATATTATCCTCAACTCCCTACTTTCACTTATTCTTTTTTTTTTTTTTGCTGGGCAACGAGGGTTAAGTGACTTGCCCAGGGTCACACAGCTAGTAAGTGTTAAGTGTCTGAGGCTGAATTTGAACTCGAGTCCTCCTGAATCCAGGGCCAGTGCTTTATCCACTATTCATTTTTTGTGGTTTTTGTTTTGTTTTGGTGTGTGTGTGTGTGTGTATGTGTGTGTGTTTTGGTGAGGCAATTGGGGTTAAGTGACTTGCCTAGGGTCACACAGCTAGTAATTGTTGTGTCTGAGGCCGGATTTGAACTCAGGTCTTCCTGAATCCAGGGCCGGTGCTCTATCCACTGCACCGCTATTCATTTTTAATAGATAACCATATCTTTTTATTTCTCCTGTCCTAACATCTCACATCTGCCCCTTTCTCTTCACTATATAGCCAACCATCCCTGTTCCAGCTCTCCTCACCTCTGCCTGTACTACTTCAGTAACTTCCCATTGGTCTCCCTTCCTCATGTTTCTCTCTTCTCTAGTCCATCTTCTATACAACTACCAAAATGGTTTTTCTTTCTTTCTTTCTTGGGCAGGGCAGTGAGGGTTAAGTGATTTGCCCAGGGTCACACAACTAGTGTCAAGTGTCTGAGGCCAGATTTGAACTCAGGTCCTCCTGAATCCAGGGCCGGTGCTTTATCCACGCTGCTACCCTAGCTGCCCCCAAAATGGTTTTTCTAAAGAACGAGTCTATGTAACTCCCCTCCTCAATAAACTCCAGTGGCTTCTTATTGGTTCTAGAAGTAAATATTATTTTATCCTTATCTCATCTTTTAAAAATATCTATTTTTTGTAAGTTTTATAATATGAATAATTATTAGCATTGTAAGTTCCTAGAGACAATTTATAAATATATACATATGGGGGGGTGCATGTTCAAAATTTTTTTTTTACTGAAAGGAGTACATGTTTGAAAAGGTTTGGAGACCACTGCTCTAAGCACTAGGAGAAGAGATTTCAAAAAATTCAGAGAACAGATAAACATTCCTGCATAGTCAGAGACATTAAAAAGAAAGTACTTGTAGAATAAAGAGAATCTCTGAGTTGGGAGGGAGCTCAGGGGCCATCCAGGCTAACCCATACTTGCAGAGGTATCTCCTCTAGAACTTTCCTGACAAGTGTTTTTGGAAGAGAAATTCACCCTCCCTAAGGCAGCCCATTCTACTCTGAGACCGTTCAAATGGCAAGGAAGCTTTTCTTTACATCAAGTTGAAATTTGCCTCAGTGCCATTTCTATCCATTGCTTCTAGTTATCTACTGAGGGCCAAGCACAACAAATTGAATCTCTCTTGCACACAGTTGCCCTCTAAAAACATAAAGAATTCGTTCTTGTAAAAACACTCTCTTCTCCAGAATAGACATCCTGGTCATTTTTTTTGGGGGGGGCAGGGCAATGAGGGTTAAGTGACTTGCCCAGGGTCACACAGCTAGTAAGTGTCTGAAGCTAAATTTGAACTCAGGTCCTCCTGAATCCAGGGCCGGTGCTTTATCTACTGTGCTACCTAGTTGCCCCCAATCCCAGTCAATTTCTTTTTCTTTCTTTTTCTTTAATTATTTATTTTTCACTAAGAACCTTCTTGTTTTTATTGTTAGAATCTGGGTTACTTGAGAGGGATGAAACGAGAGGAGTGGGTGGTTCCAATACCTGGCCGGCTGTTTCACAGGCTTGTAGGTGAAAGAGAATTCGCCCAGGTAGTGTCCAATCATCTTGGGCTTAATTTCAACCTGACTGAAGGTCTTGCCGTTGTAGACATCCACCATACTGCCCACCATCTCTGGCAGGATGATCATGCTCGAAGGTGTGTCTTCACGACCTCGGGCTTTTCCATGGGGGGGTGCCTCCTCCTTCTTCCTCAGGTGCTTCAGGAGGCAATGCTGCTTGCGCCGCAGACACTGGTTGAGTCTCCGCCGTTGCCAAGCACTGTACAACTGCATGAGCTATTCATAAGACATGTCCAGGAGCTGATCCAGGTCCACGCCGCGGTACGTGAACTTTCGAAAGGTTGGCTTCTTCTTCTGCTCCACTTCCGCCATCTTGTCTGCTGTCAGGAAAAGACCGCTCCCGATTCAATCTCAGTCAATTTCACAGGAAGTCAAAACTTCCCTGATATTTCTCAGATGAAGATTTGTCATGCCATGTCTTGACCATCTTGTATTTGTACTCAGAGAAGTGACACAGTACCTGGAGTTATGAAGACCTGAGGTCAAATCCAGCCTCAGACTTTACTAGCTGTACACATTACTTAATATCTCTCTGCCTCAGCTTCCTCAGCAATAAAATGGGGATAATGATAGCACCCTACCTTGAATGGTTGTTTCAAAAATCAAATGAGTATTTGTAAAGCAATTAGCACACTGCCTGTCACATAGTAGCTGCTGTATAAATGCTTATTCCACCCAAGTATAAAACATACTTATTTCCATTAAATTTCATCTTAATAGGAACAGCCTTATGTTTTAGATCTCTTGGGATCCCATCTCTGTCATCCAATGCTCTTCCCAGATTTTTGTTAACTGCAATTTAATGAACATGCCGTACATACTTTTTGGATAAAAATATGAAAATAACTTTTGATAAATCTTAAATAAAAATATTAAGTGATACATGGTCAATCTCTGTGCCTGAGAAATTCACTGCTTTTAAGTTCTTCTAAGGTGAACTGTTCTTGGTGGCTTAGGGTTTAATCCTCTTTGATCCAGCCTCCTCCCCCTGTTGCCCTCATGTGAACCACAGTCTTGCTATATAGCAAACCAAAGTTCTTTAGTGTTGATCAACTGTCCTCAGAAATAGCCAGAGAAGCTCGGTTCCAGGTACATATCATGGGATGTGTTCCAATCCAGCTCACTTCCCTCTCCTCCATTACTTTGGAAAATTGATTTTTGTCAGGGTTTTTTCAGCTACAGAAACTCATATCTTCTGAGGTGTATCTGGTTATGACCTGCACTGGTGGAAGGAGTACACACATTGACGAGTTTATGGATCGTTGAAATATCACCATACAAGACTGCTAGATAATGGGGAGGGGCAGCTAGGTGGCACAGTGGATAGAGCACTGGCCCTGGAGTCAGGAGGACCTGAGTTCAGATCTCACCTCAAACACTTAACCCCAATTGCCTTAAACATTTGGGGTCATCTCCAGTCATTCCGATATATGTCTAACCACTTGACCCATATGGCTCTGGAGGAGAGAGTGAGGTTGGTCACCTTGCACAGCCCTCCCTCGCTTAAATCCAATTCACCACAAGTCATAACGTCACCCTGATGTCATGGTCTTCTTTGAGAATGAAGAACAAACAAGATCATGGGAGCAGTGCTATATAGTCATCGTGTAGCCAGATGGCAACGATACATTTGAGAGTATTTAATGATTGTTTGGTTGGTTGTTGTCCTTCATTATTTTATGGCATTTTTTTGGAGGTATGTGATCGGATTTCCCTTCATTCTCAAAGAAGACCAAAATGACATCACTAGACTGGGGTCAAGGTACATTGTGTCCAACTGTAGCTGATCAGACCAATATGAGCTTGGAAGGCTCTCCCACTGGTCTGGCACTAATAGTCCTTATGAACATTTGGAGTGGAGATGTCTCTAAATTTGTGCACCTCATGTTTCCGCACCATGCTGGGTGTCTCCTATGTCTCACAAGCAATTCCAGAGTTCTCCAGAGAAACCTTGAAAGTGTCCTTATATTACTTATTACTTCCATATGAGCACTTGCCTTCTGTGAGTTCCCCATAAAATAGTTTTTTAGGCAAGCATACATTTGGCATTTGAACAGCGTGGCCAGCCTGAGTTCTGCTCTCTGCAGTAGAGTTTGAATGTTTGGCAGTTCAGCTCGATAAAGGATCTCAGTCCTTATCTTGCCAAGTCATCTTCAGAATCTTCCCAAGACAATTCAGATGGAAACAGTTCCGTTTCCTGGCATGGTGCTGATATACTGTCCAGTTTCACAGGCATACAACAATGAGGTCAGCACAATGCCTCCATAGGACCTTCAGTTTGGTAGGCAGCCTAATACCTCTTATCTCCCACACTTTTCTTTGGAACCTCCAGAACTAGCTCTGGCAATGTGTGCATCAACCTTGTCATCTGTGTGGACCTCCCTGAAAAGTATACTGCCAAGGTAAGTAAATTTATCCACACCATTCAATGGTACCCACGTGAACAAAGTAGAGATCTGGGGAATGAGAGGTAGTATAGTTGCACGGATTATTACTTGGATAAACAATTCCAACCAAAGAGTAATAAATTCAGATAACCCTTTTTCTGCCTCTCCTCCTATTTCTCCTATTTCTGTTTATGGTCCCATCATTCTCTGAGTCATCCAAGCTAGAAACCTCAGTCATCTTCAACTCTTCTCTTTCCAATCAGTTGCCAAGTCCTATTGAATCTCCCTTACATTATAACTCACATCTACCTCCTCCTTTCCAAGTTTACTGCCAACATCCTAGTCCAGGCCCTTGTTATCCCTCATTCAGACAATTGTCATGATCTCCCAATGGAATTTTCTATCCCCAGATTGCCCTTTCTTCAATCTTACTTTTCCTTATTACCAGAATAATCTTCCTAATGCACCTTGGCCCTTATCCTGCCTAAAAAACCTTCAGTGGTAAACATGGGAACATAACATATATATATATATGTATATATATATATATATATATATAAAAGAATATTTGTATGAACTGATGTAGATTGAAGTTTAGCAGAATCAGGAAAACAATATACATAATGACTATAACAATGTAAACAGAAAGAATAATAAAACAAACATGACTAAGCAAGAGTTGAGAAAATGCAACTTCCTACTTTCATTGCAGAGATTAGCAGGTATTTGTAAGAAGTATAGCATATACTGTCAGACTCAGTCAATATCTTGGTGGGTTTTACTGAACTGTCCTTTGTTCATTTTAAATCTTTGTTATAACAAACCATTTTCATGATCAAGGGCAATGGAGCCACCACATTTGTACTCTACATCACAGTTCTAGATACGCTTAGAGATGGTAGAAATGGAATTAAAAAGAAAAGAGATTGGGAAAAGAGTAGAATTAGACCCAGTGGACATGGAGGAGATCCTTGCTGGATGAAACATAATTGTGAGGGTGTTGAAGGACTGATTCTCAAGCTATTGAAGAGATGGGAAAATACCATAAATGTGGGTAAAAAAAAAAATTGTACTTTATTTCTGAAAAAAGTCAAGAAAATAATGGCTACCAACCTGTAGACCATCAATATAAAATTTTATGAGAATCAACTACTTATTCATTGAGGGCATATTCAATGATTATTAGTAGGGAATGAGCAAGCAATATTCTATAGTAGAGCATATCTTCTTTACCACACAATTAGCAGAAAGATTTAGAAAACATGAGATCCCATTCTGCTTATTGTTTTTTTAAATATAAGAAGATTTGATTCCATAGAGCAAAAGTACTGCCTTAAAGTTCTCTTCCCCCAAAAAAGGTGTTTCCCATCTGTACATCAAAATTATTGATTCTTTGAAACATGTGACAATTTTATTCGACAACTATCAATATTAGGAGAAGTATAAAACATGGAGGTGTATGCTTGACAAACATGTCTACCCCTGCAAAGGAGATGTGGTATTAAGTCCAAGAAGAAAAGTGGTTTTCCTGTTTTCAGTCAATATTATGCTGGTTACATCAAACTCTGGAATGTTGCAGAGCCTCCTAGAAGAGATCTGGAACCACTCAAAAGAGTTTGTCAGTCATCCACCTATAATTGGATTAGATGACTTCTTTTTTTTTTTAAGTGAGGCAATTGGGGTTAAGTGACTTGCCCAGAGTCATACAGCTAGTAAGTGTTAAGTATCTGAGGCCAGATTTGAACTCAGGTCCTCCTGAATCCAGGGCTGGTGCTCTATCCACTGCGCCACCTAGCTGCCCCAAGACTTCTTTAATGACCCAAAACTTCTCTCAGAATTAAAGGCCTATCTTTAAAATACCAATATATTCTACTGGTCTTTTGATATGGCTACAATTAATGGAACACTACTGTCTTGAAGGAATTAAATGTAACCAGTGCCCAGAATGTAACTAGTGCTTATACAATGATCTCTTTTCATAGATTGATATATTTCATTTTTACATCAACTTGCATTGTTGTTCACTCATGACTCTGTTTGGGGTTTTCTTGGCGATACTGGAGTGATTTGTCAATTCCTCCAGCTCGTTTTACAGTTGAGGAAACTGAGTTAAACAGGGTTAAATGCCTTGCCCAGGGTCACACAACTAGTAAGTGTCTGAAGCCATATTTGAACTCAGGAAGATGAGTATTCCTGACTTGAGGCCTTGCACTCTATCTACTGTGCCACCTAGCTTCCCATTTTTACATTATCCAACTTTCTCAATATATCCCTTCTCCTCTTTTTGCCCCTCCCAGAGAGATATCCTTTATAACAAAATAAAAGAGGAGGTGGGAGACAATTTGGCAAAACTAACCAACTTATTGAAAAATTCTGATATGTACAATGTTCTTACCCATAGTCCCCCCACCTCTTTAAAGATAGAGAAAATATCTTTTTAATATCTCTTTTGTAAAGAAGTAAGCTTACTCTATCTGTTGTCTTTCCTTATTAGAATGTGAGCTCTCTGAGAACTGGAATTATTTTAACCTTTTCATTTGTAGCCTCAGAACTTGGCTTGTACATAGAATTCATCCATTCATTGGCAACAAGTTTGATCATTTAAAATCTTACAACATTCAGTTTTGATGGTTTTTTAATTATTGCTTTTAACATTTACATTGTAATAGTCATTGTGTTCATTGTTTTACTGGTTCTGCTTCCTTCACTTTGTATCAGTTCATCTAAGTCTTCTGATACTTCTATGTATCTCCATGTTCATATTTTTTATGATAGAATGATATTCCATTACATTCACATGCCACCCTAAGTGATGGGCATTTACTTTGTTTCTTTGCTACTACAAAAGGTACTACTATAACTATTTTGGCATTTATGGGTGCCTTTCTTTTTATCATTACTTCCTTTGGGTATATGCTTAGGAATAGAACATCTGGCATTGCCCTTTTTCCTATTTGAACTACTGTTACTGATACAGAAGATCCCCTTTGCTCCATCCTAAGGGTAATCCTGTCATTAATTTTTGTTTGTTTTTTTGCCAAGAGTTGTAGGGGACTCTACATTCTCTCTGACCCAATCCAAGTATAAAGACTGATGAGGGGTAGATACTTAAGGTTTGGCACACAGGTTAGGTAAGAAGGTAGAGGCATTAACAAAACACATGGGCATACCAGATAGAATGCTCACCCCTTCCTTCTGTTTGCCACTGAGATTTGGACTGCACCTCCTTTTTCACTATGTCAGGTTATGAGCATTCTTGGCTGCCACTGGGCAATGGGCTTGCAGCACTTGATTTTGGGACTGAAGGACTACAGCACTGTAGCTAAAGCCTAAGAGAGGCTTCCTCGCTACCATTAAACCCTGGGGATGGAGGGGTAGGGAAGCCCTGACAGTCATCCCGGCAAAGAATTGATAGGCTGGGAAGATGGGGAGTGAGCAGTGTCAGGAGAGATGGTTCAGACTAGAAGCCAGAGCAGCTCAGCTGTAATGACCATTCTGAGAGATGAATCCAGAACATCCTGAGAGCCAGAGAAGCTTCAGAAAATCTTAGCGGTTTGGTGAGAAGGTGGGAAAATATTTCAATCCCCAAGCATTCCTTCCCAGCTTCTCCTGCTTTCCAGTGTTTATAATCCCTGCCCAAGATCAACCCTACATATGCAACTCCTTCCTTCTTCCCTCCCTATGATTTATGGGAGCAGATGACTCAGGACTGTCCCTTATACACCCCAAAGATGTGGAAGGATGAGCAGGAAGAGGTTTGGAGAGAATTGGACAAAGATGTTGGCAGTTTTTTTGAAGTTTTACCTTACGGTGTTCAATAAAACAAATGATCATTTTTCAAAGTCAGTTTCCTATGGCACAGAAATACAGAGGGCCAAAGTGAAGGAGTGAATTTTCCAGATACTTTAACATTTAGCAAATTAAAGTTTCCTTTTATTCTCCAACAATTCGTAGGCATAGGTAATATTACCTCCTAAATCAGGGCTTCTTAACCTGAGGTCTGTGAACTTTTAAATATATAGGAACCAAATTGTATTAAAATGCAGATTTGTCTATCTATCTATCTATCTATCTATCTATCTATCTATCTATCTATCTATCTATCTATCTATCTATCTATCTATCATCTATCCATCTATCTAATGAAGTTATCAATATATATTTTATATGTGTTTATAACATCTCTTTCTCTGTCTCTATCTCTATAAACTTCATTTTTATACAGTTTGTTTCCTTTGCAATGTATTTCATGCATTTTAATCATTTAAAAATATTATTCCGTAAAGAGTTAAGTGGTTTCACCAGCCTGCCAGAGGGGTCTATGACATAACAAGTTATTAACTAGATTAACACTGAACCCAGGTCAGTGCAGGGTTCCTTTTGGCCCAGCAATATAGTTTGTTGGGACAAGAAGTTGACACAGCTGTTCTAGAGAGGATTTTCTCAGAGGCTCATAAGGAAGGTCTTTTTCATTGGTTAATTAATTAATAAAGTGACCAACTGCTTTTCTGTAGGCTTAGGAGTTGAGTCCCAGCTACTCTGATACTACTGTATTTTACCTAACCTGCTCTAAGTTTGTCACATAAAAATAAAAGTCCTAAATGGGGTTATTGCCCTAACGAGTCACATGGTGGGTGTGAGCAGGCCGCAATATACAATAGCAAATAAGGAACTGTGACAAAAGACAGAGTAAAGAATGTCATTAAGGAAATAGATTTTTTAAAAAAAGATGGGTTGGATATGTCGTGAGAGCAAAGGATGACAGGTGGATAGTCCATGGACTTCACTAGTGTTCTTTCTATTGCAGAAGAAAGCAAGGGAGGGCCCCAAGGGGCTGATAGACCTTCTCTGGTGCATTGATGGGAGGACATAAATTTATTTTGCCATGTTTCCTTGGATACCTTCCCTTGTAGAATTTCAGTCTATGGGATTCTATCCATCCTCCCACTGAAGTCTTTTAAATCTGTTCTTTAAAAATTTAGGATGTATGTTCTACAGACCTTTGTGGAGTTGATAGGACCAGAAGACTATCATGCCAGAAGCTCCCTGGTGACATGCCTAATTGTATTGCTTCCTTCCTTCTTCCCATTCTAGATTTGGAGGTTTTAGTACAAATCACATTGTAAGGGGCTCATTGGGCTACCCTGGTCTTCCCATGCTGTCTCTGGGTATCTCCAGGTCTTTGGGGCATCTCCAGCTGAGTTCCCTTTTGAGCCTTCCTTTGAAACCTCCAAATAAAAGGGCCTCTTGTTTTAAGTGCTTACTAGTTCTTCCAGTTCTGTGGTGCCCTGTTAGCCCTAACATTGGACTCTGATAAGTACTGATATTGACATTGTAAACGACCAGAGTCTTTTGTTGACAATCAACAACTGACCTCTGTTGCAGTCCATATGTGTGTATGCGTGTGTGTATATATATACACACACACACATACATAGACATTTATATATGTATATATCTTGTTCTCCCAGTTTTGTTTTGTTTTTACAATGAATCTTTTCATTCATGTCTTGTCCATATTTCTCTGAAATTTTTTAGTTAACATTCTTCATGGTGCAGTGATATTCTATTATATTCATATGCCTTACTTTGTTGTCATCCTCCAGTTGTTGGGCACGTTTTGTTTCTAACTTGTTGTTAGTACAAATGAGGCTGCTTTGAGTATTTCTTTTATGAGTAAAAACCGAGTATTTACTTTTAATTTTCTTAATATTAATAACTTCCATGGAGTATATTCCCATCTATTAGTGAGATCTTTGGATCAAAGAGCATGAATAATGACCCTGGGGGTGTTTTAGCTCTAGAGAATGATTTAAGGAGGTAAGTACAACCCAATGTGGGGCTGAATAGCTTACTTTTATGTTGTTGTTTGTCCTTCATTCTCTAAGAGCACCATGACATTGGGAGGTGATGGTATGATTCAGTGAGGGAGGGCTGTGCAAGGTCACCAACCTCACTCTTTCCTTCAGAGCCACCTGGGTCCAGTGGCAAGATTTATATCAGGACGACTGGAGATGGCCCCAAATGTTTAAGGTAATTGGGGTTAAATGACTTGCCCAGGGTCACACAACTAGTAAGTGTCTGAGGTGAGATTTGAACTCAGTTCCTCATGACTCTGGGGCCAATGCTCTATCTACTGTGTCACCTAGTTGCCCCTAGCTTACTTTTTTTTTTTTTTTGCATTTTTATTTATTTTTTTCCCATTACATGTAAAGATAGTTCTCAACTTTTGTTTATACAAGCTTTCCAATTTCAGATTTTTCTCCCTCCCTCCCTCCCCTCCCTCCCCCCTCCCCTAGACAGCAGGTAATCCGATATAGGATATATATATATATATATATATACATATATATATATATATATATATATATATACACATAATACCATTAATCCTATTTCTGCATTAGTCATGTTAAAAGAGAAAAATCAGAGCAATGAAAAACCTCAAAATAGAAAAAACAACAGCACCAAAAACCAAAGAAATAGTATGGTTCGTTCAGCATCTATACTCCACAGTTCTTTTTTTTCTTTTTCTTGGATTTGGAGATCCTCTTCTATCATGAGTTCCCTGGCACTCTTCTGTACCATTGCATTGGTGAGAAGAATATGGTCCATCACAGTAGATCAACAATCAATGTTAATGATACCGTGTACAATGTTTTTCTGGTTCTGCTCATCTCACTTGTCATCAGCCCACGCAAGACCCTCCAGGTTTCTCTGAACTCCTCCTGCTCATCGTTTCTTACAGCACAATAGTATTCCACTGTATTCATATACCACAACTTGTCCAGCCATTCCCCAATTGATGGGCATCCCCCTCAACTTCCAATTCCTTGCCACCACGTAAAGAGCACTTCTAGATACCTTATCTTAATGAACCCTTTCTAAATTTGTATATTCTCTTTTCTCTTGTCCTAGGAAATCCTAGGAAACTGACTTTTTCTGTTCTAGAGTTAGAAACTAGAAAGGAAAGAAGCAAAAGTGAGACTAGGGCATCTAGTTATGGGGCAGCAGTAACATAATTGAGAGAGGTCATGGAAAAGAGTGTGAGGGGGGCAGCTAGGTGGCGCAGTGGATAGAGCACAGGCCTTGGATTCAGGAGGACCTGAGTTCAAATTCGGCCTCAGACCCTTGACACTTACTAACTGTGTGACCCTGGGCAAGTCACTTAACCCCAATTGCCTCACCAAAAAACCCCCACAAAAAACAAAAAACAAAAAACAAAAAAAAGAGTGTGAGGGATCTGTGAAGCCAGAAACCAAAAGCAGCTGGGGTGAGGAGAAGGAAGAAGCTGTTTCCAGTTGTCACTCAGCAATTAAGGAAGTTTAGAAAGTAGTGAACAGTGACCGTGGGGCCAAAGAGAAAAGTCTCCTGAACCCTTTCCCAGGAAGCAGGGGGACCTAAGACCCAGGGCTGGTGGCTTCGTACCCCTCAGTTAGAAGTGATTTTTTTTCTTTTCAAAGTGATAGGGGCAGCTAGGTGGTGCAGTGGATAAAGCACTGGCCCTGGATTCAGGAGAAACTGAGTCCAAATCTGGCCTCAGACACTCGACACTTACTAGATGTATGACCCTGGGCAAGTCACTTAACCCTCATTGCCCTGCAAAAAACAAAAGCAAAAACAAAGTGATAGTGCCATTGTAGAAATGGAATGTCATGTGAAAGGATAGAATTTGTGGAAGGGAGTGAGTGTAAGAAGACTTCAAGGGTTGCTAGGAACCAGGTTATGAAGAGCCTTAAATGCCAAAAGAAGACTTTGTTTGATCCTGGAGGTAATAGAAAAGCAGTGTAATATACAAAGCAGGACAATGACATGGCCAGACCTTTGCTCTAGGAAAATATGTTTGGTAGCTACGTGGAAGATGGATAGGAATAGGGAAAGACAAGGCAGGAAGAGCAATTAGAAGGCAATTAGAATATCTAACAAAAAAGGAAAATCTTGGGTGTTGGAAGGGATGTAGAAAAGCTGGGATGCAAATCCACTGTTGGTGGAGTTGTGGACTGATCCAACCATTCTGGAGAACAATTTGGAACTATACCCAAAGAGCTATAAAACTGTGCACACCCTTTGATTCAGCAATACCACTGCTAGGTTTTTATCTCAAAGACATCCCCCCAAAAGAAAAATACCTATTTGTACAAAAATATTTATAGCGACTCTTTTTGTGACTAAGAATTGGAAATCAAAGGGATGCCCATCAATTGGGGAATGGCTAAACAAGTTGTGGTATATGATGTTGATGAAATATTATTGTACTACAAGAAATGACAAGCAGGATGATTTCAGAAAGGCCTGGAAAGACTTATGAACTGATGTATAGTGAAGTGAGCAGAACCAGGTGATTGCATGGTGACAGCAATATTGTTTGATGAAGAATTGTAAATGACTTAACTATTCTCAGCAATACAGTGATCTAAGACAATCCCAAAGGACTAATGATAAGGCATGTTATCTACCTCCAAAGAAAGAACTGATATTGATTGAACACAGACTGAAGCATGCTATTTTTTACTTTATTTCTTTCATTTTTTCTTTTATTCAAGTTTTCTTGTACAAAATTACTAATATGGTAATGTTTTACACAACTGCACACGTATAACCTATATCTGCTTACTGCCTCAGGGAGGAGAAAGGGGATGGAATTTGGAACTCAAAACTTTAAATAAAAGCCTTTATTATTATTATTATTTTTTTTTTTTTGCGGGGCAATGGGGGTTAAGTGACTTGCCCATGGTCACACAGCTTGTAAGTGTTAAGCGTCTGAGGCCGGATTTGAACTCAGGTACTCCTGAATCCAGGGCCGGTGCTCTATCCACTGTGCTACCTAGCTGCCCCCTATTATTTTTTTTAAAAAGAAAGCTAATATATTAGTCCAGAATTAAAGTGATGAAGGACAAATATAGGGTGTTGGTTGTGTGAGTGCAGAGAAGGGGGTTTATAAGAAAGGTTTTTTTTTGTTTTTTTTTTAGTGAGGCAATTGGGGTTAAGTGACTTGCCCAGGGTCACACAGCTAGTAAGTGTTAAGTGTCTGAGGCTGGATTTGAACTCAGGTACTCCTGACTCCAGGGCTGGTGCTCTATCCACTGCGCCACCTAGCTGCCCCAAGAAAGATGTTTTGAAGGAAGAAACACACAAAAAATTAGCAAATGATTTGATAGAGTGAGTGTGAAGAGTCAAGTAGGATGCCAGAGTTATAAAGGTGAAAGACTGGGAGGATGGTGGTGACTTCGATTGTAATAGGGAAGTCTCCAAATGGGTACATGACTTAGCTATAAAGAATGACATCATAAACAAATTAGAAGAATAAGGAAGACTATTACATTGCTGGTGGAGCTGTGAATTGGTACAACCATTTGAGAAAGTAATTTGGAATTATGTAAATAAACTAAACTGTACATACCTTTGACCCAGAGATCCTACTACTTGGGCTTAAACCCCAGGAGGCTATTGATAAAAAAAACAACAAAAAACCTTCATATACACCAAAATATTTATGACAGAAAATTTTGCGATAGCAAAAAAATCAGAAACAAAGGAGATGTCATCAATTGGGCAATAACTAAACAAATTGTGGTACATGAATGTAATGAAATATTACTGTGCTGTAAGAAAGGATGAAAACAGATGAACATGAAAAGGTCTTCATGACAAAGTAAAATAAAATAGCTAAATAGCTAAGAAACAATATACATAATGACTACAACAGACACTTGACACTTACTAACTGTGTGACCCTGTGCAAATCAATTAATCCCTATTGCCTCACAAAACAAAACAAAATAAAAAGTGAACAAAGAACAAGCTTGGCTTGAAAAAAGAGATATGAAGGGGCAACTAGGTGGCACAGTGGATAAAGCACCCACCCTGTATTCAGGAGGACCTGAATTCAAATCTGGATTCAGACTTTTGACACTTACTAGCTGTGGGACCCTGGGCAAGTCACTTAACCCTCATTGCCCCACAAAAGAATGAGAGAGAGAGAGAGAGATGAGGGCACCCTGATGCCACCATTACTTTGCAGAGGTGGGAGGCCCATGAATGTTGAAGATTTCACATATTTTCAAACTTTTTCTATGTATCAGTCCTGCTGATCTTCTTCTTCTTCTTCTTCTTCTTCTTTGGCATGGGGCAATGAGAGTTAAGTGACTTGCCAGGGGTCACACAGCTAGTAAGTGTCAAGTGTCTGAGGTCAGATTTGAACTCAGGTCCTTCTGAATCCAGGGCCGATGCTTTAACCACTGTGCCACTTAGCTTCCCCCTTTTCCTCTTCTTTAAAAATTTTATTTGTAGTATGGGATGGCACTCTGGCAGGGGAAGAAGAAAGTTGCTGGAGGAAATTGTAGTAATGTGAAAAAAACAAACCAAAGACATCAATACAAATAAAAGAAGAGCAAGGAAGAAATTACCTTTGAGATATAGGGATAGAGGAAGAGTTTATGGCTAAACAAGCAATAGAGAGGATCACAGAAGTTAAAATGGATAATTTTGATTATATAAAATTGAAAAGTATTTAGACACATAAAACCAACACATCTAAAATTAGAAGGGAAGCAAGTACCTGGGGGGAAATCTTTGAAGCAAGTTTCTCTAAGGTCTTATTTCTAGGATATTTAGAGAATTGATCCAAATTTTTAAGAATAAAAGACACTCTCCAATTTATAAAAATGGTCATAGGATATGAATAGGCAGTTTTCAGACAAAAAAATCTCATCTATCAAGAGTTATAAGAAAAAATTCTTCAATTTACTAATAATTAGAGAAATGCAAATAAAATCAACTCTTAGGCTTTACCTCCTACCTATTGGATTGGCAAAGTTGACAAAACAGGAAAATGACAAATGCTGGGGGGACTGTGGGAAACCAGGTACATTACTGCTGTGTTGATGAGCTGTGAACTGGCCCAGCCAGCCTGGAAGCAATTGGGAACTATATCCCCAAAGTTTATAAACTGTGCATATTCTTTGACCCAGTGATACCATTACTATGTCTATACCCCAAAGAGAAAAGAAAAGAAAAGGACCCATATGTACAAAAAGATATATAGTGGCTCCTTTTGTGGTTGACAGAGAACTGGAAACTAAGGAGATACCTATTAATTGGGGAGTGCAAGAACACATTATGATTATGAATAAAATGGAATACTATTGTACTGTAAGAAATTATGATAATTTCAAAGAAACCAGGGAAGAGTTCTATGAACTTATACAGAGTGAAGTGAGCAGGACCTGAAAAAAAAGGTATAATATAAAAATAATATTGTAAAGACAAACAACTTTGAATGACTTAACAACTCTGACCAATAACCATGATTCCAGAATATTAAGAATAAAACATGCTCTCCATCTCTTGACAGAGAGGTGATGGAATTATATTGCAGATGGAGACATATTTTTGGGACATAGCCAATGTGGGAATTTATTTTATTTGATTATGCATATTTATTTAAAAGGTTTGTTTTCCTTTTTTTAATTAGGGGAGGAGGTACGAGAGAAGATAGATTTTTGTTCATTGAAAAATAAAATAATTTTTTAATTTAAGGAAAAAATAGTAGTGGGAAAATTCAGAGGAGGGGACGTTGGGTAAGGGGGAAAGACAATGAGTTGTTTTGGTTATGTTGGGTTTGAGATGTCTATATGACACTCATATCTAATAGGCAGCTAGAGCTGTGGAATTGGAGCTTAGAAGAGAGACTAAGGCTGGATATTTAGACCTGGGATTTATCTGCATAGAGATGATAACTAAATTCATGGGAGCAGATGAAATCACCAAGTCAAATAGTATAGAGAGAAAATAGAAGAGGGCCCAGGACAGAACACTGAGAGACACCCTCAGGGAATATGACAAGGATGCAGGTGCAGCAAAGTTAACTAAGAAGGAGAGGTCAGATAAGTAGGAAGAGAGCCAAAAGATAGCAAAGCCAAGAAAACCCAGGAAAAGGTCATCAGCACTATCAAATGTTTCAGAGAAGTCAAGAAGGACTGGGATTGAGAAAAGGCCATTACGTTTAGCAATGAAAGAAACATTGGTAATTTGGAGAAAGCAGTTTGAGTTGAACCATGAAATCAGAAATCAGATTGCAGTGGGTTTAGAAGAGAGTTAAGAGAGGCAGGAGAGGCACCAAGAATAAATTACATTTTCAGAGAGTTTGACAGAGAAAAGAAAGAGAGAGAGAGAGGATAATCACTACGAGGGATGATAAAATCAAATGAAGGTTTGGGGTAAATGGAAGAGGTATAGGCATATTTGTAGCCAGCAAGGAAGGATAGGGAGGGATTGATGACTGGGAGAAAGAAGGGTAGTAATGAACTGGAGGAGAAAAGAATAGAAATAAATTGACGTTATCAAGGGCTCTAGGTTAATTTTCCTAATTTCTAATACTTTTGTCATTCTGGGTCCCCACATGGTATCTACTACATCTCTCCTCCAGGCTCTAGGGGGTAACACTGAAAGGTTTGGGTTTTTAATATTATCATCTCTTATGAGCCCCCATCTGGTATATTTCTTCTGCTATCTTTGACCAGTTAACATCTCCCCCGTATCAATTAAACAATTAAGAGAGGGATATGAATTGAGAAAGGGAGAAAAGGGAATTATAGGTGAATGACTTTAATTTTTTTCATTTGAGGTCCTCAACTAAGAGGATGGGGAGGGGGATCAATGACAGGCTTAAGGAGAAATGCAAAAGTTTAATAAATTAAAAAAAACACAAATCAATCAATCATGGGTCCAGATGAAGATGTAGATATCACTTATTGAGCTCACTTATTGAGCATACAAATGATGCAGAGCTAGGAGTGATAGCTAATACACTGGATGAACAGAAACAGGGTTAAAAAAAAGATCTTAACAGAATAGAACAATTAAGTGGTTGAGCAAACAAGACAACATTTAATAGGGTTAAATGCAAAATCACACATATATAAGTAAATCAGTGGCACAACTACAAGATGGAGGACAACCGGCTTAATAGCAAGTCATGTGAAAAAGGACTTGAGTGGGTTTTTTTTTGTTTTTTTTTTTGTTTTGTTGGGTTTTTTGGGGGGGGGGGAGGCAATGAGGGTTAAGTGACTTGCCCAGGGTCACACAGCTAGTAAGTGTTAAGTGTCTGAGGTCAAATTTGAACTCAGGTCTTCCTGAATCCAGGGTCAGTGCTTTATCCACTGCACCACCTAGCTGTCCCTGAGACATCATTTTTTTTAACCCACAGAAGTCCAGAAAAAAGCACAGACAGGACATAGCAGAATTTATTATGTATTTATAAAATAACAAAAAATCAATTTATATAATGTGTAATCAATTTATAATAATAACAAATAATAGCTAGCATTTATATAGTACTTTAAGATTTGCAAAGTGCTTTACATGTGAATTAATTGATCCTAACAAGACCCTTTGAAATAGATGCTATTATCATCCCCATTTTTTTTTTTTTTTGCGGGGCAGTGAGGGTTAAGTGACTTGCCCAGGGTCACACAGCTAGTAAGTGTCAAGTGTCTGAGGCTGGATTTGAACTCAGGTCCTCTTGAATCCAGGGCTGGTGCTTTATCCACTGCACCACCTAGCTGCCCCCTATCACCCCCATTTTGCAGCTGAAACTAAGTCTCAGAGAGGTCAAGTGATTTGCCCAGTCACACAGCTAGCAAGTGTCTGAGGCAAGCTTCAAATCAGTACTTGTGCCCCACTCCTTTTCCACTTAGTTTCTTCTTATTTAAAGGAAAAGCACAAAGAAATGCCCATTTTACTAAGATCAGACTTAAAAAAAAAGTTTTTAAAAAATCACACATATAAAATGTTTGAAGTGTTCTGGAGTGAAAGAGATTAAATTTATTCTCTGTAGCTCCAGAGATGTTAGAATATATACTCCTTGTGAATAGGAACTATCTTGCTTCTATCTGTTTGTATCCACAGCATTTAACACAGTGCTTGGCATGTAGTAAGCACGTAATAAACATTTTTATTTATTCTTTCACTCGGGTGAATGAAGTCAGTGTTGGAGAAGTTCTGGGAAGACACGCACACTGTTATATATACTGCTAGTGGAGCTGTCAATTGTATCAACCATTTTGGAAAGCAATTTACAATTGCGAGAGAAGAGTCGCTAAACTATTTATACACAGACTTAGTGATCCTACTACCTGGCATAAACCCTCTAGAAAGAAAGCTCCCTAACATACCAATGCAACACTGGACAGCCTGTGGCTACACTTGTTGGTTTTCCAAGATGATCCCAGATGTTCTGCAGTGGTTATAGTAACCTGCACCAGCTTGCTTCCCATCTTCTTTAAATCCATAGTGTCACATTAAAATGAATAAACCAGCAAGGGAGTATACAATTCACCCACAAAATGGTAGGTAATCTACTCATGCCACCAGTATAGCGGTCTCATCAAGGTCTCTCTGACACATTCATAGAAGGATCCTTTTCCATCCTTGCTATATGCTGTGATACTTCTCAGTTGGGCAAGTTTAGGAAATCCCTTACTGTCCAGGTTCAAAATTTATACTGGGGGATGAAAATTCAGTATCACCTCGAAATATTTAAAAAAAAAAATTTTTTTTGTGAGGCAATTGGGGTTAAGTGACTTGCCCAGGGTCACACAGCTAGTAAGTGTCTGAGGCCGGATTTGAACTCAGGTACTCCTGAATCCAGGGCTGGTGCTTATCCACTGTGCCATCTAGCTGCCCCGAAATATATTTTTTTTAATTATGGGGAACCTCACCTGCACCTGGAATTTCTTTCTTTTTTTTTCTTTTCTTTTCTTTTTTTTTTGGTGGGGCAATAAGGGTTAAGTGATTTCCCCAGGATTACACAGCTAGTAAGTGTCGAGTGTCTTAGGTGGAGTTTGAACTCAGGTCCTTCTGAATCCAGGGCCAGTGCTTTATCCACTGTGCTACCTAGCTGCCCCCTAATATTTCTCCAGCCCAACTGACTCTATATTTATATCACAGAGGCAGTAAACTTTCTGTAATCTCATGGTTTATGAAACATAGCAAAAGTATAAATAAAGCACTTTAATAAAATAATAATAATCAAGAAAGCAAATATTTATATAGCAGCTCCCAAAGCTGCTGGTTTTTTACATAGATTATCTTATTTTATTATCACATCAACCTTAGGAGGTAGGTGCTATTATTATCCCCACTTAATAGATGAGAAAACCGAGGCAAATAGTGTTTAAGTGATTTCCTTAGAGTTTGCCAAGATAGTATATGGGGCAGCAGTGCATAGAGTGCTGGACCTGTAATTAGAAAGACCTGAGTTCAAATCCAAGCTCAGACACTAACTGTGTGACTCTGGGCAAGTCATAGCCCTGTTTGCCTCAGTTTCCTCATCTATAAAATGAGCTAGAGAAGGAAATAGCGAATCACTCTAGTATCTCTGCCAGGGAAACCCCAAATGGGTCATGAAGAGTCAGATATGACTGAATAACGACATACAGATAGTAAATGTTTGAAGTGGGATTCAAATTCAGGTTTCTCTAACTCGAACTCCAGAACTCTAGATCCTAGATGTCACCTGGTAGTTGCCCCAAACTTCCTCCCACCTTTTCCCCCCATGAGGTGTCAGAGAGATACAATTCCAAAACGTTTGCTCCACCCTTTACCCAGGAAGACATGAAAAAGATCAAGGGGAGGCATTCTATGCCTGGTGAAAAAAGTAGAATGGGTGCTAGGATTTGGATGGTAATCCCAGCCTTCTCACCAGTGCCACTGAGTTTTTTGGAAGCTCCTCTGGCCCACTACCTAGTGCAGACCTGCTTCAACACATGCTAGTCCCTGATGGGCTCCTCTGGCTCCTGGTCCAATCCTAGCTCTCTCTGAAGCTCAGCAGGAGCACCAGCAGTGGGCCTTGGAGGCAGCCACGGGGACAGTAGCAGCAGCAGCAGCTTCAGGAGCGCTCAGCCTAGAGAAAGGAAGGAGGTCAGACCACTGGTCAGGAAGAGATTACAGAGGGCCCTTTGCTGGCATTAGGTGCAGCTGGCACTGACTGTCAGCTCTATTGCCCATGAACAGTTTTAGGTCATGGTTCCAGGACAGAGAGGAATTCTTGTGATCAGTCAAAAACAGAACAGGGGTCTTGGTCACAGTTCCAGGGCCAAAGGAGCATTACGAATTGTGGTTGCAGGTGAGCAGGAGCCTTTCCTGGGTAAAGACCATAGAGTAGACCAGGAGAGCAGTAACCATACCTCTTCCAGAACCACACCACTTTGGAAGTACTGAAAACTTCCAGATCCTCCAGAAATAATTCAGAAAATGGCAGCATGAAAAAGGCTGAAGCTTTGCATAGTGTTTCCCTTCCCCTAGGAGAGCACAGCCCAATTTTAACATAAAATTCAAAGTCAAGAAATAGGCTGGGAAAATGAGTAAACAACAAAAAAAGAATCTGACCATAAAAAACTACTATGGTGTCAGGGAAGACCAAGACATAACTTAGAAGACAACAATGTGAAAATAGCTACAAGCAAAGCCTCAAAGAAAAATGTTAATTAGACCTAACACCAACAATAATTCCTGGAAGAGTTAAAGAAAGATTTAAGACTGGTAGAGGAAAAATTGGGAAAATGAATGAAATTAATGCAAGAAAATGATAAAAATAGAATTATTAGGGGGTAGCTAAGTGGCGCAGTGGATGAAGCACAAGCCCTGGATTCAGGAGGACCTGAGTTCAAATCCAGCCTCAGACACTTGACACTTACTAGCTGTGTGACCCTGGGCAAGTCACTTAGCCCTCATTGCCCTGCAAAAAAGAAAATGAAAATAGAATTATTAGCTTGGTAAAAGAAGCACAAAAAATACTGAAGAAAATATCATCATAGGAGACTGGGTGAGAAAAGAGAAAGGGACAGATGCAAAAGATATTGAGATAGAAATTAGATTTGAAAACAATGTCTGTCTTCAGTGCTGATATTTCTTGAGTGCTAGACCTGTACTTCTGGTAGTGTGAAGAGCATTTCAGTTTGGAGAGCTGTGGCATCTCAAATTCAACAAGTTCAAAACCGAGTTCATTATCTTTCCTTCTAAGAGGGTTCCTCCTTGTGACTTTACTTTTGTTCAGTGGCACTGACATTTACCCACTCTTCTGTGTTCAAAACTTTGTTTATTTTTTACTTCTCCCCACCCTCACCTCCCTGCCCCATCCACCCTTCTTGTTGAGTCATGTCCAACTCTTCATGACCCCATTTGGGAGTTTCCTGCCAAAGATACTGGAGTTGTTTGCCATTTCTTCTCCAGCTCATTCTACAGATGAGTAAATTGAGGCAAACAGGGTTAAGTGACTTGTCCAAGGCCACATAGCTGCTAAGTGTTAGAGGCCATATTGGAACTCAGGAAGATGAGTCTTCCTGATTCCAGGCCTGGCACTCTATCCACCGTGTCACCTAGCCGTCCAATCCACTCTACCTCTGCAATATTTCTCAGTTTCCCTTCCTTTCTACTTCCCCTGCCAACATCCTAGAATGGGGCCTTATATGTTCTATCCTTCCTCCCCATAACTGTTGCACTAGCCTTCTAAGTGGTCTTCCCACCTCCATTTTCTCTGCCTTTCAACCCATCCATATGACTACTAGATTAACAATTTTGTTGCTCAGTCATTTTCAGTTGTGTCTGACTCTGTGACCAGATTTGAACTCAAGTCTTCCTGACTTCAGGCCAGAAGCTCTATCTCCTGCATCCCTTAGCTGCCCTAATAAACCCTGGGTAGAGTCGGTTTTATCAATAGCACACTGGGCCTCTACTCTTCTATTTGCCATCCTAGAAACCTTCAAGAGAAACAGTCTTCCAGGCCCACCACTCCTCTATCTGTGTAGATTTCCTGTATTAGACTATAAGCTCTAGGAGGGCAGGGACCCAGTCCTAATCAACAAGCATTTAGTGTACAACCACTGTGTGCTAGACTCAAGGGATTTATATGCAGTACTCGAGTTTACATTCTAACCAGGGAGACAAGGACCTATATTAATACAGATGGCACAATAGATAGAATGCCTGTGCTGGAGTCAGGAAGACCCGAGTTCAAATCTGACCTCAGATACTTAATAGTTGACCCTGGATGTCACTTTGCCTCAATTTCCTCATCTGTAAAATGGGGATAACAGCATCTGAGGATTGTTGTGAGGATCAAATGAGATGTCTGTAAAGCACTTAGCAGTTTCTAAGCTATTAATATTAGCTAGTAATAGCTAATTTAAAATACAAGGTTGCTTTGAAAGGGGGGACACATACACACATACAAAAGGGAAGGTAATAGCACCTAATACGTTTAATATTTATCTCCTAGGGCCTAGCAGCACTCTGAACACAGTAGCAGCTTTGTGCTTATCTTTCACCCCTAAATTGTAAGCTCTTTAGCCCCTCCCCCTTGTGTATTCCCATTGCCTGGCACTTTACATGTTTAACAAATATTTCAATATTTCACTGAATATGGAAGAGGAAGAATCACCAAATGACTTTCTTACAACTGAGAACATAGCAAATCTCGTAAGAAAACTAGGGATTTAGGGTTTAGGAGGAAGGTGGTAGCACCTGAGTCCCAAGAATAGGCAGGACAGCAAACAAAATTTGGAGCAAGGGGGTGTGAACTTGGATGCCTTCTCCTTCTGACTTTCATTTGTTCAGCTGTTGATAAAACCAGAATCGAAACCTAACCATCCCTTCTTTTTCTCTGTTCCAAGAGATGAGAAGAATCAACTTCTTATCTTATTAAAGCTCAGATTGGCTGAAAAGGACCCCATAATACAGTGGGAGGGACTGAAGTTAGGCAGTAGGAAGACTTCCTAATCCATTGGGTACTGGAAAGTGGGAGTAAGGAGGGAGGGAGGGCCTTATTCTTGGAGATCTGGGCAGAGGATAGATTCTCTGGAAGCTGGATACAGACTGGCTCGAGGGTGGAGGGAGGGGTGACCCCAAAGGTGAGTAGGGAATTAATAAGTTAACAACAAATGTGGTTGAAACAGCAAATTTTATTCAAAACAAAGTTGGAAGGGTAATAGGACAGAAATTGGGTGGTTGGGGAAAGGGGAGGAAGAACAGATGGACAAGAAATACAGTGCCAGGCCAATAGACCTAGAGAGGCCACACAGATAAGTCAGAACAGAAAAAAAGAAAATCTAGGAACTAGGAGTCGAGAAAAGGGGGAAAAAGAGAAAACCATGTATACTGTATCAAACTGAGTATAAAAAGTTGAAGTTTAAGAGAGAACCCTACTGCCCCAAATAAGTGATTTTTAAATATAAAGGGAACTATGAGTTTTCTACTAGTATGGATATAAGGCAATTTTGAATAAAAGAATTCTTTATGCCCACACATGAGGTGAACTCAAATATACAGAAGACAATGAACATTAGGGCTAGGAATATACAATCATTCTGAGTAATGGTAGTGGAGAAATAAATATCCTATTGACACAAGAATAAAGCAGTTGTTTTTTTTTAAAACAAAGGTAGGTTGGAGGACAAATGAGATTAGAGGTTAAAATAGGCTATGCTTTATCTACCATAATGGGGAGAAAGAGCTACCATTGGTACCAAGTAGTAACTCTATACTATCTCTCCTTTTCCAACCCATTAGATGGTAAACTTCTTGAGGGCAGGGCCCATCTTTTGCTTCTTTTTCTATCCCCACAGCACAGTGCCTGGCAATGATAGGTGCTTAATGAACGTTTATTGATTAAACTTTTGTAAAAAATAGTTCAGAATGGAGGGGCACTTTGGAGCTGGGGTTTAGGCAGTTCTAATTGCTGAAGAGCCTTCTCTTTGGAAGTTGAAGTACTAGCTTTAGTCTCTCTGGATCTATAATCATAAGGCCTGGGTTCAGATCAGGCTCTGCAACTTACTCTATGACCATCACAAGCCACTTCATCTCTGTGAGTCCCAGTTTCTCCATCTGTAAAAAGATGGGGTTGGGCTGGATGACCCAAGGCCTAGCTCTAAATCTATACCCCTCTGATCTATCAGTCTCTGCAGAAGGCAAAGTCAAGGAGCCTGGGCCAGGGACTGTGCTTGCAATACAAAAATCGGTCACTAGAGCGCAACAGATGCTGTCACTACCCCCACCCAACTGCCCACCCACGTCTAATTTATTCAACTACATAGTAACACACTTAGGGTGTGGAGAATCAGCAGCAAAGGGCTAAAATCAGCAATGCTCCCTGGATTCCTCTTTCTGTAAGGTTGGGCTCTGGCCAGCAGAGGGGTCCTGCCTGAGGAGGGCCAGTTCTGCTATTGTCTGCCATGATCATGATCCATCAAGAGTTCTATATTCAGTTCAGGCTGGAGTGTGACCAGGCTTGCGACATGACCAACCCAATCCCACCAGAAGATCCCATGGAAGGCAAGTCACCCTTGTTCTACTTGGATGGAAGGCATGGAGAGGCAGATTTAGGGTTGATGTAAATGGGCAGCCTGGGGAGGGAGTGAGCTCCCCATCAGTGGAGGTGGAGTTCTTTGGGCAGAAGCTGGAGTACCACGTGTGGGTGCGTGTACGTGTACGTGTACGTGTACGTGTGTGTGAGTCGTGCATAAAGTCAGGGTTGGGTTAGATGACCTGCATTTCCTTCCCAACTCTGAGGTTCTCTATGATTCTGGGCTACTGGAGGAATGGAGGAAGAAGCAAAAAGCACCCCCACCCCCCTCCCCAAAGCAGCGGCTCCTGCACAGGGGAGAGAATGAGTCAGCCAGGACGCCGTGTTGGGGTCTTTGCAGTTCGGCACGTGTTTGGTTAAAACAGCTGGAATGGAGTAAAGGGATGTTCCGCGCTCCCCCCCCCCCATCACTTCAGGAATAACTTCTTATTGAGAAGAAAGACAAGGAGATTGACGTTGACCTTGGCCTTGCTGAAGAGGTTCGTGACGGCTACGCCTTCGTACTGGAGTTGGAGGAGGTCCTGGGGAAGAGGGGAGGGTCGCTGAAGACCTTGGCTCGAACCCTACCTCAGAGAGGCCTTGTGACCCTATAGGCAAGCCGCAGCCTCTCTGAGCCTCAGTCTCCTCATCTGAAAAATGGGGAGAATAACGCCTCTCCCTTGCCAAGCTCAACTGGCAAACCACTTTGCAAACCTTAAAGCCCTGTATGAATGTTGGCTGCCTTCCTCCTTTTCATCTTCACCACATTTACTCCATCCCCCCCCCCCCCCCCCCGCCCCGCTCTGATACTCCCTAGGTGTAGGATGGTGGAGAAAGCGCTTCACTTCTAGCCTGTTTCTTCTGAGATTGCCTTCAGCTTTCTAACCCTGTATACATCTTATACTATACATAGTTGTTTGCTTGTTGTTTCCCGGTTAGACTGTGAACTCCCTGAGGGCAGGGACTACATATCTCTTTCTTTGTATATCCCCAGCATTTTAGCATAGTACTTGGCACACTGACTAGGTATTTTAGAGGGATGTGGGGAATTAATGTGGGCTACTGTTATCTGATAACAGGCCCAAATGATTTGGGGGCTCAGGGAGGGTCTGCACTGAGCCGGGCCTCTCTCTCTCTTTTTTTTGTGGGGCAATGGGGGTTAAGTGACTTGCCCAGGGTCACACAGCTAGTAAGTGTCAAGTGTTGGAGGCCAGATTTGAACTCAGGTCCTCCTGAATCCAGGGCTAGTGTTTTATCCACTGTGCCACCTAGCTGCCCCCAGGCCTCTCTTTTTGCAGCTGCTGCCATGAGTCGGGATGTGTTGCCCCCTAGGGGGTTAAGGGGTAATAGGTAAGGAGGAGGAAGGAGCAGAGCTAATCTCATTTTCTCTAAGAATTCCAGGAGCAAAGCAGATGACCCCTGAAGAACGAAAATGGGGAGACCACACTGACCGAGTCTGCCGCACCAGTGAAACTGCCCACAAAGCAGAGTGAGAACAGGGAAGAAGCCAATTAGGATCCCCATTCCCACTGCTTCCCTAGGGTAGCATGGGAAAGGATTCCTCCAGCCCTTACCCAGCCCAGGAGGAGCCAACTTCTCTCAAGCTTTGGGTTTCACATCCCCTCACGTCTCCCAGAGGAAGCATCCTATGTCCCCTCCCTCTCTCTAGAATGGAGAGTCACCTCCGAGTGCCAGGGACAAGTCACTCACCATACTCAGACCAAATTTCCCCTCACCTGATAGTGAACCTGAAATCTCTCCATGTCCACGCCCATGAACTTGGCATTCACCTCAAACTTTCCTGCCTCTTCCCCAGGAATGATGTCAAAGATGACATTGCGAAAGCTGTCAGAGAAATAGGATCCAAAAGGAGGTGGGTGATCACTTTGTCCCTCCAGAGACCGATCCCCATATTTACAGAGGGAGAATGTTTCAGTCTTCCCTTCTCAACAGAACAAGGGCAGTGATAAAAATTATTCACATCCCTGGCTTCCCCTCTTGCCTCCTTCTCATTAAAGGGTCTCAACCATATGCATTTAGCCCCAATTCCTTATCATAGGCTCAAAATTCCCCCATGTCTTCCAGGGCCCTCTGGATCAGCCTGTTCCACACTCTAATGGGGCAAATGTGTCCCCCTCTTCCCCCATCCCACCTCTGAGCCTCACATAGACCATCATCCTCCCTGCTGGAGACACGCTCCCATTTTGCACAAATCTCATCCTTTCTGTTCTTTTCAACTCTGCTCAGTCTGTTAGCCTTCCCAGAGGCATAGCACTCAATTTTACTCTCCAGAAATTACTCCCCATCCTCCTGTTCCAAAGTCTAGCTGGCTATTCTGCCCTTGTCCTTCTGTGCCTGGGCATGGGCCATCTCACCAATCAGACTGGAGCATTCCAAGGGCAGGAGGGAAAATTATCGATTGACTTGGTTAGAGATTCCCACATACCCCACCCTGGGGGATACACTCACTGAGTGACTGGCAAGTCCTCGATTTCCACCAGGACCCCCTTTTCCAAGAGCTGGGCAGCGGTGTAACGTAGAGATGGCTGCTTCTTCCCCTTTTTATCATTCCTGTTTTAATATTTTAAAAAGATTCAAGAGAATCCACTCAAATGTCTCTTCCTGGGAAATGAGACTTCCTGTTATTATAGTAGAAGGGGATAGAAGGACACCCCATTGGCTGAGGTTTAAAATAACTCACTTTGTTGGGGGGAGCGGTGTTCCGTTTGATCTTGGGGATCATTTAGGGATTAAATAACTGAGCAAAAGTTTTTTAAAAGATTTAACTGTTGCCATGGAGAATGATAGAGGGGAAACAAAGGCAACAGGATGGCTTAAGAGTTGAACTCGAAGACCAATCCCTCGAAGGCCATCCCTAAAAGGGGGGGAGGGGGCAGTGTTGAAAAGACAGTGCCATGGCCTGACTCTTCTGCCATGCTGGGACCCAGGACCCTACTTTTTGCCATGGGCCAGGTTGTCCAGACAGGTACGGATGTACTGGTTGTAATAGTCGCCCTGCTCCTCATAGAAGGCTGTCTTGGCCTGCAGGCCCTGGAAGGTGGCCCGAAGCTTCACCAGTTCCACCCTTCTCCTCTGCCGGTAACGGCGCTGGTTTCGAATGTCCTGGAGGGAAGAGGAAGAACAAGGACAAGGAGGAGGAGAACAGAGGGGACAGGGTCAGGACTTCAGCATTCATCCACTCCTCACCTTAGTCTCCAGGCAAGACGAATATTGAAGATGCCCAGTTAGTTGTTAATAACTTTTCCCTATTTGGGGAAGTGCTAGTGGGGCCTAGAACCATTCTAATGAACTTATTACACGTTATGGTGCATTAGAGCTACCCATGATTCTGTATTATTCTCCTACTAGACCCCATGAGGGAAGGGACTCTTGTCTTACCTAAGCTTGGTATCTTTTCTAGGGTATACCCTCAGGGCTCTATAAACAGCAATAATTATTTGTGGAATAAAGGAATAAGGAGAGGTAAGTTTCAAGGATATCCCTGAGACAGGAAGAGAAGTAGGATTTCAAGTCTCTTCCTTCTAGATAAAGGACAAAGTACTTGGCCCCTCTCTCCATTCAGAGGGGGATTGGTTTGAGGCCTCCAGCCTCCTGGGAGAAAAGGAAGATATTCCAACAGTTCTCCTCCTCAGAACAGTCGAAGGGTCTCTAGGAAGAGAGTCTTGGGGTCTCCATGTTCCCATGGTCCCACCTGCTTGGTTTTTGGTGTCAGTGCAGAACCGGGTAGGGTATCTGGCTAGTTACCTGGGCTATCTCATCCACCAGCCCCTGGTAGCCATCAGCAGAAGTCACGAGTCCCAGACTCTCAAGGTGACGCAGGTTCTTCAGGACTCGCCGCTGCTTTTCTCTTATCGATAGGAGGGACTGGGCAGCCAGGGATCGACGGCGTTTCAGCGGCTCTGGGGTCTGGGCCTCAAAGGCTTGGCGACGGGACATCAGTAAGCGATGGGCAGTTTCCTGAAGGAAAGAAGAGGCACAAGACTCCTACACTATCTCCACCATCCCCCCTGCCAGGGCAGCCCCACAGAGGAAGGAAAGGAGACTTCTGGGGGAGACATCTTGACTCCAGAGGTAAGAGGAGAAGGTAGAAGGCCCAAGGTCCAATTTCTATAGTGGAAGCCAGATTAGAGGCTGGGTGTCCTTTTGCTGTAGGTCTTTGGAAAGGTGGTTTAAACTGTCTGGACTTTCCTTTCCCCTCACATATGGGGCAGCTAGGTGATGCAGGGGGATGGAGCACCAAGCCTCAAGAAGACTCATCTTCCCGAGTTCAAATCTGGCCTCAGGCATTTCCTAGCTATGGGACCCTGGGCAAGTCACCCTGTTTGCCTCAGTTTACTCATCTGTAAAATGAGTTGGAGAAGGAAATGGTAAACCACTGCATTATCTCTGCCTAAAAAAACCTCAAACGGGTCACAAAGAGTTGGGCATGACTGAAAAATGACTGAACATTGTCCACATCGATAGGGAGAAACGTAATCAAGAGGGTAAAGTACAAGGGCCTGCCAGGAAGGGAATTCTCCTGAGCTAAGCTGGGGTCACAACAGGCTTGTCTATTGAGAGCAGGGCAGAGCAGGCCTGAATCCAGAGCATGAAAGATTTGTTAGCTATGAAAGAGGTCTTTCAGACTAGGATTATTTAGGGATGGAAGGAGTGAAGAGCAACATTACATCTTACCTCTCAGGGAAGGCTGAGGGTGCTCCTCCCTTGCCTGCCACCTTCTCCTTATCTCTGGGAACCCCCTAATTTTGGTTCCACTCTAGCCAGCTCGACCTGCTCTTCACTCCTATCCATGCCCCACCCCCCCCTTCTCTCCCAGTTCAAAAGATTCCATTATCTCTGCATAGGATGCCTTTCTTCACCCCCATCCCCCTTGTCCCACGCTCGCCTTTGTTGTTGTTCAGTTGTGTCTGACTCTTTGAGATCCGTGGACCCTAGAAGACCACTGTCCATGGAGTAATCTTGGCAGAGACACTGGAGTGGTTTGCCATTTCCTTCTCCAGTGGATTAAGGAAAACAGAGGGGAAGTGATTTGCCCAGGATTGCACAGGTAGTAAGTGTCTGAGTTCAGGTTTTCCTGACTCCAGGTCCAGTGTTCTATCCTAGCTGCCTCTTCTCCCTATCTTGTCTCCTCTTGCCCATCTAGTACTGGTACCATTTGTTTCTGTTTCCTATAGGATGTGCTTTATCTCACACATCAGGAATAGGGGGAACTTCTCCAGGGCTCCTCCTTCCATTGCTTTTCCCTCTAATGGGCAGCACTCCAGGGTCTGTCTGGGTAATCCAGGTAGGGGTACCAATTAAGGATGACTGACTGAGATGGTTCTGTACCTCCCCCCAACTCAACCTCACCTGTTCTCCTGACGGTAAAACAGACAGGATGTCCTGAAGGGAATCTCCTGCTTGGAACTGGATGATATCAACCAACATCTGCTTGGTGCTGTGAAGGAGAGTGAAGTGGATCCCCTTGAGGAAAGGGGAAAGGAGGAAAGGAGGCAGTGGGAGGTCACCCCAGCCTCAGGGGTGTTTGGTGGAGGGTGGGAGATTCAGTCATTGGGATTGTCTTCAAGTAAGCTGTCTCTGAGACTCCAAGACAGAATCACAGAACGTTAGAATTAGAAGGAACCTCTAAGCCATCAAAGTCCACTGTATACCCAAATAGGCAATCCCTTCACAACACTCTTGATAAGTGATCTTCCGGCTTCTATTTAAGGAGCTCCAGAAATGGGGAACCCACCACAGCTTGAGGCAGTCAGCCTCTTCCCTTTCTGGACTGCTCTATTTACACAATGAGTGTAATCTATAAGTCCTCTTTATATTAAGATGACAGAGAAGCCTTGCAGCTCATTCTTCACACCCCACCCCCAACCATCTAAAAACCAGCACCCCCCCCAACTACAGAACAATAGAGAAGGGGGCGGGTGGGGCCTGTCCTTCAGTTCATTGATTGAATGAGAACAAGAAAGCAAGGTGGCAGAAACTGAAGCAAGGGGGAAGCCAATCAAACTTTCTCCTGGGCAGGCAAATAGCCAGGCAAGGGTACCAGCTGTCTGAGGGGCAGACAGAGCTGCAGCACAGGGGCACCGCTCACCTCAGCAAGAGGCTCCTGACATTTGTGTCCTCACGGTCGGTCTCCAGCCCCTCGAATTTGTTGGTGAGCGTCAGGGACATTTCCAGCTGGCTCATGTCTGAGTTTCCATCTGAAGGCAAATTCTCTCCTGGAAACGGGACAGGGTAGGGAGTCAGGGACACAGAGAGCTCTTGGGCTTCCTCTCAGCCCCTCCATCTCTCCTTCCTTTCCCCCAGCTCCTGAAAGTCGGCCTTCTCCAGGAAGACTTCCCAGAGCCAAAGAGTAGGGAGGGTTTGCTCTTGCCCCATCTTGTTGCTGCCCATCAGAAATGGTCAAACTGTGGAAAAGATGAAGAAGCAGCTGAGGCCTGTTTACAGAGCTGATGTCCACTCTCATTCTGCCTTTGATAAGTCCATTCCCATGTGTCTCTCTCCCTCCTAGGGAGGACAAATCATAAATAACAGACTAGCTGACATCTCTGTGGCTTACAAAAGACTTTCCTTTGAATAACTCTTGCATGGTAGATCATGTGAACATTATTATTCTTATGTTACTGATGAAGAAACAAAGGGTCATGGAAGTGATTTGCCCAAGATCACACAGTAAGAATCAGAGTGAAGATGCAAACTTAGATCTGAGTTGGGGAAATGCCACTGCCTTCCCTTTCTGCAGAGGTGGGGGACTATGGGACTCCCACACTTATTGTGAGGAATAGTTGCTGTGTTGTTTGGTTTTCTCTAACCCTTTCTTTCTTTTTTAAAGTTTCTGTGGCAGGGGATGGCCCAATGGGTGGGCAATATACATAGGAATAAGATGTAAAGACAAAGGGTTATCGATAAAAATGCGATGTAATAATAACACAAAACAGAAACATGAAGCCTTCTGCTTATAACTCTAGAGTCTTCCATTATTTCACCTTAACAGAAAAAAAAAAAAAAGGCAGACATTTACTTAGCTCTTTACAGTTTACAATGATGTTCAATGTGGATATTTAATTTGTGTAACTTCAGTTTTGAAGTAGGTTTTGTATCTCTTGCCTTCTCAATGAGTAGGAGGAAGGAGAGAATTTGGAATTAAGAATAAAGTTGGATTAAAAAACAAAACAAAAATACAGTTAAAATGTACTTTTAGTATATTGCCTCACCAAAAAACAAAACAAACAAACAAAACAAACCCAATTAGTCTGTCACTCAGTCTTTAAGGTTTGCATGATTTGCCCAGGGTCATGTAACTAGTAGGCAGTGAGGTAGCACATTGGGTAGAGCACTGGATCTGGAGCCAGGAAACACACACACACAACCCCCCACACCACCCATATTGCAGCACTGCCTCTGGAGTCAGAGGAAATTGGTTCAAATATTGCTTCTGACACTATCAGTGGGGTTTAGGGACTTGCCAGAGGCTCCCAGAGCCAAAACTAGAAGCCAAGGCTTCTGGCTCCCCTCTTTCTCCCATGTTGTGGGACAACCAGGGACACCCAAGACTTTATACTGAGGTTGGGTGCCCTTCTTTACAATGTGGTCCAGCACCTGGAGTCAGGAGACCTGGGTTCAGATCCCAAGTCAGACCATTGCTAACTGTGTGACCTAGGAAAAGTCACCAGACCTCTGTCACCCTCACTTAGGAGTTTGTGTGCCTGCGTTTGCAGGGCAGAGGGGAAGGTGAGCTATCTGTGGGAGCTAATGAGATGATGTTTATAAAAAGTGCTTCACACATAGCAGCTCCTATAGAAATGCTGATGGCTGATGATGGGCCTCACCTATCAGGGCTGGAATTGTAGGCAGCTCCCCTAGATCCTCCAGGAGCTCATGCAGAGGGTCCCGGTGATCTGGTGCGATTGAGTCCTGATGTTCCAGGAGCAGCTATGAAGGAAGAGATGGGAGAGGTCAGGGTGGGGGTGCAGACTCAGCCCTCCTGCTCCCTCCCTGGATATCTCAGTCCCTGCCACCTGTCACAGGAGGCCCGGAGCATCCCAGATGGCAGGGCAGGTGCCGAGCTCTCTCCCCGCTCCCTCCTCACCCTGTGTGTGTTAATGAGCTCTCCAACAGTGATGTAGACCATGGGCTTGGCCACAGCCACCATGTCTGAGTACTCATCCATGGCGAAGCGTTCCTCAGGTTCTGGTACCCGGCAGGCTTTGCAGATAAACTTCCTGTCCCAGAGAGGGAGGGAAAGAGGTGTGACGTGAGGGAGGAGGAAAGGTCTCCAGTCTTAGCATCTCCATCAGTCATGGTCAGCTACCCCAACATATGCTCACATACTCCCTGCCACCCCCTCAAGACTTGCAGGGGTTCCAAGTCAAGGCCTGGCCAGGCCTCCCAGATCCCTCCTCCCCTTTGACCTACTCTATTCTCCCAGGCTGCCTGGGACTCTACAATCAGAGGGGGACCTTAGAGATCAATGGTCCAAATTGGTCATTTTATGGACCACAGTAAAAAGAGGCCAGCACAGGAAGTCAAGAGACTTGGGTTCAAATCCCAATATAAACAAGTGCCACCTTGTTTGTGTGGCCTTAGGCAGACTGCTTAGCTCTTTCTGCCTCAGCTTTCTCCTCTATAAAATGGGAACCTTAATACCTGAACGACCTCCCAGGATTATTGTGAAGAAAGCATTCTATCAACTTTAACACGATAGAGAAATCTAAGTTTTTCAAAACTTTTTCAAGGTCACACAACCAATAAAGAATTGCTCTCCACTCAACATTCTTTCCCTTGGGCACCCAGAATTCTTCCATAAGGGGAGTGGGAGAGGGAGAAGATTTCCACAGGGGCCAAGGACAGGTGGGGTTGTGACCCACAGACCTGAACTTGAGGTATGTCTCCTCCAGGTAGGAGTTCAGAACTCGAAGGTGCCCATTCTCCCCAGAGAAGGGCTTGCCAGCCGCAGCATGCTGGAGAAGCTGGGCTACAGCTCCCAAGATGTGGCGCTGGGAGGGCGTCAGGGCCCCACCTGCTGCCAAGTCCACGATATCGAAGGCATCGGGGGCTACCACAGCTGGGTTCAGGAATCGGTAGTACAAGAGGTTCCCTACCACCTGAGGGTGTAGAATAAAGGAGAGAATCACAAATCAGCTCCCATCAGAGCCCTCTGGCACCTTTGGGTCCCGTCCGAGTTCTTCAAGGGGTCTTGCCCAACATCCCACAGTAAAGCAGGGCAGAATCATGGCTGCCTCAACCAGCAGAGCTCTAGAAGAGAAGGAAAATCCAGTTCGTTTAGCCTCAAGGCTGTGGTCAATTTAATTCTCCTTTCTTGGAGGTCCACTGTTTGCCTTTCTTCCTTTCTTTTCTTCTGGGGACATCTCTGGGACCAGCAAGGCTAAGAGAGAGGTTGTCCTGTTTGGAGACAAGGGGATGGATGGGGTGACCTGGCATCCTTAGCACTCACCTTACAGATCTCACTTTCTGTAGCAGCGGGAAACTTCTCAGCCAGGGAAGTCTTCAGGACCTTTGCGACATAACGCATCCCATACCTGGAACAGTAGGACAGGGGCCTTAACACAGCACCTTCCTCATTTCTCTCCCCACCCCCAACAGCACTGGCATCAAGCGAGGGAATGCCTCTATCTGCTGTCCAGGCTTATGCCCTCTGAAGTCATCTCTGAAAAGGAAGATCGAGGGACTCCTCCTAAACTTCCAGCTGCACCCCGCCTTAGATCCTTTCCAAATATGTCTTGGCCCTGTCTCTTATCTGAATCCCCATTGCCACCACCCTGGCACAGATTCTCAATGGCCCAGACTGCTGTCTCTCTGCCTCTGGCCTCTCCCTTCCTCTAGTCTGTCTTGCACAGATGCCACCAATTTACCTTCCTAGAACATTATGTTCCTTCCATGCTCAAGAATCTACCATAACTCCCTATGACCACATGTACAATGTCCACCTAACATATGCGATCATCAAATCCAGAATTCTGAGCAGTCTCTAAACGTGGTACTGAGAAACATGCCATGGAAGGAGGCCGATGCCTGCCATAGTGTTAGCCAGCCTCCAAGGTCAAGAACTGACCAACCAACAAGGAAGCTTTCGATGAACACATAGTATGTGTTGGTCCTATGATAAAGATGGACCTCCAATGCTTTTGGCACTCCCTGATGTTAAATTTGCACAGCTGGCATTTACAGAGAGCTTTGGGTTTGCAAAGTGCTTTACATATAATAATGATAGCTAATGTACATAGGACTTACTACAAGCCAGGCACTATGCTATGCACTTCACAATTATGATCTCATTTGGTTCTCACAACAACCCTGGAGGTAGGTGCTGTTGTTATCCCAATTATAAAGATGAGGAAATTGAGGCAAACAGGGGTTCAGTGACTTCCCCAGGGTCACACAGCTAATAAATGTCTGAGTCTGAATTTGAACTCAGGTTTCCACTATGCGACCTTGCTGCACTCGTGATGTCTCATCATGGTTTGGGGGGTGATCCTTGGTTCTAGAAGGCAGGGTCTACCATGCTTGAAAGACTTCAGTCAACAACTAACAAGCATTTATTAACATTTTGTTAATAGCAGCAGCATTTATCTGCTCTGTTCTAAGTTGTATGCTCAGTGCTGCGATACAGAAAACTCTCAGGGGGGGGGGATGACAATATGTAAATAACTATGTATATACAAGGTATATAAATGGGAGGTAACCTCAACAGAAAGGCACTGGAGCAGTGGGGGTGGGGGTTTGAGGTGAGTCTGGTGGACAGCAGGGAGGCAAAGCATTCTGGGCATAGTGGACAGCCAGTGAAAGGCACTGCTGGGGCAGGTAGGTGGCACAGTGGATAGAGCACCAGCCCTAGAGTCAGGAGGACCCGAGTTCAAATCTGACCTCAGACACTTATTAGTTGTGTGACCGTGGGAAAGTCACTTAACCTCATTGCCTCCCAGAAACAAAAAGAGAAAAGGTGCCACAAGGGAGTAAAGTATAAGAAGAGTAGAGGGGGCATCTAGGTGGTGCAGTGGATGAAGCACTGGTCCTGGATTCAGGAGGACCTGAGTTCAAATCTGGCCTCAGACACTTGACACTTACTAGCTGTGTGACTCTGGGCAAGTCACACAAGTCACTCATTGCCCCACAAGGGAAAAAAAAGAGTAAAAGGGGACCAGGCTTGGGGAGGGCTCTAAAAACCAGTCAATCAGTAAGCATTTCTTAAGCACTTCACTGTGTACCAAGCACTGCGCTAAGGCCTGGGTATACAAAAATAGCAAAAGACAATCCCTGCTTTCAAGGAGCTCACAGTCTAATGAACATGTTATGTTTAATCCTAGGGGAAATAGGGAGACATTGGAGTTTGTTGAATAAGGGAGTGGTGTGGTCAGACTTGTGTTTTAGGAAAATCATTTTGGTGCCGGTACAGAAGATGAGTAGAGATGGGAAGGACCCATCTCCAGGATATTGCAATAGTCCAGGTATGAGATGGCAAGGGCCTGCACCATGGTGGTGACAGTGTCAGAGGAGAGAAGGGGCCAATGAAAGATGTTGTGAAGGTAGAAATAATGAGATTTGGCCACAGACTGGATCTGTGAGGTGAGGAGGAGAGAGAGGAGTCTGACACAAAGCAGGGGAGTCTGGGCCTTATGACATCAGACCACATCTGCTTTATAAAAGCCTGCCTAGCCAAGCCAGGAGAGGCTTCCCCCAACTTCCACCAACAGGCTGGTCACTTGGTGACACGTGCTTATGACCAGAGCAACTCATAAAATAAAGAAAAATTATAAACTATACCCTCAGTCTTATTTGGCCCCTTTCCACCCCCGCCCCCCCCCTACAGGGACAAGGTCAGAATGATGGAGAAGGAAGCAGAGGGTGTTAAGAATCACAGTTTTGAAGATGGTGGAGGAAAGGCAGTGAGCTCCCGAACTCATTACACGATCGCTCCAAAAAACATCCAAATAAGGTCATAGGAAAATGCCCAGAGCAGCAAAACTCACAGAAGAATGTGCTGAAATCATCTTCTAACCAAGAACAGCTTAGAAGATCAGAAGGCGGGAGCTGCTGTGCTGATACAGGAGTCGGGCCCAACCCCACAGTCACCCTGACACAGATCCAGTCTCAGGAAGTCCTCACCAGAGAAGGAGACCCCCAGAGCCTCTGAATCAGCTGAAGCACCAGTGTCGTCTGGAACTAAGCTCACAGTCTGGTGAGTGGGCTGAGCCCTGGGCAGGGGAGAGACGACAGAGGTCTATGCTGGTGCTAAGGCAGAACTTGGATTTTACACCCCTACTGAGAACCAGGTGGTAGGCTCGAGTAGAAGTGGCCCAGGTTGGGGAGGGGCACAGGCTCGTTGGAGCTAACAACCACAACAACACACAAAGCTGGTTGATTGGCAAGTTGGTCTGGGGTCATCTAGAGCCAGGAAACAGGCCGGGTGAGGGAAGAACCTGATTCTCAGCTTCCTAGAACAGCTTGAAAAGTCAAATGAAAAAGGAGGTACAAAAGCTCTCTGATGAAAATAATTGCCTAAGAATTAGGATTGAACAAATGGAAGCCAGTGACTTTATGAGAAACCAAGATACAATAAAGCAAATCCAAATGAATAAAAAAATAGAGGGCAATGTGAAATATCTTCTGGGAAAAACTGTCGACCTGGAAAATAGGTCCAGGAGAGATAATTTGAAAATTATTGGTCTACCTGAAAACCATGATCAAGGAATGAGCTTCGACACCGTCTTCCACGATATTCTCAGGGAAAATTGCCCTTAAATTCTAGAAGAAGCTAAAATAGAAATTGAAAGAATCCACTGATCACCTCCAGAAAGAGATCCCAAAAAAGAAAACTCCTAGGAATATTATAGCCAAATTCCAGAGCTCTCAGGTCAAGGAGAAAGTATTGCAAGCTGCCAAAAAGCAAGAATTCAAGTACTGTGGAGCCCCAGTCAGGATAGCACAAGATCTAGCAGCTGCTACATTAAAGGACTGGAGGGCATGGAATATGATATTCCAAAGGGCAAAGGAAATAGGATTACAACCAAGAATCACCTACCCAGCAAAACTCAGCATTATCTTTCAGCAGAAAAAATGGGACTTTAATGAAAAAGAAGACTTTCAGATATTTGTGATGAAAAGACCTGAACTGAATGGCAAATTTGACTTTCAAATATAAGACCCTAGAGAACCATAAAAAAAAATTGGAGGTGGGGGACATACCTGGGGTCGTATAGTGGGCGACTGTCTTGTGTCTGAGGCCGGGTTTTGGCTGGGATCCCCCTGGGTCCAGGGGTGATGATTTGTCCACTGTGTCACTTAGCTAGATGATAACATCTTTAGGGTTAAATTGAGGGGTGAAGGGAATTCACTGGGGGAGGGGGAAGGGCAGAAGCGAAATCCTACATGAAAGTAACAGGAAAAGGCTTATGGAGTGGGGGAAGAGATGGGAGAGGAGCAGGGCAGTAAATGAATTTTACACTCATCAGAAAAGGCTCAAAGATCTTAAACTCATCAGAGCTGCCTCAAGGAGGGACTAACAGACACACCCAACTGGGTAGAAGTAATCTATTTAATCTGGGCAGTAAATGAGCCTAACCCACATCAATATTGGCTCAAAGACCTCAATCTCATTAGAATTGGCTCAAGGAGGGAATAATGTACACACTCAATTGGGTGGAGTAATCTCTATAACCCTGCAGGAAAATAGGAGGGGAAAGGGATAAAGAGAGAGGGGCAAAAGAAGGAAGGGCAGAGTGGGGGAGGGGACAGACAGAAGCAAATCCCTTTTGAAGAGTGATAGGATGAAAGAAGATGGATAATAGAATAAATATCATGGGGAAGGGAATAGGATGGAAGGGAAACAGTTAACAATAGTAATCATGAAAAAGAGAAAAGGGGGAAAAATTGTACAAAAAATATTTATAACAACTCTTGGTGGAGGCTAAGAATTGAGAATCAAGGGAATGTCCATCAATTGAGGAATGATGGAAAAAGCTGTGTTATATGATTGTAGTGGAATGGACTTGTGCTACAGGAAATGACAAACGGGATGATCCCTAAAAAACCTTGAAAGACTAATGAACATTGATGTATAGTGAAGTGAGCAGAACTGAGAGGACATTGTGCATAGTGACAGCAATATTGTTCAATGAACAATTGTGAATGACTTAGCTACTCTCAGCAGTGCAATGATCCAAGACAATCCCAAGGAACTAATGAGGAAGCTTATTATGCACTCCTATAGAAAGAACTGATAAAAAGAACACTTGTGGATTGTACATATATAACCTGATTGCAATCTTGTGGAGGGGGGAGGAAAGGGAGGGAGGGAGAAAAATTTGGAACTCTAAGTCTTATGAAAATGAATGTTGAAAACTACCCTTACATATAAATGGAAAATAAAATAAATACAAAAGAAAAAAAAAGAATCACAGTTTTTAGATCATCCATAAACAATAACTTAGCTGTTGATACTCTCAATGGGAAGTCCTCATCTAGCGGACATCTTCCTGGAAGAATTGAACTAGATGCTGAATGCCTACTTGTTGGGCACATTATAATAGTGGGGATTCTATCTGGGTATGGATCAGACTAGACAGCTCCTCTCAAATTCTGTGATTCTGACATTCTTACATTTTATAAACAAAAGCACAGAATAAAAAGGTGTAGCTGAATGAAAAGATGCCTTGTAAAATTCTCCTTGGGGAGGCAAATGGAGGAGCTGAGGAGACTTGGTTTTACTGCAGTCCAAGGGCAATAAAAAGCCAGCATTTAACAGGATATTCAGCCATCTCCTTTTGCAGTGTTCATGATAAGAACTGGAGGAAAAGATCATCATGAAAATAATTGCAACTTATAAACCAACAATTGTTGCAGAGGAAATGGAGGTAGCGAGATTCTCTGAAGAATTGGATAAGATGTTCCAGATTGAATCAACACGTACTTTCATGCTGAAGTCAAAGATGGGCCATAGGGAAGAATGACAAAGAAACATGTTGGAATGGAAAGCGTGGTTCACGAGTAAGAAGTGAGAGAGAACAAAGGCTTAGAGACTGCACAGAAGCCTCACGCCCACATAGCGTGACTACTTTCTTCAACAAGAACTGGGGAGAGGGGGGTACTGGACAACAGGAATACAGAATAAAAACATCACAAAACACCAAAACGGGTTTATATTCAGAGAGACAGGAAATGACTGGTTACAGATGTGGGAGTCATTTCCCAATCAGCCGTCTATGTACATTTAGATCATCAACTTGTTAAGAGTGAAGACCAAAATCAAAACCAAATTAAAATGAGAAGATACGCAATTAAAACAGCTTCCACTGAGATAAAAGAAAAAACACGGACTTTGCTACAATAGAAACCAAAAGAGCTTAAAACCCACCTCAGCCAGCAAACGCTCCGGGACATGATGGTTTAGAATATAAACGTGTTTGGGACAAGATTATAAACAGCATCATCTCATAGAATAGTGAGAGCAGTGGGAAGAACAACATGTTTACAGAGCACTTGGCAAGAACCCAGCCAGCCAGATTATCCCAAAGGCATTTAAAATGAAAATGGAATAACAGTAATGGCAATAATCATAGCTGGCATTTATATAGCATCTACTATGTGCCAGGCACTATGCCCATAACTTTATAAACATTACTTCATTCAATCCTCACAACAACCCTGGGAGGGAGGTGCTATTATGATCCCCAGTTTACAGCTGAGGAAACGGAGGCAGACAGAGGAGACATGACTTGTCCAGGGTCACACAGCTAGTTGTCTGGGACTGGATTTGAACTCCGGTCTTCCTGACTCCAGACCCAGCATTCTATTCACTGAGTCACTAGCCAGCTTGAAGGACAAGGAACTAACCAGAAAGGAAAAGATACATAAAGATTTCTCTGACCCTTTTCTCCATCGTGACAATGGAGTCACAACATGTGAACTCTAATATTTCAGTCCCACACAATATACTACAGGAAGAGATAGAGATGGTGAAGATGGGGATGAGCAGCGGCATCAGACTAAGCAAGTACAGATCCCAAAAATGACACTATTATTCGATCTCTTCAGAGAGTTATCTGAAAGAAGGGAGGATACACCAAATGCTTGGAGAAAAAACCCATGAACCCTATTGTTAACCAAGAAAAGATGGCTTGAGAGAATATCAATAACCAGAGACCCACGTACCTACTTTCTCATCTCTAAAATAATCTTTATGAGAATAGTTTATATACAAGTACTGAGGATATCTTTTATGAAGGTACAAGAAGGGGCCAGGAAGACTTGGAAATGGTAACCTGCAGCAGATGAGGTCCTTACAGTCACACAATTCCTGGAAAGAAGACAAGATCCCAATGTGCAGGGTATCTGCTGATGTATTATCTGAACTAGAATTGATTTGGTGGAGTAAAACCCCATCCCAAAGGCTCTCTTCCAATAAGGTGTTGCCCATGTATATGTCAAAAATCCCTCAAGATTCCTTGAAAAGGTGACAGAAGGGCACCTAGGTGGTGCAGTGGATAGAGCACCGGCCCTGGAGTCAGGAGTACCTGAGTTCAAATCCGGCCTCAGACACTTAACACTTACTAGCTGTGTGACCCTGGGCAAGTCACTTAACCCCAATTGCCTCACTTAAAAAAAAAAAAAAAGAAAAGGTGACAGAGATCTATCCCTTTGTTCAATGACCCTCTGATTATTGACATCAAGGGACAGAGACTAGAATTGTGATTTCACTGATGAGGAAACTCCCTCTATGAAGATCAGATCCTTCTCTGCAATTTGTAGTCTTAGTGGCCCAGAGCACTAAAAGGTTAAGTGACTTACCCAGGGTTACACATCCAGGAAGTGTCAGAAGCAGAACTTGAACCCTAGGTCTCTCCTGGCCTTGAGTCCAGCTCCTTAGCCATTAGATCATGATCCCTCTATTAATATCAAGCAAAGGAATCATGCTTGTCAAAGCATGTCTGCCACCATCATGAATGTCCAGGGTAGAGTTTAGATTCTCTACAGGTGGTGAGATCCTGGGGATGCTTCTGTTTGCAGACAATGTTGTGCCAATCACATCAAGTCCCAGAACACTGAAAAGCTCCCTAAATAACATATCATCACTCAAAAGAGTTTGGCTGAACTATGCACACAGGAAAAACCAAGTGGATGAAGAATGTCTATTGTCCAGACTATGACATGTAGTTAGATAGACAACCCAAAGAATTGGTTCATTCCGTATTTTATATTCTGAACAGACATTGGGGAGAAACAATGAACTGGGCCCAGAACTGAATAGAAGAGCAAGTTGGGTTACTTTTGGGAAACTGTGCTTTTGTTTGTTTGTTTTTGGCGGGGCAATGAGGGTTAAGTGATTTGCCCAAGGTCACACAGCTAATAAGTGTCAAGTGTCTGAGGCCAGATTTGAACTCAGGTCCTCCCGAATCCAGGGTCAGTGCTTTCTCCACTGCACCACCTAGCTGCCCCACAATGCTTTTAATGACCCCAAGATTCCTCTTGAGACAAAGCTTAAAAAAAAAATCTTATTCTCCCACTGATGACATATGGCTGAAAGTCATGGAGGATGAGATTCTCCAAAGAATTAAAGTCGTGGGTCTCCCAGAAGACAATAGAGTGGTGCACGGTAGATGTAGGTAGGCTGTGACATATCACCAATGAAGAAATGCACAGGAGAAGGGGTGTAAAGAGAAATGGAGTTGGAAAAGGAATCAAGTCAGTCAGAGCAAGAGTGTACCTCACAAGAAGGCTCTTAGGACACTGGATGGACATCCCAGGGAGATTTATGGGAGATATAGACAAGCATTGCACAATATGAGGAGTGGATAGGTGGAGACCTGCATCACAGAAGGAGGCACTCACATGGATGAGACCACAGATCCTAATAGAATGTAAACTTCATAAACTTTAGGGCGGCTCCTGATTTGTTTTTGTCTTGGTATTTCTAGCTGCTGAACACAGTGCCTAACACATACAGTAGTAGGTGCTTAAGGAATACTTTTTAAATGAACCAATACATCCAAATAGAACAACACTGGGCTACAGTTATTATTGTCCCATTTAGAGATGTAGAGACTGAAGCTAAGTTCAATAACTTAACTATCTGAGGTCAAACAGCCAGTAAATAGCAGAGCTAGATCCAAGAAACAACCCCATCTTCTGACTCTAAGTGCCCCCCCCTTCCATGATAATGCTGTTATTGTTCAGTTGTTTTTCAGTCATGTCTGACTCTTCAGGACCCTATTTGGGATTTTCTTGATACTGGGGTGGTTTGACAGTTTCTTCTTTAGTTCATTTTACAGCTCCCAAGATTTTACAGACGAGAAAATGGAGGCAAACAAGGTTAAGTGACTTGCCCAGGATCACACAGCTAGGAAGTATCTGAGGCTAGATTTGAACTCAGGCCTGTTGCTGTATACAGTGCGCCTCTTAGCTGCCCCTCCATTATAATACCTTGTTCGTAACAGCTCATTTTGGGTCTGTAGACCCTTCCTGAGCCCATTTTTAGGCTCTATCCCGACCTCTGGGGATAAAGAGCACTCCAGGACTACTCTGCAGTGTGAACTTCTTGTCTCTTCCACACTCTAAGAGGCCCCTTGTCTTCTATCCCAAGGTTTACTCTACTTACCTACTTAATGTGCATTCTGGCTTCCCAACTCAACTAGAACCTCCCCAAGGGTGGGGATTGTTTTACGCTTCATCCATATCCTCCACCCAGCACGGTGCCAGGCACAGTGCTCAATAAATGTTCACTGAATGAATGGATGGGTGAAATGGGCAATCAACTTGCCCATACACGCCATGATTTTAGGAACCCTGAGAGACAGCATGCATGGTGCAGTGCAAAGAGGATTGGATGGGGAATCAGAAGAATTAAGCTCAAGTGGCAGCTCAACCACTTACTAGCTGGGTGGCTGGGCCTCAGTTTCCTAATCTATAAAATGGGTATAATAATACTTATATATACTACCTCCCTCACAGGGGTTACGAAGAGAGTCCTTTGTAAACCTTTTTTTTAGTGGGGCAATGAGGGTTAAGTGACTTGCCCAAGGTCACACAGATAGTAAGTGTCAAGTGTCTGAGGCCAGATTTGAACTCAGGTCCTCCTGAATCCAGGGCCGGTGCTTTATCCACTGCACCACCTAGCTGCCCCCTTTGTAAACTTTAAAGCACTCTAGGAACCTGGACAACTATTGTTACTATTATTCCCTCTAAACCTTTGGCTTTCCAGGCTGAAGGGTCTTGATGTTTTCAGCCTGTCCTCATGTGTCCTTCACATGTTTCCTTCACCTGTCTCCTCCCTTCCCCTCCCCTCACTGCTGCCATTAAATTTAAGGGCTCTTCTCCAATCCCTCTCTGGCACATCTGGTCTTCTTAAAAAGGTGTGATGATCAAAACCATACGGTATCCCAAGGTCTCACTCTCCAGGAAGGCCCTTTAAGGCACAGCTGCCTCCTTCTGCCTCCTCTACCCCATCAAAGCTCTCCTGGTCCAAACTGCCCTTGCCAGCTGCCCACGGCTGCCTCTGTTCCTTCCCCACTTTACTCAGCTCTTTCCTCCTCTAGGAATCCTTCCAGGGTGACATCACCTCACTCTTCTCTTCCAAGATGCCCCTCCCTACCCCGATTCCCCCAGCCCAAACCTGCCAGAGCCTTTTCACTAATTCAGTTCTCTGACTAGGCTTGGGGCCTACATACGGGATCTGGTCCACAGATGAGGTGATTGCTGCAAGAAACTTCTCTGTCACAGCGAGAAGGCTTCGTAGGGAGATGTCCATCCGTCTTTGCACCTCAGGATGACTCAGGGCCTGCTCAGGGGTAACATCATAGGGGAGGTGGCTGTGGGCAGAGAGAGTCAAAGGGTTGGCTCCACAGTCTAAGATGACATTGCAGAGAATGTCAACAACCCCAAGGAACCCATCAAAAAAATCCTCATAATGAGCTCAGAGTAACACTGGCTATGAGAGGATCATGCAACAGCAAAGAAGAGGCTAGGGAAGACGGGAGGGATTCTAATGAGGGAGAGGCTTCATAGAAAAGGAGAGAGAAGGAGGATGGAAGAACCTGAAGATCTGAGGAATAAGCCCTGAAAGGGACGAGGAAGGAAAGAAGACAAAGTGGGAAGGCCTGGAAACAGAGGCTAAAAGGAAAGGGTCTTTATATTAGAATAGCTGGTGGTTCCTGAGTGCTCTGGAGCAGGCCTGAGGGAGGGGGAGGGTAGTGGACTGGGGCAAAGCAGATTCCCCCTCCCTGCCCCCTCCTTCAGTTTGAGAAATATCTTCACCCTGTACACGTGGTCCTATTGAGCTGCCCACTCCCATAAGGTTACTTCGCTTCCTTCACTGAGCTAGTTACACATCTGTCCTTTAAGCACACACCTGCACATTTATTTACCCAGAGTCCCATATTAAAGCCCCAATTCTGTCAGGGTACCATGTTGGATGGGGCAGTATCCCTATGTTCGTCTATTACATTGCAAATAGTTTCACACCAGCATCCATACCCCCAACCCAGCAATCCTGGCATGTCATTTTTTTGCACTGACTTAGCAATGGAGCACATTTGCCTATGGTTTCATTTGCACAAATCCCATTAAAATCACCATAAGGGAATATCCCATTTCTACCTTTCCTACTCAGCTCGCCCCATTATTTTCCCACCAAAGCCGATGTTTAATTCGCATCAACTAGCAACGTCATTTGTTCAACACCTTCCCAGGTCTTCCACCCCACCTGTGCAACTTGTCCTGGCTTCCTCACCTCCGCTGCCCAGTCTGGGCTTCCATCTGGTTGATCCAGGTCTTATACAGGTGAATGGGGTCAGTGTGGACGCTGAGTGTCCTGTCTTCAAGGACATTCTGGATCACCCCGCCCAGGATCTCCCGCAGTGCACTCTGTCCCCGGCCATTACGGTAGAAGCTAACCACCAGCTTGACTACTGTCGGGTTGCCCATGGCCATATCCTGGGGCTGTTCAACCTTGGATCTAGGATATAAAGGGGACATTCTTTTCTACTTTCTAGCCTCCACACGGTGGTAACATGACCATCAAATAGTTTCCGGAAGAGACACCATGTGGGGCAGTGGCATCAGGAGACCTAGGGCTCTGTTAATTATGCCTTTGCCACTTCCTATCTGTGTGGCCTTGGGCAAGTCATTTCCCTCTGAGAGCCTTAGCTTTTTTTTGGGGGGGGGGCAGGGCAATGGGGGTTAAGTGACTTGCCCAGGGTCACACAGCTAATAAGTGTCAAGTGTCCGAGGCCAGATTTGAACTCAGGTACTCCTGAATCTAGGGCCGGTGCTTTATCCACTGTGCCACCTAGCAGCCCCCTTAGTTTTTTTATATCTATAAAATGGGAGGAGGTTGGGCTAGATGACTTCTAAGATTCCTTCCACCTCTAAATCCAATCATTCCCTTTTTGTTTGTCTCTTTGTTTGTTGCAGGGCAAAGAGGGTTAAGTGACTTGCCCTGGGGTCATACAGCCAGTTAAGTGTCAAGTGTCTGAGGCTGGATTTGAACTCAGATCCTCCTGAATCCAAGGCCAGTGCTTTATTCACTGTGCCACCTAGCTGCCCCCCAATCATTCCCTTTTACCCTTGCCTAGTCAAGGCCTCAGTCCCTCAGGAACTTGCTCTAGGGTTTCCAATGATTAGGGGAAGTCCTTTTGTCTAGCCTATATCCTCCTTGCTGATGTGTTCACATATGGTAACCTTGCCAAATGGACACCACAAAACCTTGGGGCCATGCCACCCTTGACCCAGAGTAAGAAGACAAGGAAGGAGTCACCCAGGTCCCGTTCTCCAAGTCTCATACCTGAAGAAATGGTCATTCTGGTTATTCAAGACTTTCAGAAATAAAGACTCCCTTGGGAAGTGGTTCTGATGACTTCCAACACCAAGTCGTTCCTCATGTGGGTCTTGGTTATTCTTGGTGTTTCCCTCCCAGACCCACCTGCCTATCACACTTACTTGATTTCCTCCTGGAGGGCGGTCTTAAAGAGCTGGAGAAGGAGGTAAGCTTCTCGGCGATTAGAGGCATAGTTGTACAGGGTGAAAATGACCGACTCCATAAATTTTGTGGTCTTGTTCTGGGGCATCTGGAAAATCAGCTTGGCCAGGTAGATTGGCTGGGTCTGCAGGGAAGAGGGGCAGGAATGGCTGTAAATAGCAGCAAGAAGGCTATAGGCAAGACCCATAAAAGAGGTATCTCTTGGGTGGTGGAGACATCTTTTCCACCCAGGGCAGGTGAGAGGCAGTGGCTCATTGAGGAAGGGCGGGGGAGGGGGTAGATGTGATAACATCAGGTCACTAAGATGTCAAGGGACAGGTTACAATTGTCCTACCGGCAAGCCTGACTCATTTAGAGAAAGGAAGCTGGACATGAGCCTCCAGGGAGCTGGGGGAGAGCAGGGCACAGCTTCTTTCTCCTTCCAGCATCCTCTACTCACCTGGAGCAGGTAGAAGAGGTGTTGGTAGGCCTCTAATTTCTGCCGTTTCTCTTTGCTCAGTGACTTCAGTCCTTTCCGCCTGTCTGGCACCATCATGTCTGACAGATGCTCCTTGTTCTTCTTGGTCAGCTTCTTGCTATGTGAAACAACCTCCTGGGGGTGAGAAGGACAGAGGGAAGCCTCAAGATCTAGCCTGAAACATACGGTCTGATGCTGGGGCCGGGGCTGGGCCGAGCCTCACCTTTTAACAGCCTAGAGCTTCGGTTTAAGGCATGGATGTGAACCTGGGGCGACTGATAAGCAGAGGGAGAGTGGGGAGAGGTAATACCAAAAACAGCAGCAACAAGCATTATAGAGCACTGACTATGTGCAAGCACTACTGTGCTGAGCACTTTCCAATTATCTCATTTAAGAATAAGAGCTGCGCAGTGGATAGAGCACCGGCCTTGGATTCAGGAGGACCTGAGTTCAAATCCGGCCTCAGACACTTAACACTTACTAGCTGTGTGACCCTGGGCAAGTCACTTAACCCCAATTGCCTCACCAAAAAAACAAAACAAACAAAAAGAATAAGAGCTAACATTTCTATAGTTCCTACTGTGCATCAGGTACCATACTAACTAAGTGCTTTACGTAATTGTCTCACTTGATCCTCACAACTGTCCTGGGAGGAAGGTGCTATCATTATCCCCCATTTTATAGCTGAGGAAACTGAGGCTTAACAGAGGTTAAGTAACTTGCCCAGGGTCACACAGTTAGTAAGTGTCTGAGGCCAAATTTGAACTCAGGTCTTCCTGACTCCAGCCTCAGTGCTCTATCCATTGAGACACCCGGATGCCTCATTAGTGAGATGAGAATTGGGATGCAATGGAGGGTGAAGATCAGACTAAGAGGTGCCTTTTCATCGATTGTTCCTACTGAGAATGGCACACTCCCTTTCCACCCTGAGGGTAAGTGGGAAAGAAGGAGAGAGAATAATATTGTCTGAAAAGGGATTATCTTTGGGGGCTGTCTCCTGGACTACATCTTCATTAAGGACAGACGGGAAAAAAGCAGCAAGAGAGGGCTTTGACTCAAATGTTCTTGCTTCAAAGAAGGCTTCACACTGGAATGAGGTATTGGGAGAACTGATGAAATCCACAAGTTTTAAAGAAATAAAATGGCGATGATCCGACTGGGGATCCCTCCTAGCATGCCAGGGAATGGCCAAAAAAAGACCTCCAGGACATAAAAGCCTAAGCCAGAGCCTGTGCTTGGCAGAATGATGATGCTAAATCACACTCATATAGCAACATGAAAGTTTATAAGCAAGCCCCTTTCCCCATGAACTCTGTGAAGAGGTAAGTTTAAGTATTATTATGGCTAATTCTACAAATGGGGAAAACTGACTTCCCTTCTAGTTTATATCTGAACCCAGATCTCCTGGCTGTCTGCCCATGGCTCTATTTCCTGCCCACACCACGATGTCCCTTAGGAAAGCAGAATGAGGAGCAAGTAATACAGATCATTATAATCTTTATCTATTTAGGCCTCTAGGTGGCGCCACAGTGCACAGAGCACCTGGACTAGAGTCAGAAAGATCTGAGTCCAAATTCAGCCTCAGACACTTGCTGTGTGACCCTGGGCAAGTCACTTAACCTTTTAGCCTCAGTTTCCTTAACTGTAAAATCACCTACCTCCCAGGGCTGTTGTAGGGATCAAAAGAGATAATATTTGTAAGGCACACTTAGCACAGTGCCTGGCCCCTCTGTAGGCGCTATAGAAATGCTAGCTATGATAATGGACTGGAACCCAAGGACCTGATATGGCCTCTGATGCATCACCTGCAGCGTGATTCTGTTCTTCACCAGCAGGCCAATCTTGATGTCCATCAGGTTGAGGTCCTGCTCCAGTTGCTGATTGGATCGAATTTTCCTGACTACCTCCTCCTGAAGTTTCAGCAGCTCAGCCTCTTCCCAGAAATCCTGTTGCCTCTGGTCCAGGAGGTGGGCGAATCGACACACCACACTGAGAGGGGGGTGACGATCATGGACTGGAGGGAGACAAGGTAGGCAGGGGGGGATGAAGGCTAAGAGAACTCTCCTCAATGGCTCACCAGTCTCCATCTCCTGCCACCTCAACTCCTTCTATTCTTCATGGAGATGGAGTCTGGGAGCCCCGTGCCCAAACACAGAATCCCCTTTCATGAAATGTGATCGTAAACTGCCACCCTGACTATGCCATTAACCAGTTTTTTCCCTTCCTTCTGTCCTTGGCAGAACCTACCTTCTTGCAAATATCTGTACCACTCTACCCCTAGTGCCCCCACAGCTTTTTAAACAACACCTACCTCTCTCTGATACACACTATCCATTCCCAAGTTCACTAAATTCCTAAGTCTCAGCCCTGTTCCTCTTTCTCTCCAGTTCTCCTCAGATTTGGACGACAAGAACCTTCTGTCCAGCCTTTCCCCAAAGGCACTCATATCATACCCAGAAGTAGTTTTTTAGGGAATTATTTTAGTCCCATTCATTTTCTTGTCCCCAGACCTACAGTTCCCTCCAATGTTCTTTCCCACCCAATTCCAATTCCCTGGCCTGGACTACTCATAGGGTCATGGATTTAGAGCTGAAAGGAATCTCAGAAGTAACTGAGTCCAAACTCCTCATTTTATAGATGAGGAAACCGAGGCAGAGAGAGATCATGGGACTTGTCCAGGGACATACACACAGCTAGTAAGTGTCTAGGGCTAGATCTGAACACAAGTCTTCTACACTTCAGGCCCATCACTTTATCTATCCAATGTATCACCTAGGGGCCTTAAAAAAATGAGAGCAGAGGCAGCTAGGTGGCACAGTGGATAGAACACTGGCCCTAGATTCAGGAGGACCTGAGTTCAAATCCGGCCTCAGACACTTAACACTTAATAGCTGTGTGACCCTGGGCAAGTCACTTAACCCCAAATGCCTCACCAAAAATAAAAAAAAGCATTAAAAAAACAATGAACAGTGAATGGTTTTTGTGCATTCATGTGGATGAAAAAATTCAGCACCTGATCACCTTTCTGCTAAAGGGGCTCCCCAAAGCTGGCTAGGCTGGATCTCAGACAATAGACATAGTCTGCTCGTTAATGTATTATGATAAAAAATCTATTAATCTTTTATACAATTTGATCTAAGCCTATTCCTAGGACAGCTGATAATGGCTAGAATCCGTGCTATCAGAGCGAGAGATTCCTAAGAGTTGGGAATGCATCTTTCCTTGCCTAAAGATATCCCCTTAAATCAAGAGAAATGCTCAGGAATGAGGGAGGCTGACTGGTGACTGTGAGAGGAGGGAAATCAGGCCTGAAAGGTAAAACAGTTTGCCTAAAGCCACACAGCAATCTCACTCCTGGAACATCTCCCATCGAGGTGCAAACCAACTTACCCAGCATCCTATAGTCACCCCGGGCTCTCCTGGCTCGGAAAAATGCCTGGATCTTCACGACTGAATTGATCTGTCAGTGGGCAGAGAAAGAGAAAGAAAGTGACCAGCCTCCCTCCTCTTTCCTTGCTTGCATGCATTGAAAGATGACATACAGGGAGGATAATGAGCCAGTACTTACATTGTCCTGAAAAAAATGTAGTCTTTCCCGATATCTCTTCCGAGCCACCCACATCCGGGCACAGGCCTGGATCTTTGGGAGGGAAAGAAGGCATTAGAGATGTACTGTCGGGGGCAGCTAGGTGGCGCAGTGGATAGAGCACTGGCCCTGGAGTCAAGAGGACCTGAGTTCAAATCCGGCCTCAGACACTTAACACTTACTAGCTGTGTGACCCTGGGCAAGTCACTTAACCCCAATTGCCTTACAAAAAAAAAAAAAAGAGATGCACTGTCCCCTCAGGGCTACGAGCAGACCCCTAATTTCAGACACCCCCAAGGAGGTCCCTGATCCAGAATTCAGATAAAACAATAACAATTTAAAAAGAGATCTAACAGATGTTTGGAGATCCTGGCTTCCCCACTTGGTGTCAGTCACATTTTCATCCACAAGTTATTTTTTTTTTATCACCAGTGCAGTGCATGGCACGTTATTATTGTTGTTTAGTCATTGTTAAGTTGTGTTTGGCTTAACTTCTCCTTGACTTCATTTGGGGTTTTCTTGGCAAAGATACTGGAGTTGTTTGTCATTTCCTTCTCTGGCTCATTTTACAGATGAGGAACTGAGACAAACAGGGTTAGGTGACGTGCCCAGGGTCACACATCTGATAAGTATCTGGTGCTGGATTTGAACTCAGGAAGATGGGTCTGCCTGACTCCAGGCACTATGGTGTGCCCTGGAACATAGTAGGTGCATAATAAATATTTATTTTGGTAACCTAGGGAGGATAATATAAGAGCCCTTTCCTATAATACTGGGATGCAACAAGGGCAAAGGAATGTAGATCTGCTTAAAAAGGCAAGAAAGGGGGCAGCTAGGTGGCTCAGTGGATAGAGCACTGGCCCTGGATTCAGTAGGACCTGAGTTCAAATCCTGCCTCAGACACTTGACACTTACTAGCTGTGTGACCCTGGGCAAGTCATTTAACCCTCATTGCCTTGCAAAAAAAAAAAAAAAGAAAGAAAGAAAAAAGAAATTGCTTGTTAACAGGTACTTCCTTTGTGGGAAGGAGGAGAGAGTCCCCAGAAGTCCAGCCATGAGTACCTTCATCACAGAGGCCACATTTGCCTTTAAGAACCTCATCCGTTCTTGGTAGATCTTCCTCTGCTGGTAACCTCTCCAATGAGCCTGCAGATTGGGAGAGAAAAGGAATCACCTCATCTGTCTCCACTCCTTCTCCGTCTCCAAGCCTGAACATCCCATGAAAACAAATCCTGTCTTAGATGCTCAAGAGTCAGGGTGCAGAGACTGAGAATTTGCATGTTTCCCAATTCAAATACAACATTTATTAAGTGACTAATGCTATGCTAGGCACTGGGTCAAGGGTGAAAATGACAATCTGTGTTCTCAAGGAACTTAATTCTACTAAAATCCCACCTTCTGTAGGAAAGCTTCCCCAGCCCCTCTGAATTCCAGTGTCTTCTCTCTGTTAATTATCTCCTATTTATCCTGTATATAGCTTGCCTTGTACATGTCTGTTTGCTTGTTGTTTCCTCCTTTAGACTGTAAGTTCCTTGAGGACAGGGACTATCTTTTGCCTCTTTTTTTTCTCCCTAGGGTTTAGCACAGTACCCAGCACATAGTAGGTGCTTAATAAATGCTTATTGATGGATGGATGCATAATATATACCAAATACACCCATATCTCCATGCCCACATAGCTATACTACTATGTTTACATACCACCGACCCACACAAACAGAATATACTCAATACAGTCACATACACATATGTGAACAGTATACACCTTCACACATATGCACATGTATATAAACAAACAACTATACACACAAGCACATATTTGTCATGCATATATGCACATATTGCTCTCTCTCCCTTTCCCTTCCCTCCCCATTATTCCATATACTGAGCTAAGACCAAAACTCAGGTTTCCTGACTCAAGGGCTACTGTTCTTTCTATTTTGCTATAGAACAGATCACAATATAGGAAAGCAGCAGGGAAGAAAGCTTTAAAAGGAGGTTAGGCCCAGACTATGGGAGGCTGTGAATGCGAAGCTGACAGACACGGGGACTTCATTCAGTAGGCAATGGGAAGTTGTTGTTATTTAGTTATGTTCAACTCTTCATTACCCCATTTGGGGTTTCTTTGCAAAGATACTGGAGTGGTTTGCCATTTCTTTCTCCAGCTCATTATACAGGAAACTGAGGCAAACAGAATTAAGTGACTTGCCCAGGGTCACACAGCTAGTAAGGATCTGAGGGCACATTTGAACTCAGGTCTTCCTGACTCCAGGCTCAGTGCTCTATCCACTATACCACCTAGCTGTCCTTTAGGCAAAGGGAAGAGGGATCAGTAAATGCATATTGAATAAAGTGACCATAACACACACACACACACACACACACACACACACACACAGAGTCAACAAATCTATAAGGTGAAGCTTGAAATACTTGGCCCAAGGGGAATGTAGAATGATAAAGGAGAGAAAGAAGATAACAGATTAAGGAAAGAGTGACATTTGCTGAGACTGGTCCCATCAAAGTTAACTGGCCCAAGATATCTATTGAGAAGGCTTTTGGAGGAACAATCTTGAGCATGTTTTGGAAGGAGGAAAGAGGCAGAAGATACTTCTGTACTTCCTGAGAAATTTCTTCTGCCTGTCTCACTTTGCCCTCTCCACCATCCTATTGTCCAATTTCAGTCCCTTCTTCTACAATCTCCTTTCATTTTGTCCTTGGGGCAGACAAAGAGGATCATCATTTTTTGGTGTAACCAACCCTCTGGAGACTCAAAGACAATTTAGTTTTCACTCAGTATAGAAGATGGGACAAGACACTCAAAGTCTGAGAAAACCCAGGTCTTGAAGACCACTCTACCTGGATTTTGATAACGGCTGGGACCAAGGTCTTTAGGAAGTGGGAATGCTTGGCAAACTCCTGACGAACAAGGAAGCCCCGCATCCGGGCCTGGAGCTGGATGATAAAGCCAACATTGGCACTCCAAAGCTGGTGTCGGTCATGGGCAGCAGTAACTGTTGTGATTGCTGCCTGTGGAAGAAGAATGGATGGGAGGGTTATACTGACCTGGCAGGTAGATGGGGTGGTCATGGTGGGGAAGGGATGAAGGAAGTTCTCTCTCCAGCCCCCACCCCAATGTTGTGCTTTCCTCTACCTATCACACTTTAACCATTCACTCTGTTTATCTCCCTCCCACATGCTCCTATAGTTCTTTCTTCATTAAATAAGAACTCATGAGATGAGCAGAACCAGGAGAACATTGTACACAGTATCAACAACATTGTGTGTTGATCAGCTGTGATAGACTTGACTCTTCTCAGCAATACAATGGCCCAGGATAGTTCCAAAGGATTCATGATGGAAAATGCTCTCCAAATCCATAAAAAAAGAACTGTGGTGTCTAGATGCAGATTGAACCATACTACTTCTATTTTGTTTTTGTTTTTTGAGGTTTTTCCCTTTTGCTCTAATTCTTCTTTCACAGCATGACTAATGCAGAAATATATTTAATGTGATTGTACATATATAACGTATATCAGATTTCTTGCTGTCTTGGGGAGGGAGTAGGGAGAAAAATTTACACTACATGTAACTAGAAAGTAAAAAGCTTTTATGATTAAAAAAAAGAACTCATTGGATCACTGCCTTTAGAACTAGAATGAAAAATTAAGATTATTTAGATCATTTTTCAGATTAAGAAACTTGACGCCTAGTTTAGAAGTGACTTGCCCAAGGTCACACAGCTAGTGAACGATGGAGCTTTGGTTGGAATATGGCTTTGCAAGGGTAATAACTTCCAGAAGAAGGTGAGTGGAAAGAACTATTTGAGAGGTCTGGGAAATGATCACATGTCTCATATAGATACATGATATGATCATGATGGGAGACTTCAATTATTTGGCCATCTGTTAGTGTTCTTTCTGCCTAAAGAAGAGTACCTAATACCTTTTTCAGCTTCTGACTTACAAGATGACCAAGAAGAGGAGGAACAACGGGCGCGCCAAGAAGGGCCGCGGCCACGTGCAGCCCATCCGCTGCACCAACTGCGCCCGCGGCGTGCCCAAGGATAAGGCCATCAAGAAGTTCGTCATCCGAAACATCGTGGAAGCCGCGGCCGTCAGGGACATTTCCGAGGCCAGTGTTTTCGACTCTTATGTGCTCCCCAAACTGTATGTGAAACTGCATTACTGTGTGAGCTGCGCGATCCACAGCAAGGTAGTGAGGAATCGGTCTCGTGAGGCACGAAAGGATCGGACACCCCCACCCCGCTTCAGACCTGCTGGTGCTGCCCCCAGACCCCCTCCAAAGCCAATGTAAAGCTCTATCTGCCTGTCAAAATTCCTGAACTAATCAGAGGAAAATAAAATGGTTGGTTTACCTTAAAAAAAAAAAAAAAAAAAAGAAGAGTACCTAATAACTTTTAAAAGCATTTTTATTTTATTAAATACTTACCAATTATAATTAATAATTTTGAGTTCCAAATTCTCTCCCTCCCTCTTGCCCCTCTCCCACCCCTTCAGAAGGGAAGTGATATGTTGATTAAATAAGTAAAGTCATGCAAAACTTATTTTCACAAGCTAATCATTTTCAGACTTGCCTTTCTGACCATTCTGTCCTTCCAAAGGTGGATGAAACAATGAGGGGAACTGGTGTTCTAAATCTGAACCTCGCCAACAAGGAAGAACTGGTTCCTAGGAGTGGAACTTTGCAGGGAAGAAGTGAGCACTCCATCTTAGAATTGATGATAAATTAGCTCAAGAGGGACTGTAAACTCTCCAGAGTGAAATTCTGAAGACATGCATGACAAGAAGCAGTTTTGATGAGGATGAAAGGAGGGAATGATCTAAAGAGCCTGATACGGACACACAGGGAACTCAGTGGCCAACCTGAGTTTTTAAAAGTCATGTACAGAGCATGAAAGGGCACGAGTAATGGACGATGAAGGCAAAATCATGACCTAAAGATCGCCCGAGGTGCTAATGCTTAGAATGCAGTGAAGCAGGTAAGGAAGGCTAAGGAAAAAAATGGCAGGAATTTTAGTGATGTTGGGAGAGAAGAAGGGGCTCCAAGAAGGAGAGGATCCTGAGTAGATGGGCCAATCTTAAGAGAATATGGAGAGAAGGCAGAACTGCTCCATTCTTAATCTACTTCTGTTTTCTTTGCCAAGGAGAATGACCTTTGGACTGGGAATAAGAAAATAAATATGATGAAGAGGGAGTTGAAACCCAAGATAAGGAGGTAAATAATAAAAGGGCACCTTACTGCCTTAGATGAATTCAAGTCATCAAGGCCCCCAGTGATCTAAAGCTTAGAATACTAAAAAAAATGGGCAGATATGAATCCTGAGCCTATGCCAATGATCTCCAAAATAAGTGAATGGGAGAGTCACCACGGGACTGAAGAAGGTAAGTGTTACTCCTATTTTCAAAAAAGGGAAGAGAATGGAAATCTGTAGCCTGATGGAGGCTAATGAGATGTATTTCAATTCCTGGCAAGATTTGACAATATTATTAAAGGGATGGTTAGTGGACATCTAGAAAAGGAAACAGTGATCACAAAAAGCTAGCATGGCTTCATCTAGAACAGGTCATGCCGGACAAACTTCATATGCCTTTTTGAAAGGGTCACTAGACTGGTGGATAAGGAGAATGTTATAGTTTACCTAGGTTTTAATAAAGCATGACAAAAATCCCTCATGCTGGGTTTTTTGCGGTTTTTTGGGGTGGGGCAATGAGGGTTAAGTGACTTGACCAGGGTCACACAGCTAATAAGTATCAAGTGTCTGAGGCCAGATTTGAACTCAGGTCCTCCTGAATCCACGGCCGGTGCTTTATCCACTGCGCCACCTAGCTTCATGCTGTTTTAATGGAAAAGATGAAAGCTAGAGACTACAATATGATTAGGTAGATTTGAAAGTGGCTGAACGGCTGGGCTGAGAAAGTAGTTTTTAATGTTTCAGTGTCAATTTAGAAGGTCTCTAAGAGTGTTCCAAGGATTCATACTTGGACATATATATAGTTTAAAAGATCTATTTGTGACTCAGATCAAGTCATAGAGGGGATGCTTATCAAATTTGCAGATGAGACGATGTTGGTAGGCGCAAGTTAGCACGTTAAGTGACAGAGTCTGGATTCAAAATGATCTTTATAGACTAAAACCCTGGGCTGAATCTTTTTAATTTGGACTGGTGATTTCATCTGTGCAAGGAATACCCGGGTTGGAAACTCCTTCCACCAAAGTAACTCATTTGTAACTTGGGTATTAAGAGGTTAAATAATTTGTCTGTAGTTACAGGTAGCATGTATCTACAGGGAGGATTTGAATGCAGCTCTTCCTGACTAATGTTGACTATATGGCTCTCTACTCATTATACCATACTACCAAATCTAAGAAGATTAATTAAGTAGGGATAAATACCAAGTTTTCTACTTGATTAAAAAAACAAGTAGCTAACTTTACAAGTACAAGTTGGAGCAAGTGGGTAGGGTTAGACAGAAGTTCATTAGAAAAAAGTTCTGAGGTTTTAGTGACTGTAAGCTCAAAATGAAATACAAAAATATTTATAGCAACATTTTTTGTAGTAGCAAAAAACTGGGAGCAAAGTAGGTGCCCAATAATTGGGGAACAGCTGCACAAACTATGGCATATGAATGCAACAGAATATTATTGTGCTATATGAAATAATGAATATGAAAAATAACTCCCACCTCACCTGTGAAGAAATCCAGGTCAGTTATGCCCCGGAGGCTTCAGGAGAGGGTTGGAGGGGAGGAAGTGGGAAGAGAGGCTAAAACCTTACGTGGGCACCCCATTTTAAGAGATGCTGCAAGTCTGGAAAGCATCCAGAAGACGGCAATCATAACATGGCCAAGGGCCTTAAGATCAAATCGTATGAAGATCAGTGGATGGATATGGGGATGTCAGGCTAAAGAGAAGGAGAAGATAAGGGGGAGCAGGAGGGCTGCCTTCAAGTCTCTGAAGGGTCACCACTCAGAAGGAGAGTTGGGCTGGCTCTGCTCAGTCTCAGAGGGCAGCGCTTCATAGAAGCTGCAAAGAGACAGATTTATGAATGGGAGTACCTGCTAGCAGTCACATCTATCCCAAAGTACAAGGGGCTTCCTCAGAGGGGGAGTGGCCTCCTCACTAGAGTTCTTCAGACTAGCTCGTCTCGTTTAGGTGAGGGTCCAGGGCTTCTGACTACAGAACTCTCAACTTCTTTAGCCAGACGGCTTGAGTCTAAAATTCTTAGGGATTTCCCTGAGGACCCACTTCCTTGTGTTCGAGCTGCCTGACTTTAGGGCCCACTGGGGCCACCAGAGGCCCTGGTGAATTCCTGATCCTTGAAAGTGGACAGGAACGACATTGGGAACCTCACCAGGAGTGGCACATTGCAACTGTGACTCATCCATGACAGAGTCAGGGGGTTTTAGCCTCCCTTCCCACTAACCTGGATCTCTTCACGAGTGAGGTGGGAAGTATTTAGGGTACAATCAGGAGGGCGTTCCCAGGTGCCCTGGAAAGTCTGTAGGTGGAAGTAGTAGGCAATTCCATCCTTCATCTGATGCTGGACCCAGAAGAACTTGTTTCCTAAAAGGAAGCCATGGGAAAAGGGAGCAGGGATAGAGAGATTTGAGGAGACGGGAAAAAAGGATAAGGAGGAGGAATGGGAAGAGGCAGGGAGGGCTGATACCTGGTTGTTTCTTCCTTTCCATGATATCCTGCAATGCCTTCTGGTAGCCACTGGCACATTCTGTGACCACCCCACAGAGGGTCACAGCTGGATTACGTAATACCCGTTCTGTCTGGGCTGACTTCCCCTCCTTGATGGCTTGGTTGATGGCAGCCACTCCAAGGGCCACTAGGGTGGCAGAATAAGAGAGGAAAAAAGTTAATTAGCTCTTGGGGAGCTTCCCCAAGGAGCATGTTGCTCTGGGCTGTGGGACAGGTGAGAGAGAAGAGATGCAGTGGCATGGGGAAGACAAGACAGGTCAATGGGAATCGGGAGGGTCTGGGGAGGGGATGCTATCAGTTTAGCAAGGATCACTGGAGGAAGACAAAGTTGAACTTGAGTAGGAAGGAGGACAGAAATGGAAGTGGATAGATAAAGGAGAATCAGGCACATCAAGAAGGAAGAATGACTACAGGCATTTGACGGGGTTACAAGGCAAGGCATGGGTAGGGCTCATGGGGCTGGTTTCCCTTAATGGAATAGGGAATCCAAGCTGGAGAGCTGGCAGGAAACAAGGTGGAGGAGTAACATAGGGGAGAGGGCTGGATTCACTGAGAAGTGCAGGCTCTGACTTCACAGAGCTGACAAATGGGCAGATGGTGGGTGCTATGCAAAGGACACGCTCCAAGAGTGTTTGCATCGGCTTTACCTTGGTCTTACCTCATATACTTTTATACAGTCTATACTCCAGCCAAACTGGACTAATTCCCTCTCCCCTAAGCAGGTTCTGGGTTCTTACTTCCCCAGGCTTTAGCTCACATTGTTTCCACAAGCCCAAAACACTCTCCCTCCACCTTTTTGGCTACTGAATCAATCGATCAATCAGCATTTATTAAGCACCCACTATGTGGCAGGAACTGTGCTAAGTGCTGAATCCCCCTTTCACTCAGATTCTGTTTCTGCGACAAAACCTTCACTTATGCAAGCTCCCCCTCCCCCCAGTGGTAACAACTGCCTGTTTCTATGGCTTCACATAGCACTGGTGGATAGTTCTAAGCTTTTGGAGAGCAAGGACTGGGTCATGACTGCCCCCCACGCAAACACAGCAGATGCTTAATGAATATTTGTTGAGTGAACCCCCTCCCTCCTCTCCTTCCCATCTCACTCAGCTGAAAGACTGATCTCTGAAACACATTCTCAGGGCAGAGTTCCACCAGAACCCAACCCAAAGGCAGGAGGAGGAAAAAAAAGGGGGAGACGTTTTTCCAGCCTGTTGCGTGATTTCTTATGTGCTCCTGGCATGTGCCAACTTTGGGGGTGATGCATGAGGAGGAGGTGGTTGGGGAGGACAAGTGAGGCAGCAGAAACTCTCATCCCTTTGACCAACAATTAGTCTAGCCAACAGGTCTGCTGTGTCAGCCTGCCTCTTCTCAGGAGGTGGATAAGGAAAGGAGGACTGAATGGAACAGAGGAAGGGGCACAATTCCCTTATCTTTCTTACTCTTCTGAGCTGCCTCTGTCTCCTGATTAGCTTTGGCCACTCCCTGGCGGATCTCCTCCAACCACAGCGCAGCTCCGGGGTCCTTTGTTACCTAGAGGAGAGGTAGCAAGGAAGGAAGATTAGGGGCCAGTCTGGACTCCCAATTTTACAAGAGTTCCCCTCCCCTCCCCTCCCTGTGAGGTTAACTGGCCACTCTGACCTGACCTGACCCAGATCTTCTAACAGGCATCCCAACCTCTTTTCATCTACCTTTGCCCACAGCCAGCAGAAGCTGTGACCTCTTAAAAGGGTCCGAGGATCTAACCAGCAATTCGCCAAAGAGGAAGCACAAATTGTGAACGAATGCTTGAAAAAGCTGAAACCACATACCCATCAAGATAGCAAAAATAAACAATGTTGTATTAAAGGCTTTGTCAGCTGGTGGTTTGGGGAGACAGGTACCCCTGGACATCAGTGACTATACAAATGGAGCATGCTTCCTGGAGAGCAATCAGAAAGTCAATTAGTACTGGAAGGCATGCTGGGCTTAGAATTGGGACAGCTGGGTCCGAATTCCGGTACTGCCATCTACAAAGTGATCTTGGGTCTAGGTAAGAGGTGATGGCCTCTCTTTTCCCTTCTGTAGAATGGGAACAATACTTGCACTTTCTACTTCACAAGTTATGATGAGGAAAACTAGAATCAATCCACCAATCAACAAGCATTTAAACGGTCACTCTGTGCCAGGCACTGTGCTAGGTACTGTGGATACAGACAAAGAAATAGTCTACAGGGGAAGCCAATAAATGCATATATAGAGATATAAAAACAGATACAAGATGATTGTAAGGGGGAAGTTAGGAATTGTGGGGATCAGGAAAAGCCTCATGAAGAAAATGGTCACTGAGCTAAATCTTTTTTTTTTTTTTTTTGGTAGGGCAATGAGGGTTTAGTGACTTGCCCAGGGTCACACAGCTAGTAAGTGTTAAGTGTCTGAGGCCAGATTTGAACTCAGGTCCTTCTGAATCCAGGGCCGGTGCTCTATCCACTGCATCACCTAGCTGCCACTGGACTTTAATGAAAAGGGGAATGGTGTGGTCAGATCTACACTTTAGAAAAATCCCTTTGGCAGCCGTGAGGAGGAAAAACAGGAGTGGGCAGAGACCGAAAGTAGGGACACCCATAAGGAGGCTATTTCAATAGCCTAGGTAAGAGATGATAAAGGCTTTAATTAGGGGGGTGGGCTGGGTGGGTAGGGAGAAGGGGAGGCAGAAAATGAAGGCAACCTCAGCAACCTCTATGGGATGAGGGAGAGGGTGGAGTCAAGGATGACATCAAAGCTAGGATCCTGGGAGACTGGAAGAGGATGGTGGTGCCTTGAGCAGCTATTGAGGAAATTCAGAGGAAGGGTGAGTTTGGGATAAAAGATAATGGGGTCTGTTTTAGACATTTTGAAATGAAATCAACAATACAACGATCCAAGACAATCCCAAAGGACTTGATCAAGCATACTATCCACTTCCAAAGAAAGAACAGATATTGATGAAACACAGACTGAAGCGTGCTATTTTTCAGTCTTTCATTTTTTTTCCTTTTATTCAAGTTTTCTTGTACAAAATTACTAATATGGTAATGTTTTATTACACAATCGTATATTATAATCCATATCTGATTGTTTACCACCCTCAGGGAAGGGGAGGGAAGGAAGGAGGGATAAAAATTGGAACTCAAAACTATAAATAAAAATGTTTATTTATTATTATTATTCTTTTTAAAAAGTATGATTCAATCTGCATTCAGAATTCATCAGTTCTCTCTCTGGAGGTAAATAACATTTTCTGTCATGTTTCCTGGATAATTCTCAAGCCTACCTGGGACTTCTTTTTCTTGGCAGAGGTCAGGATATGGTGATACAGAGGGCCAACAGGGAGAGTGACATTATCGAGGCCGGCAGAGGGCAACAGAAGGGCAGTTAAGGTCTTCTCTGGTTTGCCCTGATCCAGGGCCTCATTGATGAGACTGACTGCGAGGATCTCTGGTGGAACAGGAAGAGTCTATTAAGAAAGGGGAGCCCAAGGCTGCATTCTATGAATAGAATGCATAGCAAACAAAAGCCGTTACAATGACCAGTACTGGGGGCAGTGAGTCTGATCCCTGACGTGATCCATCCCATCCAAGACCCAAAACTCACGATCTGTCTCCTCCTGGACTTGACCGTTGACTTGGCTCACAGTGGCCTGCAAGTCATTCCAGCTAAGGAAGGCCCCGGCCCCATTCCGTTCCTGCCATAGCCTTCCCAGGGCATCAAAATAACTGGGGATTAAGGAAAGACAAGGTAAATTGGAGAAGGATGAGGGGTTGGAATCTCACAAGACTTATGGGTCAGGAGAGATGGAGGATTTTACTTCCCAATGAGAAACTAAGGCTCAAAGAAGAGACTAAGAATAGTAATAGCTTACATTTTATCTAAATCTTTTAAAGGTTACGAAGTGATTTCTCTACGACAACCCCACGAGGTAGAGTGCAAGTACTGGCACCCTCATTTTACGGATGAGGAAACAGCTTCAGAGGTGAAAAGATGTGTTCAAGCTTTCATAGCTACTGAATCTCAGAGTAAGGCCTTGAATCCAAGATCCAGCCATTTTTCCATTTTCGACCATCTTTCCACTTTCTCCAAGCCTAATGAAGGAGCTCATTTCCAAAATCAGAGACAATAGACTTGCTCCCAGGACACGGACTACTTCAAAACCTTGTTTTCTTGGTGCTAAGGACTTGCCAACTTGCAAAAGTTCCAAAGGGACAACATGCTCTTAAGTACCTTACTCCCCTTTCCACACTTTTGCAATCCAGCCAGCCTGGCCTCCTCTCATCTCCCATCTCCAAGCCTTTGCACCATTTATACTCCGTGCCTTCTTACCTTAGCCTCTTGTGTCCTAGATCCCTTGTGTCCTTTTTTTTTTAGTGAGGCAATTGGGGTTAAGTGACTTGCCCAGGGTCACACAGCTAGTAAGTGTTAAGTGTCTGAGGCCGGATTTGAACACAGGTACTACTGACTCCAAGGCCGGTGCTCTATCCACTGTGCCACCTAGCTGCCCCGCTTGTGTACTTCTAAACTCACCTTCTAAGGGAAGTCTCTCCTAATGCCCCCAGCTCTTAGTAACACCTGCTCCCTCCAAAGAATCTTGCATTGATTTTGCATATATATATATATATATATATATATATATACACACACACATATATATTTATACATATACTGTGGATTATGGATAGTGGAAAGATTTATATATGCATATACTTCCCTCTTTCTCCACCCTCCCCTCAAATTCAATATAAGTTTCTTGAAAGCAGGGACTCTTTCTTTCTTTTAGCCTTTTTTATTCCCAGCACTTAGCACACTGCTTGGCACCTACTAGACATTTAATAAATGCTTACTGATTGAAGGATCATCTGTAAAATGGGTCTAATAATATTTGCACAACTCATCTTGTTTATTCATTTCAGTTGTGTCCAACTCAAATCTTTGTGACCCTGTTTGGGATTTTCTTGGCAAAGATACTGGAGTGCTTTGTCATTTCCTTCTCCAGTTCATTTTACAGATGAGGAACTAAGGCAAAAAAGGTTAAGTGACTTGCCCAGGGTCACACAGCTAGTGTCTGAGGCCAGATTTGAACTCAGGAAGATAAGTCTTTCTGACTTCAGGCCCAGCACTCTATCCACTGAGTCACCTAGCTATCTTCTATTCACCTACTAAGCATTTAATAAATGCTTATTGATTGGTAGATCATCTGCAAAATGGGTCTAATAATATTTACATTATCTACATCACAAAGCTATGAGGAAAGTACTTTGTAACCCTTAAAAGTACCATGAAAATCAGTTGTTTTCATTTCAGCTGCCTGTTTTTCTCCTGTCCCTAAGGTTTTAAAGATCCTATGTCTTGCTTACCGTTGGGCATTCTCTCCATCCACTTCAGCCAGGCCCAAAGCTGGGCTCCCCAGACTGTTCCAGAAGCCCCCAGCATCCCCTGCCTCCAGGTACCGATTAATTTGGGCAACAGCAGAAAGCATCTCCAAAGCCACAAAGAGTTCCTCCTGAGCCAGTTCCTAGGAGAGAGGCATGGAAATCCCCCTGACAAATGTGGAGCCTTAAGGGTACCCCCCCAACTGATGGGATTTAGAGAGACCTGAGTTCGAATCCTGCCTCCAGTGATTACTAGCTATGTGACACTAGGGAAATCACATAACCACTCTCAGACTCAGTTTCCTCGTTTGTAAAATGAGGATAATAAAAGCACCTACCTCCTAGGGTTCTTGTGGGGATCAAATGAGATAACATATGTAAAAAGCTTTGCAAACCTTAAAGTAATTTATAGATATGACAGTTATTATTACTACACAGCTTCCTATCTCCCTAGCCCACATTCCCATTGCAAATATACACTGCACACTGACTCTTTCTTCTGAGTAGGATGTGTTCCCCATTCTGGCCCACCACCCCCTATTATCTAATTTCCTCCAACCTTCTAGTCTTCCGTTAGAATCCTCTGGATTAAATGTCCTATCCTCTGGACTCCATGAATCCTAGTCTTCCTCCAACTGTCCCCTTCTTTGAGAAGGCTTCTGAGGCTTATCCACCTCTGCCCAGGTCCCCACCTCCCGCCTGGCTCTTCCATCCCCCACCACAGGTATCTAGATCTCTGGCCCACTGGATCGTCTGCTCTTGTTCCTGTGCTTGTGCTTTGGAGATGTGGGATCTCCCCCAAAGGCTAAGGCTGGCCCCCGTTCCTCCCTTCAGATTCCTCCTTATGGCCTAAAGCGAGGTTGCTGGTGTTAGATCAGGGGTTAGAGATCAGCGAGATTTCTGTTCTAGTAATGGGCAGAGGACCATGGGGAGAGAAGGGGAGTACCTTACAACTATCCATAATCTCTCTTGTTGTCAGGAGACCCTGTGTCCCCTTCTTGGGACTCACCCCTTCCTGTTGCCGCTGAATCAAACTTAGTTCCTGCTGGTACATGGATTCAGCAAAGGGATACACCTCAGGTAGCTGGGCTTCAGGGCACATGAGCTCCCTCACTGTATCTGCTGCCAGCCCTCTCTGGATGGCTCGATTAATCCGTCGCACGGCCTGGAGCACTGGTAGGGGTAGAGAAGAGTTGATTCAGCTGGTCTTTCAAGCAAAGTATCTGCCCCCACTCCAGCCCTACCCCACAATGTGGCAGCATCAAGTAGTTTAAGAAACCACTCCTTGTACCAAATGACCCAACAATGCCATTTCTAGGACCACGCCCTGAGGCTGCTGTTTTTGTACTTTCAGTACAAAAACAAACCTAGCTGCTTTATTTGTAAAGGCGGGAAGCTAGAAACAAGCCTGTGTCTTCCCACTGGGGAATAGACGGATAATTATGAAATATCATTGCAATGGTTTAGTATTATGTTAAAATAAAATGACATGGGGTGGCTAGGTGGCACAGTGGATAGAGCAGCGGCCCTGGAGTCAGGACTACCTGAGTTCAAATCCAGCTTCAGACACTTAACACTTACTAGCTGTGTGACCCTGGGCAAGTCACTTAACCCCAATTGCCTCACTAAAAAAAAAAAAGACAGCTATGATGACTACAAAGAAACAAGGAATGGATTATATGAAGACACACAGACAGGAGATAGTAGAATTAAAGTCAAATGCACCGTGGCTGTTTTAAAACAATGACAACAACACCGCAGCATTTTGACTTGATACAAAGAGCTAGACTTGAAATCCAAAGACCTATATTCAAATCCCAGCTCAGACACTTGGAGTGCTATGTTACTTATGTGAGCAAGTCACTTTAACTGTTTCTTCATCTGTCAAACGGGGAAAGCAATCTCACAGCAGTGTTATGCCAACAATGCTTTCTAAACCTTAAAATGCCGTAGGAACATAGGTAATTGGTTTTTGTTTTTAAATCATGGCAGAACCTTATTTTAAGCACAGAGACAGAGAAGAGAGCAGAAGAGGATAGACTGTAAATAAATTGCTAGGCTCCCTAATGTGTAGACAAATTTTTAGAACAACCTTGGATGGTGTGTTGGCAGAAGAGGGAGAAGGGAAGGAGGTTGCCCTCAGGTGGCCAGATACCATAGCAGTGCTGAAAGAGGGTGTGAGGTCGGGTTAGATGATTTGCAATTGAGTATGGCAAGTCTCTGAACTCAGAATGCCTTGATGTTCAATGAAAAAAAAAAAATGGTTGGGTCCCTGCTCTTTGCATCATAAATTGACGACTTCCACTCCATCAAAACATGAGAGACAAGCAGAGGAAAAAGCCAATGAACAGACTAAAAGCACAAGAGGAGAAAGATGAAGCAGGGCCAAGTTGCCTTGGCCATGCCAGCCCCAGAGGCCTCGAGATAAAAGCCCAGACCCCTTCATTATCCCTGGTAGGAACCTTCAAGAGGCATTCCCCTATGAAGTTCGCTATCAGCTCTGATGCAGGACAGTTCCACCATCCGATAAAGGGCTTTTGTCACCATCTGACTCCTCCCTGACAAGGGACATTCCATCTTTTAATGCAACATCTACCCTGCCTGAAATAAGTTTGCCTGATTGCGTGGTACTGACCCTCTTGTCACACTGGGCTAATATTGTCTTCTTGGTGGCTAAGTGTAAACAATTTTATAATAAATCCTCACTACCTTTTGTTGTTTGGGAGGGAGAAAAAAGAGAAAAAGAAAATGGTCTGGACTTGCTACCTTGGGTCAGGTTGATATTATAAGAGAAATTCCCAGGACAAAGGCACGAGGTTTCCCTGGGTGAATCCCATGAAGAATCTGATTCTACAGGAAATCCTCAGCAAAGCCCCCCAGCCTTGAGCAGTCCTATAGCAAATTAGTGGGCAAAAGTGTCACCCTGTCAAGATAAGCAATCAAAGGGAACAGCTAGGTGGCAGAGTGGATAAAGCACCCACTGGCTCTGGATTCAGGAGGACCTGAGAGTTCAAACCTAGCCTCAGACACTTGACACTTACTAGCTGTGTGACTCTGGGCAAGTCACTTAACCCTCATTGCCCCACAAAAAAAAAAAAAAAAAGAAGTCATCTAATCTAAGAGGTTAACCAAGAGGTATTTTAATAAATATAAAAATACCTATGATAAACTAAATTGCAATGTTAAAATTATATACAATGGGGCAGCTAGGTGGCACAGTAGATAGAGCACTGGCCCTGGAGTCAGGAGGACCTGAGTTCAAATCCGACCTCAGACACTTGACACTTACTAGCTGTGTGACCCTGGGCAAGTCACTTAACCCCAATTGCCTCACCAAAAAAAAAACAAAAAAAAATTATATACAAAATTTATACATAATTGTAAGAATATATTATAGATATTTATATAACGGCCAAAACAATAAGAAAAGTCTGTCTTATTAAGCAATAGGAAATTGTATTAAAGAAAAGAGCACTGAAAGGTGAAAAGAAGTCCCCAACAGATAAGCAATCAAAATGTCCCTTCTCCTAAGCATCTTAGTGATTTCTTAGAAGGCAAACTGTAACTTACAATTTGCACTGGACAGCATACTTTACCTTACTTCTCAGTGTAGTTGAAGAGGCTAAGACAGGCAGCAGCTACTGGGAAACAGAAGAATGCCCAGGAGAAAATAACCCCCACTGAGAAGCACACATGCCTTACAAACCCAAGCCTGTTTTAGTAACGAGCAAATAGCACGATCCCCAATTCCTGAAACACACTTTCTGACACTGTCTTCTAAGCATTATCAAGTAGTCCAGGAATGAGGTAGGTTCCACGTAGGTGAGAGTTGCCATGCCCCTCAGAGGGCTGACAACCTGTCTAGGTCAATAATCCATCACAGGGCAGGTGACTTACTAGCAAGTTCCTGATCGCCTTTAGCATTGGCTGCAGCCACACCAGCCTGGACCTCCTCCTTCTCCAGGAGCTCTACCAAGCCCAGCTCCTTTAAGAGGCAAAAAAGATTACCCAGAGAGTTAAGGGTGGTTATTTGTGTACATGTGATACCCACCCCCATTAGACTGCGAGGGGGCTTCCTTGCAACCAGGTGGGATTTCCGCCCCTCTCACTTACCAGTGCTTTCTGTTCTCTATCTAAACTCAGTTGCTCCAGGTACCAGTCACCAAAATCCCTCCTCACTCCTCGAAGGGCCAAAGCTGAGTCATAGAGAGCCTCGAGCAAGGCCCCAGAATTCTGTCTTTCCAGAGATTCGTCAATGGCCTCCAGAGCTCCGTGAACTAAAAGAAATCCAAGCTTAGCTTTGAGCCATTTGGGAGGGACCAGCGGCCCTCCAATCTGCCCTCCATCCACCCCATCGTCTGTAACCAGAATCACCTGAAGGCAGCAGCATTTCTGACTATTCTTCCCTGCTCCAAAACCTCCAAAGGTTTCTTCCTGTAAACTTTGGGGACCTTCTTTCCATCAGCTCCCCACCTCAATGGTCTCTTAGCTCAGGCTCTACTCCAGTCGGGCAAACCTGTGCCTCTTCCACGACCCAAGCCTTTGAATGAGCTGTTCCTCACAAACGCTTTTCTCTTTTTCAACCTCCTCTCTTCCCCAACTCTCCCTTCCCAACTTTTTCATATTTCCCTCCTTTCCCAAAGCCATGTTTCTTTTACTTTGGTCATTAGTGTTTGTCTCTCAAATGGCAACTTATTCAGGACAGAGATCAACCCTTTTATTGGCACAGTTTGCATTTGCCACAAGAACAAAAAAGAATATGAAGGCTTCATTCTGATCTAGATTAGGGATGTGAGGGATAGGGGGAAGGGAGAGAATGACCCACAGAAGAGGTGTCAAACATACAGGCCACCCAAACCAGATTAAAATGTCATTTGGAAATTTTAAATAAATAAAAATACAATCATATATAGATAACATTACATTTTAAAACCGAGTCAATATGTGGCCCACAGGGATCCTTACGTATGGATTAGTGGACTCCATTCCTATCTCAGTTTGACACCACTGGACTAAAGGACTGGACTAAAGGATGCTAACAAGGGGTTCTAGGTGACATTTGCCACAAAATCTCATCAGTGTTGGAGGCTGGGACAGCCCTATGATGAGATATACAAGGTAGGCGACCACCTGGGGCACAAGGGACCTTTTATATAAATGCGCATATCTTAAACACCAGAAAACCCCACTGTCCTCAGCCCATAGAGATTTTTTTTTTACAGTAAATCAATTCCCATGTGCTACAGTGAAGAGATTAGCAGCATGTATGTGGTGTCATGGAAGGAATGCTAGATTTGGAGTCAAACTACCAGAGTCTGAATCTCAGTTCCTCTACTTATTATTGACTGGCCTTGAATCATTTCACTCAGCAGGGGCTCCAGTTACCTGTCTGTCAGGTTGGGGCTAAGCATGGGGGCACTGGACCAGATGACTAAACGGTCTTCCAGTTCTAAATCCTATGATTCCAAGATTTCAAGCAGGGGCCAAAATCTTCAAACTTCAATGAAGGACCAACACTTTGTCCAAGCTCTGACTACATGTCCTGCATTGGATCTATATTCGAAGCTTCAAATCCTTTCATCCTTGCTTACCATTGACTTGGTTGATATTGCCCTGTATCTCTGCCTGAGTCAGGTACTGGTCGTAGATGTCATGGCTCTCTCCATCATCCTGGAGGTACTAAGAAGAGGGTGGAAATGCTAGCGGGAAGAGGTCAAACTTGAGATAAGGCCTCTTCTTACTTTGCTTCCTCCCCCATTCCATCAGATTTCAGTCATCTCTTCCGGGTTCCTCGACTCCCTCTACTACTAGAGGTCTCACCTAGTCCAGGAGCAAACCTAAATGTCCATCCCCCTACCACCAGCACATCTAAGCTAAGCTTAAGAATCTATACAGGGGTAGCTAGTTGGTGCAGTGGATAGAGCACCAGCCCTGGATTCAGAAGGACCTGAGTTCAAATCTGGTCTCAGACACTTAACAATTACTAGCTCTGTGACCCTGGGCAAGTCACTTAACCCCAATTGCCTCACCAAAAAAAAAAAAAAAAAAGAATCCAGTCTCATCCAGTAACTTTCCAGGGTCTCTGCTCTTCATGAAGACTGAACCCAAGAATCCTCTTCCATAGAACCCTGGCCCTTTGGAGCCCATTCTCTTCTTAGATCCCTGCCTCTGAGGCAATGAAGTGACACAGAGAGCCTGGAATCAGAAAGACCTGAATTCAAATGTAGCCTCAGATACTTAGTAGCTGTATGACCTTGGACAAGTCACTTAACTTTTGTGTGCCTCAGTTTCCTCAACTATAATATGGAAATAATAGCACCACCTACCTCTCGAAGATTATTGTGAAGATTAAATAAGATGATATTTGTAAAACTCTTGGCATACAGTAAGCACTATGTAAATGCTTAGTCCCTCTCCTTTTAGTTCAATTTAATTCAATAATTTTTCAATGCCTACTGTGAGCCAAGTGCTATGTTAGGTTATAAACACATTTTTATTATTATCAAAACTGACATACTTTAAAGTTTACAAAGCACTTTACATATAGCAGCTCATGTGAGTCTCACAACAATCCTGAGAAGGAGGTACTACTGGTGGTATTATCCAAATTTTAGAGAAAGGGAAACTGAGTTTCACAAAGGTTAAATACACTGCCTATGGTCACATGGCTAGTGTCAGAGGTATTTTGAACACGTCATCCTGACTCCAAACCCTGCAATCAATCCACTATGCTATAGTACCCTCTTCCAGCTTCTCATGGCTCTGCCCTGGCCCCTTTCCCATCTCCCTGGACCACCCAGAGAATTGGGTATTTCTTGACTCTTCTGACACAGGATCTCAAAGCTAGCACTCACTCCCTCTCCCTCTTCCTCTTCCTCTCTCTGAACTTTCCCCCAGACCACATCCATCCACAGGAGAGAGTGGGGCAGGGAAGATTCCCCGATACCTTTGAGAGTGAAATTAAGGCCTTGAAATGGGAGTTAAACAACTCTTCCTCAAGTCAACCAACCCAGCCCCAAGACTTCTCACCCTGTTCTTGGAGTTGGCCATTTTTTCCATCTTCACTTGGGCTAGCAGCTCCTGGTAAACAGCAGCCAAGGGCTCCCGGAGATTCCCCAACATGGCATTGGGGTTTTTCAGTGTGGCCAAAGTGTCTTCCACCACCCCCCTTTCCACTGCTTCATTGATGGCAAGAACAGCAGCATGAACTAGAAGGCCAGAGGTGGAAAGTAAGGGTGTTAGGGCAGGAAGGGTGATGAGGCATGGAAAACAAGTTAAAGGGACAAGAAGCAAACTTTGGGTTGAGATCAACCTTGGTTGACTTTGATTCTAATTCCAGGTTGATGTCATAACTTCCTCAAGCCCTCATACACTAGCCAGGTTGGAAGGCCCACATGTAGGTGGGAGATGAGGAAAATCTCCTTTTCAGGATGTGTTCTTTACCTTTGAACCTAGAGTTTCCCACCCATCTAAAGCACCACTCCTGGCATTCCTTGTGCAGAGTCAGCTGATACCTACCAGAAGCCTCATCCACAGAGAGCTCACTAGCCAGGATGCCCCCGATCTTGCTGAATGCCGGCAGCTGCAGCCCATACTTAGCCAGCTCTGAGGTCATGTTATTGATCTCCTCCTCTGCAAAGATATCGCAGGTAAATTCAAAGCACTGCAATTGCAAAGCACCATCCCTCCTGAAGCTTTGATAGCTGCCCTATCTCTTCTTCCCATCATAACCAAATTCTTGGAAAGACACATCCCCACTCTTTGCTTCTATTTTACTCCCTCCTACTCACTTCTCAATCCCTAGCAATCTGGCTTCCAAAGCTACTCGTCAATTGAGACTCCCCCCAGCCCCTTCAAGGTTACCAGTCATCATTTAACTTATGAACTGGATGGCTTTTTTCTGCCCTCCTCCTCCTTGACTTCTTTGTAGCTTTTGATGTTGTCAGGCTTGCTCTTCTCTTAGTTACTCTTGCCTTTTATGTCAATATTTTTTCTTGGCTCTCCTCCTGAGGGTCTAATCATTCTTTCACAGCCTCCTTTGATGGATTATCACCCACCCCATGTCCCTTAAGCATAAGCCTTTCCCAGAGCTCACTCCTGGGCCCTATTCTCTTCTCTTTATGTTTTCTCTGTGTAATCTCATCAGTTCCCATGGGCTGAATTATCTCCTCAGGGGTGACTCCCAAATCTATATATCCAGCCCTGCCTCTCTTCTGAACTCTAGTCCCCAGTCTCACACACAACCAACTAACTGCCTCCTGGACATCTCCACCTCAAACTCAACATGCCTAAAGTGGAGCTTATATTCTCCTCCCTCCTTCCCCAGGCCCATCCTTCCCCTAAAACATCCCTATTTTTTCTATTTTACCCTTCAGGAAAGTAGAAGGGAAAGGGGAGGGGGGTGATAGAAGGGAGGAAAAATGGGGGGAGGGATAGTCAGAAGCAAAACACTTTTGAGGAGACAAAGAGTGAAAGGAGATAGAAGAAACAGCATGGAGGGAAATACAGTTAGGAATAGGAAGTGTGAAAAAAATTTTGAAGCAAGTTCATCTGATAAAGGCCTCATTTCTCTAACATAAAGAACTGAGTCAAATTTATTAAAATAAGAGCCATTCCCCAATTGATAAATGATCAAAAGCTATGAACAGGGGGCTGCTAGATGGCAGAGTAGATAAAGCACTGGCCCTGGATTCAGGAGGACCTGAGTTCAAATCTAGCCTCAGACACTTGACACTTACTAGCTGTGTGACCCTGGGAAAGTCACTTAACCCTCAATGCTCCACAAAAAAAAAATTAAATTAAAAATTTTAAAAGTTATGAACAGTTTTTAGATGAAATAATCAAAGCTATCTATAGTCATATTAAAAAATGCTCTGACTCACTACTGATTGGAAAGATGCAAATCAAAACAATTCTGGGGTACTACTTGATACCTATTGGATTTGATAATAGAAGAGGAAAATGACAAATATTGGAGGGGATGTGGTGGAAAATGAGATAGTAATGCACTGTTGGTGGAGTTGTAAACTGATTTACCTATTCTGTAGAGCAATTTGGAACTATGCTCAAAGAGCTAGAAAACCATGCATACTCTTTGACCTAGCAATATCACTACTAGGTCTGTTTCTAAAAAGAAGTAAAAAATCATAAAGGAAAAGGACCTATATGTACAAAAAATATTTATAGCAGCTCTTTTCTGGTGGCAAGGAAATGGAAATTGAGAGGATGCCCATCAATTGGGGAATGGCTGAACAAATTCTGCTATGTGATTGTGATGGAATACTATTATGCTATAAGAAATGAGCAGGATGCTCTCAGAAAAACCTGGAAAGACTCACATGAGCTGATACAAAGTAAAACGTACTATGTATAAAGTAACAGCCATACTGTAAAATGATCAGCTGTGAATGACTTAGCTATTCTCAGCAATACAATGATTCCAGACAACTCTGAAGGACTTAGGATGTAAAATGCTATCAAAAAAACTGATGGTGTCTGAATACAGATTGACACATACTTTTTTCAAACTTTTTTTTCTTGAGTTTTTTTGTCTGTTTTCTTTCACAATATGATTATGGAAATGCTAATAAATAAGTGAATAAATAAATAAATGAAACTTCACCCTTACAGTCATCCAGATTCACAAACTCAGAGTTACTCTTGTCTCTTCCTTCTCACTTGTCCCCTATACCCAATCAGTTGCCAAGCTTTGTTCCTAACTCCACAACTTCTCTCTCTAATGTATCTTCTTCTCCACTCACATAACTATTACCCTAGCTCAGGCCCTCATCACCTCTCACCTGGACTATTGTTCAGTCGTTTTTTAGTCATATCTGACTCTTTGTGACCCTCTTTGTGGAATTTTTCTTGACAAAGACACTAGAGTGGCTCGCCATTTCCTTTTCCTCCTCATTTTGCAGATGAGGAAACTGAGGCACATGATATTAAGTGACTTGCCTAGGGTCACACGGCTAGTAAGTGTCAAGTGTCTGAGGTCATATTTGAACTCAGGTCCTCCTGAATCCAAGGCCGGTGCTCTATCCACTGTGCCACCTAGCTGCCCCCAGGAACTTTAAAAATTTTAGCTGAATTCAACTGAATTGAATTGAACTGAATTGTTGGGTAGAGAAGGAAGTGAACCCACCTGTAAATTTTACTTTACCATACAGGTCATGGATCTGAGGTGCCAATCCCAACCGGAAGAGGAAGAGACTGGGGAAAAACAGGAGACAAAATTGTGAAGGAAATTTCTTCCTTCCATCATCTAAGGAACCAAGTGACCTCAGGCTCCCATAACTCTCTTTATCCAACCAAGAGGAAGGATTTTTGAAAGAGGGCTACAGAGAAAGCTTGGGATGTTTTCTAAGAAATGAGATGAAAAAATTCAAGGAATCTCTCTCTCTCTCTCTCTCTTGGATATCCATCTGTAATGAGGGTCATTAACAATCAATCCACCATTCATTCATAGAAGGCTGACCTTACCTTAAGGGCCTGGCTCAGGTCCACTCCTGTGGGAGCCCCCCTCTCCATGCACAACTCAGGGACATCTCCAGCTCAGCCTGTGGCCACAGTTACATCCACAGAAGGAAAAGACCTCCACATGCACTCACTCATATGGCACTGCACAAATACACCGCTCCACATATCTGGGCTCTCACATTCCAGGCAGTTTTCCTTCTGGTCCTTCCTCCAACCTCCCCATATATAACATGCCAGCTGTAGGGGAGAGTCTATTGTAGGTAGGAATATAGGTGATGGGAAATTTGCTCACCTCAGGGCATGGATGCAGTAGACCACGCGTGGCATGTTCTTCTTGTCATAAATGTCTGTAGTCTCAGGAAGAAAGGTCTGTAGGAGGAGCCAGCCTATTAGTGCATGTAGTAAGTCTTGTAGATGCACCCAGTTTGAGGAGGGAAGAAATTCAGGGCACCATTTTTTAACCTTTCTAACTGTGGGTGGCATTTAGAGAGGCAGTATGGCACAGTGGATAGAGAGCTGGTTTCAGAGCCAAAACCCGGGTTCAAGTCCTGCCTCTGACGCATCCTGGCTTTGCAACCCTGGGCAAATCAATTTACCTGTCATTGATCTAGGGAACCTGAAAGACTATAGGTTGCAGGAGCAGCTGGGTGGTGCAGTGGCTAGAGCACCAGCCCTGGAGTCAGGAGGAGCTGGGTTCAAATCTGGCCCCAGACACTTACTAGCTGTGTGACATCCCGAAGGGCAAGTCACTTAACCCTTATTGCCTCAAAAAGAAGAAAAAAAAGACTATAGTTTGCAGAGAATGTAGATAATCTGCATTGGCAGAGGGAGTTTTCTTATCTGTGAGTCCTTTATAGGAATGAAATCACAGTGGGTGCACCTTACCTCAATGACTCAGGTTTATCTATGGTCTGATTACCCCTATTCCTATTTCCCACTAGGTGGGGAGGAGAGGGAAAGGTCAACATTGACATAAATTCATGCCACATTAAGGGGCAAACATATGAAACTGGCAAATTTACACAATAAGCCCCGATTTCTTAGTTTCCACATACTCCTAAAGCCGGAGAAAAACAGGGGCAAATGTAGATCATTTTGGCAGCCTATAATCTGATATTTTACTATTGCTTCTTCCAGTTTTGGAAGGGCATTCCACTATATCAGTGCCAGAATTTGTACTTTTGTATTCTTTTTTTTTTTCTGAAAATATGCGTCATATTTATATAGACAATGCATTTATTAAGTGTTTACTATGTGCCAGGCACTGTGCTATATTTGTATAAGGTTTTAAGGTTTGCAAAGTGTTTATGTACTATAAACACAGAAAAGTAGCATATATATTATATACAAAGAAAATCTCTTATTGCACATATCCTTACAACTCCCAGGGACTCAGAAGGAAAGCATAGAGGAGAATTCTCTCCCTTGTACAGTTAGAGAAGGGATACGTGGCCTGTGTGAAGTCATATCAGTCCCAGAGCTATTTTTATAAACTTTAGCTAGTCATTAAGGAACATGGGAGCCATAGGGCAAAGGAGCTGATGGAGACAAAGGAGCGGCACAGAGTGGGCAGGAAGGAGTGACAGGTTCCAATTCTAATGCCCAATATAGACGGGTCCAAGGTTACCTTAGGTAGGCCAATGTGAGACACTGCAGTCAGCCAGAAGTTGATGTTATCAGTGTGACGGAAATGTAGGCCAGTTGCCTAAAGAGGAAGAAAAGAATGTCAGTCTCCCCATAGTTCCAAGAGCCCCTTATAGACAAAGCCTGTGCTGGGCACTGGTGGGAAGATCCAGAGGAAGGAGTCTGTCTGTTGGGGAGACAGAACAGTACTCCAGGCCACAGACAGGACCGCCCCCCCCCTCCCCCCAAGGTCTGATAGGAGAAGGTGATACAGCAGGATAAAGACCTAGACATCAGTGCTGGGGGGAAAATTGAAAGAAGGAAGGTCGGGTCCAGGAAATTTCCAAAAGGAAGGGGTGTCAGAACCAAGATAGGAAAGAAGAGGGGGCAGCTAGGTGGCGCAGTGGATAGAGCACTGGCCCTGGAGTCAGGAGGACCTGAGTTCAAATCCGACCTCAGACACTTGACACTAGCTATGTGACCTTGGGCAAGTCACTTAACCCTCATTGCCCAACCAAAAAACAAACAAACAAACAAACAAAAAAAAAAAAACAAGGAAAGAAGAGACACAGGGGAAGGTGAAGAGAAGCACCAAAGTATCTTTGATAGGCAATGATTTAGTGGTCAGGGGCCACTTGATTTCTTTAAGCCTACTGTGAAGTGGCCCTCACATGTGAAAGAAGCACAATTCACTCTTTAGGAAGCCCACCCATGGTCAAAGGAGGAAGATTACCCCCATGGGTGAAAGGTAGGGAATAGGGAAAGAAAGCTGAGCCTTTGGGTGCCCCCTCACCTTATACCGCATTTGCTCCAAGTCATAGATCTTTTTGAAGGGAACCATGTCAGGGGCAAAATAGTGTCCTAATTTGGCCAAAATAACCCCATTTCGAAGGCTCTCCTCCAACTCCACTGGAGAAGGCAGCTCTTCCTTAAGGCAGGCTTCCATCCAACTGTGGACAAAGTCGAAGAAGTAGGTAGGTTGTAGCCCCTCTGGCTGGGTTCCCAGGGGCACTCAATTCATTTCAGGGCATGTGAATCTTGCTCCCTGAGCCCTGGGTCCTCCAGAGTCTAGATCAGAACTGAACACCTCTTCCCCAGCTTAGGAATCTCTCCTTCCTATTCTTCTTTCTGACCCCATCTGTTCTCAGCCTACCTTCTCTCTAATCACCCCCACACACCTAGAACTGTAGAATTAAAGATTTAGAGCAGGGGAGAATCATCTAGTAGAATGAAACATCCTGGACACTGAAGTGGGAGTCAGGCTAGAGCGCATTCTGCAGCAGCAGTGGTGGTAGGCCTTGGAGGCAGCAATAGTCTTGGGAGCTCTCAACCCAGAGATGATAAGGTGACAACTCGTTAGAAAAATTACACAGAGGGGGTGGGTAGGTGGCACAGTGGATAAAGCACCAGCCCTGGATTCAGGAGTGCCTGAGTTCAAATCCAGCCTCAGACACTTGACACTTACTAGCTGTGTGACCCTGAGCAAGTCACTTAATCCCCTTGCCCCGCCAAAAAAAAAAAAAAAAAAGAGAGAGAAAAATTACACAGGACACTTTCCTGGCCCTGGGTGCAAGACTTGATGCTATTTGTCAACTCAATTACCCAAACACAGTTCTGATTTGTGGTTTCAGAGTGTAGAGGAGTGCTTCTGGTTGAGTCACAAGGAAGCAGGGGCCTTAGTCACAACTGGATCAAGAGGAGCAGGGGCCTTTCCTGGATAAAGACTAGAGCACAGATTAGAAGAGCAGTGACCATGACTCTCCTGGGATAATACCACCTTGCACGGGAAGCTAGGTGGCTCAGTGGATAGAGCACTGGCCCTGGAGTCAGGAGGACCTGAGTTCAAATTTGACCTCAGACACTTAACACTCACTAGCTGTGTGACCCTGGGCAAGTCACTTAACCCCAACTGCCTCACCAAAAATAAATAAATAAATACCACCTTGCAAGCACCGAAAACTTTGCAGAGCCCCAGAATTAACTCTGAAAGCAGCAGCACAAAAAAGCCTGAAGCTCCCTACACTCAGGTGAGTAGAACCCAACTTTAACATAAAATTCAAAGTCAAGAAATGAACTAGGAAAATGAACAAACAACAACAACAAAAAAGAACTTGATCATAAAAAGCTACTATGGTGGCAGGGAAAACCAAGATACAAACTTAGAAGAAGAGAGTAATGTGAAAATAGTGCTGTCTTTTTTAAAAGCCTCAAAGAAAAATGCTAACTGGACCCAAGCACAACAAGAATTCCCAGAAGCATTAAAGAAAGCAATTAAGAGTGGTAGAGGAGGGGAAAAAATTGTACAAAAAAATATTTATAGCAACTCTTTGTGGTGGCTAAGAATTGGAAATCAAAGGAATGTCCATCAATTGGGGAATGACTGAAGAAGCTGTGGTATATGATTGTAATGGAGTGTTAATGTGCTATGAGAAGTGATAGCCAGGATGATTTCAGAGAAACCTGGAGAGACTCATATGAACTGATGTATAGTGAAGTGAGCAGAACTGGGAGGACACTGTGCACAGTGACAGCAGTATTGTTCTATGAGCAATTGTGAATGACTTGACTACTCTCAGCAATGCAATGATCCAAGACAATCCCAAGGGACTAATGAAGCATGCTATCCACTTCCAGAGAAAGAACTGATATTGATTGAACACAGACTTAAAAAAAAAGGGCACTTGTAGATTGTACATACATAACCTATGTCAGATTGGTTGCTGTCTTATAGAGGGGGGAGGAAAAGGAGGGAGGGAGAAAAAATTGGAACTCTAAATCTTATGAAAATGAATGTTGAAAATTACCTTTACATGTAATTGGAAAAAATAAAATAAATGTTTGTTGCAAAAAAAAAAAGAGTGGTAGAGGAAAAATAGGGGAAAGAAATGAGAGCAATGCAAGAAAATTATGAAAAGACACACAAAAAACACTGAAAAAATAACAAAAAATGGAATTGGCCAAATGGAAATAGAGGTACAAAAGTTCAATGAAGAAAATAATTCCTTAAAAATTAGAATTGGGGGGAAGCTAGGTGGCGCAGTGGATAGAGCACCGGCTCTGGAGTCAGGAGTACCTGAGTTCAAATCCGACCTCAGACACTTAACACTTACTAGCTGTGTGACCCTGGGCAAGTCACTTAACCCCCATTGCCTCACTAAAAAAAAAAAAATTAGAATTGGGCAAATAGAAACTAATGACTCCATAAAACATCAAGAAACAATAAAACAAAATAAAAAATGAAAAAAATAGAAAAAAATGTGAAATATCTTATTGGAAAAACAACTGACATAGAAAATAGATTGAGGAGAGATAATTTAAGAATTATTGGACTATCTAAATTAAATAATTTTCTCACTTTTTTGGGTTTTTTTTTGTGATACAGCTAATATGGAAATGTTTTGCATTTCACATGTATAAACTGATATTATATTGCTTGCTATCTCATTGGGTGGGGAGGCTAAAGGAGGGAGAGAATTTGAAACTCAAAATTTAAAAGGAAAAATGTTTTAAAAAATTATAAACTAAAAAAAAAATGAAACATCCCTCTTATAGCAATGATTTCATTAGTTGGTTATGAGGTAGTTTGGTTAGTTGGTTATGAGGCCCACCCTCTATCCACTATCCCTCATAGAAGAGGCAGCGGGGACCATGAGGCCAGAATGTCACATTCGTTGTTAGACACAGCTTCTGTACCAGATGTTTTTTGTTTTGCTTTATTACAAGGAGGGAGATTCAATTTAGGGGAGTTGGGGGAAATGATAGCAATGTAATGAAAGATATCAGTGCAATGTTTTTAAAAGAAAGAGAGAAACTAATCTAACCTCTCATTTTATAGAATGACAGTGAACTGTCGTCCAAAGGAGTGAAATAATTTGCCCAAGATCACACAGGGAAGAAATATCAGAGCCAGAATTCACACCCAGATCCTGATTTTAAATCCAATGCCTCTGCTGCTATTACTGCTGCTGCTACTACTACTACTACTACTACTACTACCACCTAGAGAGTATTTATATAGCTCCTTAAGGTTTTCAAATAACATATAAATGATTTTTTTTGATCCTCACAACAAACCTAAGAGGTAGGTGCTATTATTATAACCCCATTTTATAGATGAGGAAACTGAGACAGACAGAGGTCCAGGGTCATACAGTTGCTAAATGTCTGAGGCCAGATTTGAAGTCAGGTTTATCTAATCCTCCTATATTTCAATGTCCTCTTCAACTCATATAGAGAAGCCTCCTTTTTGAGAGCCTTCTTTCCCCACTCCAACCTCTCTCTCCTACCTTCATTCTCCTCTCCTCCAGAATATCTTTCCTAATTGATCTGAGAAGAAGAGATGGGATTCCAGTAATTGCACCCAATTTTTTTTTTTTTTTTAGTGAGGCAATTGGGGTTAAGTGACTTGCCCAGGGTCACACAACTAGTAAGTGTTAAGTGTCTGAGGCCAGATTTGAACTCAGGTACTCCTGACTCCAGGGCCGGTGCTCTATCCACCACGCCACCTAGCTGCCCAGTTGTACCCAATTTTGAATACCACTCAAACAGGCTTTAACCCAGACCTTCCCAATTTCGTCATGCAGAGAATTTGTTCACCATTCTCTCCATGTGTCTCTTATTGTCTATGTCCATCCTCATCAGCATATCTGTCTTGGACAGTGCTCCCAGAGGGCAGAGGCTGTATCTGCCTACAAGAGCTCTACAGCCCAGAGCCTTTATCCACATTTTGATGATGATGGGAGTGACAGGGAATCTCCAGGGCATAGAACAGGGAAGGCAAGATGGTGAGGTAGGACTCAGGAAACTTGGGCAATCCAATACTACTCCTATTACTAAAGAGTAATGTAACCTTGAGAAAAGCATCCCCTGAGCCTCAGTTCCTGAGGTTAAAAACCAGTAATGACGTCTCCAGTGTGAGTGTCCCTTGCATCTGAAGGAAACCTGCCCTCAAAGAATGGGGAAGATGACCCCAGTAAGCCCCTTATATCCATGAAGAGAAAGGGAGGGAACAAGCCCTTCCTACCTCACAGTTACTCCTAGGATCAACTGAAATGACAAATAGTGAAGTATTTTTTATAAAACCATTAAAATGCTAAATGAATAGAGAGACACAAATTTTTATTTTCTGGACCTGTGATTTTATTGAATCTCTTCATGAGGCCATAGATCTGCAAATGCCTTTCGATTTATATTCTTAACAAATTTGTCTGGGGGCTCTGAGTGGTTTAAGTGGCTTGCCCCAGGTTACACAGCCAGTGTGTGTCAGTGGAGGGACATACACTCAGGTCTCCCTGGCTCTCTATCCATTATGTTGCCTTTTCCTCTCTGAGGTATGATGATGGTTATTATTTAAATAAAACTGAGGAGGCAGCTAGGTGGCGCAGTGGATAAAGCACTGGCCCTGGATTCAGGAGTACCTGAGTTCAAATCTGGCCTCAGACCCTTGACACTTACTAGCTGTGTGACCCTGGGGAAGTCACTTAACCCCCATTGCCCCGCAAAAAAACAAAAAAAACAAACAAATAAATAAAACTGAGAGGCGAAGTGTGGCAGGCAGGATAGAGAGCCAGGAAGACCTGAGTTCCAGTCCCTTCCTGACACATACTAGCTATGTGACTGACTTCTCCATGCTCCAGACAATTCTCTTAAGACAGAAAAAGTCTTAATGTGCATTGGTGGAAGGAGTTTCCTCATCTGGTAATTCCCTGTATTGATGAAATAATAGTTCTGGTACCTATCCCTAACCCTGGCTAGAGGCGGTAGGATGAAGGAGAAGCACAATTATGAACTGGCACCCTGAAAATTCTATTCATTCCTTGTCCACTCCCCACTTACAATTTGGTTTCCCTGTTCCCGCTTAATATTGCCCTGCACACCTCCCCTCATCCCTTGGCCTCTTCTCTTGGCCTCCTCCTGCCCACCTCTACTCACCGTTTGGCCTCCTCTAAGCGGCAGAGATATTGATAGGCAACATTCTGCCGCCTCTGTTCATCCATCTCCTCTGCAGTGAGGCGTTCATCTAGAAGGAGGGAGGTATGACACCATCAAAAGGGCACCAAATTCCTCCCCTGCCTGAAAACCTGAAATAATTCCCATCTGATGCTCACTCATCCAGTCCCAATTCACTAGACTAGACTCCTCCCAGGTTAGCTTGTCTTGCCCAATCATATGGGAAAAAATACTTTGTCCAGGCCCAATGCTCTGTACCCCCTTGGACTCCAGAGAGGCCATCCCCGCCTTGTTCAAATGTCCTTCTCTCACCTTTCCAATGATTATTGTTTCCTTCTCCACTTTTTCCACAGTTTCCTCCTTCCGGAAAGTTTCTCAGACTCTTCCTTCCAACAATGCCCTCCCCTCCCTGCCACTCTCTTCCCATCCCTCCTCTCCCCTCCAGGAGAGCCATCTTGGAGCTCTAGTCACCTGAATCCTTAGTTCCATCCTATCTACTTTCCTATTTAACTAAGAGTTCCCCAAGAGTATACTTCTGGCTCTTTCTTCAAAGGTCAGATCAAGGAGGTAAATGATATTTGCTTTTGCTAAAGCTAAATGACCACCTGTTGGATGGTATATATCTGTTAGAATTAGACTAAATGCCCTCTAAGGTGGCTTCTCAATTCAATGAAATAAACATTAAGCAAATGTCTTATATCTTCAGGGTGCTTTGATAGGCACTGGAGATACAAAGATTAAAAAAGAAAAAAAATCCACATTCATTAAGCGACATATATGTGCCAAGCATTTTGCTAGGGCCAGAAAGACAAAAAAATGAAAGTTTCTGCCTCAAGGAGTTTAAGGGAGACAATTATTTGCATATACACTAAATTATATACAAATAAATAAAAGGTAACTTTTCTGGGGAAATCAGGAAAGGCTTCATGTAGGAGGTAGTATTTGGCTGAGATTTTGAAAGAAACAAGGGATTCTAAGAGTCAGAGGTGAGGAAGGAAAGCATTGAATGCATTAGGTGACAACCTGTAAGAACACACAAAGAAGATGGAGGAACATACATGGCTAGTTTAGCTGAACTGAAGGGTGTGTTAAGGGGAATGATGTATGGAGCTATGTTGTAAATACATTTGGCTTTAAATGCCAAACACAGAACTGTGTATTGGATCTTAGAGGTAATAGGGAGCCACTAGAGTTGATTGAGGAGGGGAGTGACATGGTCAGACATTCTATTTAGGAATATCCCTTGGGAAACTGTGGAGAAAACTTAAGGAAACAACCCGGTCAACTGGAGGGGTTCGGGGAAGGCTTCATGAAGGAGGGGAGCACCTAAGCTGAGGGTAGACAGAAAAGAATTTTGATAGAGATGGAGAAGTACATTATTTTTGGAACAGGGAGTATATTATGTTTGAACTCTAAGATTCTCGATTTTACAAATTTGAGATCCAAGCAATCTTAAAAAAAAAAATCCTCAGGATAGTTAAAATAGAAAACTACTCACCAAATCTTCCCTGACCATATTTCTCTAGGCCCCTTTGGATCCCAACCCACCATTCCCCTAATCCCCATCCCACTATTCAAAAGAAGCATCTACTTTAGCAGACACAGTTAAGACACTTATTTCCCTACCCTTAAGCTCCCACCCAAAAAGATTCCAAAGAAAAATGAACTCAGAGTGAATTAAAAGTAGACACAGAGTTCAGTCAATTTATTTTTGACCCAGCACTTAATTTCTATGGCTAATTATTTTTAGCTGACTGTCAAATTTCTTTTCGAGGAATTTAATTTGAATTGGCAGTCAAGTGAGGTTTTTAAAAATACACTCTCAGGACCATATTCCAAGTGACAGGCCAATGGCAAGAAATCCATCAGTTACTCCAAGGGAGGAGCAAAAAGAAAAAAGGATTGGCAGTTAAGCCTGGAAAGTAAACTGGTAAATGACTTCACCCCAGAGCTATGAATCGAAAACTGGGCAGGACTCTGTGTGGGTGGGTGTGAACAAAACAGCACTCTTTCTTCAAGACTTCTTAAAGTCTTTAGCCCACTCTCACAAGCTTAGGTTTCCCCTCCTTCTACAGATTCACGGACTTTGCTTTTTGGAGCTCCCCAAAACAAAGGCACATCGGTTTGAGGGAAGAAGGGAAAGCAAGGGGAGGGGGTCATTTTCCATCCAGGAGGCGGGACTGAAACCCCAGAATTCTCAGGAAGACAGTGAATTGTAAAGATTGCTAAGTTAAGAGTCCAGAGATCTGGGTACAGTCACGTCTCAGGTCTGGCACAACCGTGACTCTGGACAATTAACAGCTCCAAGCCTCAGTTTCCTCATCTGTAAAATGCTTGTCTCACAGCCTTGTTGTATAGATTAAAGCACTAATTAAGTTCTTTCCCCCCCAGCATCTAGCACAGTTCTCTACATAACCACTTAAGTTTTGCCTAATTTGAATTAATTGCCCTGATTTGAGGACCTGACCCCACTACTCCCTAAAGCCCAAGTAGGAGAAGTAGATAAACATCTTAGAGGCTCCGACACCCCTTCAGACCCCGCTGCTGTTTTCCTCCGGCCCCATTTTTCAGAAGAGGAAGCTAAGGCCTTTTGGGTTAGTGACCTGCTCAAAGCCACCCAGCAGATAAACAGCAGAGTCGAGGGCTCTAATCCACAATATCTAACCCATACAGCCAGAGCCCAGGTCTCCGGGAGCATGATAGCACTTAGCGCAGTGCCTGGCATATAGTAGGCGTTTAATAAAAGCTTGTTGACTTCCCCATGCTGCAATGCTACGGCTCGAGGCCCCAGCCCCGTCCCTTCCCGACCCTAACCCTCTGCCCGTCACTCACAGGCCGCCCCGCCCGGCCTTGCTCCGCTCCCCTCCATCTTCCTCCAGCTCCGGCTTCGGCTCCTGCTCCTGTTCCTACTTCTGCTTCTGCTCCTGCTCCCAGGTTTGAATCTCCCGCCGCCACCGCCCCTCACAGCTGCAACAGTCCAGCCAGAACACTTCCGGCCCGCCCCGCAGGGCCTGCTGGGATTTGGAGTTCCCAGGCACTTTGGATTCTCCTGCTCGGAAGAACAGGCAAGTGCAAACTCGGGCCGGGAGATCATGGTTCTCTTTCCAGTTACTTCTCCTTCCTTCCTTTCCTCGCTGTGTACCTTTTGCCCTTTCCCTCCTCTTATCGTCTCCAGCTCACTATAACGCCCCCAGCCCTTGCCCTTCCCCTTCCTCGCTGTACCCTTTGCCATTCCCTCCCCTTATTGTCACTTCAGCCCCTTCCTCACTATAGACTTTCTAGTCCCTGCTTCTCCTTGTTTTTGCCTCCCCAGGCCCTTCATCTCCCCTTAATGTAACCCCCAGCCCTCTCACAGTGCCCCAGCTCCCTGCTTCCCCTCTGCATCACCCCACTCCCACTCTTCACCATAGCACCCCAACTCCTGCCTCAACCCCCATCCCCAAGTGTCTGGTGCCTTAGAACCTGATTCCAGAGAAGTGGCTGCAGGTACAGGTAGTAAGTAACCTGAGGGACCTTGGGCAAGTCACTCTTCAGGGCTCAGCTTCCTCAACTATTAAGTGAAGAGTTTGGACTAGATAACCCTGAAGGTCCTTTCTATTTCTCAACCTATGACTAGTAAGAAGGGATGCAGACTAAAGTCAGGAGAAGCAGCAACAACCAAATATACAATGCCTACAATGATGTAAACCCCAAATAATAATATAATGAAGTCATTAGGATGCTCAGCCTTGGCCCCAGTGATGAGGAGATGCACCACCCTCTTTCCATTGGAAATTTAGGGGACTATCAATCAATAATAAATTAGAGCACTGGCTCTAGATTCAGGAGGACCTGAGTTTAAATCTGACCTCAGACACTTGACATTTACTAGCTGTGTGACCTTGGGCAAGTCACTTAACCCCATTTGCCTTAAAAAAAAATAATTGATAGCACCTGATCAATTAAAAAACCATTTTTAATTAATTAATTAAGAAGCAACATCATGAATAATAGGTAGAGAACCCTCCTCCAGCTGGGAAGACCTGAGTTCAAGTTCCACCCCTGACATCTATTTCCAACTTCTCAACTAAGGTGGCTTGCTAAGAGCTATAAATGACAAAGAAAGTACAGAATTTCATTTGTAGGAGTTTCCTATGTCAGTGAAAGCCCAGGTCCAGAGTCTATCCTTTCATCTATGTGCCAGATACCTTGTAGTTTATGTTTCTACTACAAGCTTCTGGGAGTGGAGGCCAGGGAAGGAAACTTGGAGAGTATTGAGTAGAGCCCCAGGGCAGTAGTTTGTCCAGTCCTTTCCACTAGCATAATAAAGATGGGTGTGGAACTAGGTAGTTCCACTTTGTCCGGAATTCCTGGCTTTTACTAAACTTTTCCTTAACCGGGGAAGTTAACTTTAGGGTGGGAGAAATTGGGTGAATGGCTGAAGTAAAAGCAAAAGGGCATTCATAAAATTTTTCAAATACTTTTTTTTTTCAGCCACAGCAATTTTCTAAGACCTTCTAAGTCAAGGAGGAGTTGGCTCCTCTGGCTTTAGTTGGAGGGATCGTCCACACCCGAAAAGTCCCAAGTCCCTGAAGTATAAAACTAAGATCAGGAGTACTCATTTATGTAGGTCTTTAGAGATCACAAAGCACTTGACCTAACTGACCCCACCTGGAAACTCTAAACTGTTAAACCATGAGAAAGAAATGAAGGCAAGGAGAAAAGACAATAGAATCATTGTGGGGACTGGGGAGGTAAAGAGGGAAGAACTACAAATTTAATGAGAATCCAGGTATCCCATGACTTTGAAAAAAGCTCCACCTCAAAGGATCAGAACTCAGATAGGATACCTGAACTGTCAATCAAGGAGTCCCTTAGGAAGGGAGGGTCTTACTGGGTTGTCACAGTGACCCGGCTCTTAGTACAGGTAACCCAAGTCTGAGGAGCCATCCCAGAGAAGCAGCCTCAAGGCGGATGCAGCAAGAGGTAAGGAGGTACCTGCTGAATGAAGGAGCTAAAGGGTGACCCAGGGGGGCAGTGCGGTCAATTGGGCAATTGGGTCGGGAGGCAGAATGACCATGTTCCCAGTCGAGAAATTGTGTGTGTGTGTGTGTGTGTGTGAGAGAGAGAGAGAGAGAGAGAGAGAGAGAGAGAGAGAGAGAGAGAGAGAAAGAGAGAGAGAGAATGAGAATAGAATAGAATAGAATACCCTGGCCCCCTCTTCAAATCTTTCTCCTGAGGAAGGGAAGTTGCAAGGGGCTGGGAGTCATCACAACCGTGTGACTGAATTCTCTCTACCTCTTTTGAGTGTAGGCAGGGTGAAATAACTGGCTGAGCTCCTTGGAGAGGTGCTAAGGAAATATATGATTATACTGTGTTCTATTCTTCGGTATACTTGGGCAGCTATGTGACACAGTGGGGGCCTAGAGTCAGGAAGACTCAACTTTGAGTTCAAATCTGGCCTCAGACACTACCTGTGAGACCCTGGGCAAGTCACTTAACCCTGGCTGCCTTACTTTCCTCACCTGTAGAATTACCTGGAAAAGGAAATGGCAAATCACTCCAGGATCTTCACCAAGAGAACCCCAAATGGGATCACAAAGAGTCGGACACAACTGAAAAATGACTGAACGATATTCAGGTTCCAAGGTGTAAGGGAAGCTGAAAATAACGTAAGTTGGAGGCAGTGAGATGAAATAGAGTGGAAAGAATCAGAGGAGCTGGTTTTGAATCTCAACCCTGCTATTCCCTGCTGTAGTGGGGAGTCCTTTATGGAAGCAGAGGCAAAATCAATGTGATCCTCACCTTGAAGTACCTGTGGTTCTAAGATAATTGGATCAGGTCCTGGAGGAAAGGGGTGGGGGTGGGGTGGGGTGGAGATGGTGAGGCCAGTTCAATTATTTGCTAGCTGGGCAATCTGAGGAAATTTACTTAATCTCTCTGTGTCTCAAATTTCTCATCTGTAAATCAAGGGGGTTGAACAAGGTCATCTTTAAGGTTCCTTCCAGCCCTACCATTTTGTGGTTATTACAGGCAGGGACGGATCTAAGGAGTGTTGAGAAGACAAAGGGTAATAAGGAGAAGGAGAACTAGCATGTAGGGCTCCAAAGGGAGATTTCTTTTTAGCTAATACTACAGTAGGAGAGATAATGATTAGAACACAGAAGACAGGGGGCAGCTAGGTGGTGCAGTGCATAAAGCACCAGCCCTGGGTTTAGGAGTACCTGAGTTCAAATGTGGCCTAAGACACTTGACACTTACTAGATGTGTGATCCTGGGCAAGTCACTTAACCCCATTGCCCTGCAAAAAAAACCAACAAAAAAACCAAAAACAAAAAACAGAGAGGATACCTGGGTGGGGAGGAAAGACTAGAGATTGAGAAACTGAGGTTAATTATAGAGGGAGGAAGGGAAGGCAACAGGCATTTCTATAGTACCTACTATGTGCCAGGCACTGTGTTAACTACTTTATAAATATTATCTCATTTATTCCTCACAACAACCCTAGGAAGTAGGAGGTAGGTGCTATTATCATCTCCATTACAGGTGGGGAAACTGAGGCAAACAGGTTCAGTGACTTGCTCAGGGTCACAAAGCCAGTGTCTGAGGCTCCATTTGAATTCATTATTCCTGATTTCAGGCCCATTGCTCTATCCACTGAGCCACTTAGCTGCCTAAAGTTTCTCCTAGCTTTAGAATCTGTCATCTAGTAAAAAAAGTTCACTTTTCTATGATATTTTGAAATTTACAAAGAACTTTACTCACACCAAGACATTTTTACAGGTGGGGAAAAAAAACACACAGTAAAACTTTATGAGCTTAAGTAATTTCTCACCCTGACACCCAGCAAATTGGTTTTGAGGCTAGGATTTGAACCTAGGACTTCTGACTCCAGGACTCCTTTATACCTATACTTTCCCAGGGAGCAGACAAAGAATAAGAAACAAGTCACTGCAGTTGGGAAAGACAATTTAGATCATGGGAGGAAATTCCTGAGGGTTATGACCAGCCAGGGATGGAACTGATCTAAAGTAATTGTGAGGGGGAAAAAAATAATTGTGGTCGGTTAACCAACTCCTTTTGCCATCATTTCAGTTCTATGTCTTCTCCTGTCTCTGAGGACACCTCCCTGGGACCAGGGACTGAGACACAGCCAGCCACGAAGAAGAAGAAGAAGAACAAGGAGAAATACCTGGAAGCCAGTATCCAGACCCTCACCCAGGCTGGGCATGGGGCCCTGAGGGAGGGCCGGAATGATGAGGCCTTGGCTAGCTTCCATCAAGCCTTTCTTCTGGCCTTGAAGGCCCAGGGAGGCAGAGACACCAGGGTCCTCCGGGTCTGTGCTTTCAACCTTGGAGCAGCCTATGTAGAGACTGGGGACCCTGCACGTGGCCTCAGGCTATTGCTCTGGGCCAAGCCGGAGGAAAAGGTCAAGGGCACTTGCCATGGTGACCAGTGCTTCAATGTGGCTTTGGCCTACCATGCCTTGGGTGATTTGCCTCAAGCCTTGGTATGGTACCACAAGGCCTTGGGCCACTATCAGCCCCAGGGAGACCAAGGGGGAACCTGGAAGAAGATGGCAGCCTGCTACCAGGCCCTGGGGCACCCAGGGCAGGCAGCACACTGCCTTCGGGAAGCAGGCCAGGCTTATGCCCGGGCAGGAAAGTCCTGGGCTGCAGCCCTGGCACTAGGAGCCGCTGGTGGATGCATGCTAGAGAGCAGCCATCACAAGGTGGGAGAAGTGGTACAGGTGCTAGAGGATAGCCGAAGGCTGGCAGAGAAGAGTACCAATTGGTGGCTTCTGGGTGAGACTGGGGGCAAAAAGCAGCACTGTCATAGACCTGTGCCCACCACTCTCCTGGGTTGCTGTGTGTGGGATAATAGATGTGTATTTTGTATATCACTCTATACCCCTCAATTTTGTGTGCCTAAGGCAAGTACCCTCACACCCATGGTAACAGTGGAAAGGGTGCTGAATCTGGAGTCACAGGAGCTGAGTTCAGATTCTGGCTCAGCACTCCTGTGTGACCTTGGGCAAGTCACAGAACTTCTCTGGGCCTCAGTTATCTTCTCTGTAAAATGAAAGTGTCAAACTAAATGGTCTCCTCCAGCTCAGTTTCTGTGATACTATAAACTTACTGAACTTGTTTCACACTTATTAAGGCTATGGGGGGAGCCGGGAGGACAGGGGGCAGGGGCTGACAATGTGAACCACGCATGCTGGCGTCGTGACTTATCTGTCAGTCGGTCAATAGAGCGGTTGTGTCCCAACCTGACCCCCAGTGACCATTGCTATGTCTGGCTCTCCAGGGAAGTTCTACAATGACCTTGGCCTGAGCTATTCCCAACTTCATCTGTTCCCGTTGGCGGCTGAGAGCTTCCTCCAGGCTCTACCTCTGTGTCCGGAGCCAGGAGCCAAGGCTATTGTGCTTCGGAATCTTGGTGCTGCCCACAATGCCCTTGGCAACTTCCAGGAGGCACAGGCGCTCCACCAGAAAGCCGCTGCCCTGTATGGTGGGTATCTGGAGGCTCAAGGCCTGGCTGGCTGCATGGGGATGGGGCAGAGGGGATGGGACCTGGTGAGGGGGGGAGGAGGAGGAGGTAGGCTGGATGCAGCTGGGAGCTATGGGCCCATAGGCATAGGACAAAGAGTCTGAGGATACAGAATCTGGAGCCTGGGTCCCACAGGCTGAAATCACAGGATTTGAAGGACCTGGGCTCTGCTACTTGTTTGACCTTCAACCAGGTGATTTCCCCTTCTCTGGGCTTCTTTTTTTTCATCAATAAAACAATAAAAATAAGAATAACTAACGTTTATATAAGTGCCTACTATGTGCTTTGTATCACACTGCCTCTTCTATAGCCTCAGAGCTGGGGGCAGGATGATAACACCCTATGGGGGGCAAGGAAGGGGAGGGAGAAGAGGAATCCAGGTAGTCCTGTTGCTAGCCGGCATTCTACTTTGTGCTTGGCAATCTGTTGGCAGGATCCACCGGGCAGCGGCAGGAGCAGGGCGAGTGCTTTGGAGGCCTGGCATTTGCTCTGAGTCAGTTGGGGGAACATGGGGCTGCCAGGGACAACTACCTTCATGCCCTCCAGGCTGCACAGGATGCCGGTAAGGAGGGACTGGGGGGCAGGGGGGACTTCCTTTGGCTTCAGGGGGAGACTCACTGATGGAAGTCAGCCGATGCGGGTGGGGGGTACTAGAGGTCTGGGGAGCCTCCTGGTTGAGGCAGGGTGAGATTATTTGGCTGGCAGGGAGGCTGGTGACAGGTCAATTTACCCTTTCTCCCAAATGTCGAAGTAGGGGTAGGTGAAACGAGGGTCCATGGACCTTGGTGTGGAAAGTTGAGTCTCCCCTCTCTGAAGCCCCATCCCTATGAGGTAGGAAACATGTTGGGGAAGTATGTGTGTAGAGGGATGGGAGTCTCCTTAGGTTTTCCTTTCTCAGGGGATGTGAAGGGACAATGGCAAGCTCTGGAGGGGCTGGGGGCTGCAGCAACCTGTCTGGGGCAGCCTGACCAGGCTGTGAGGCGCTATAAGGAAGCACTGGCTTTACTGGCCCAGTGCCAGGTAAGAGCCCCCACCCTAACCCTAACCTTTCCTTTCATCTCCTGCTTCACACTTCCTTCCTCTGCAAAGGCTGCTTTGAAACCACACCTGAGGGGGTAGCTAGGTGGCGCAGTGGATAGAGCACTGGCCCTGGATTCAGGAGGACCTGAGTTCAAATCCAGCCTCAGACACTTAACACTTACTAGCTGTGTGACCCTGGGCAAGTCACTTAACCCCAATTGCCTCACCAAAAAAAAAAAAAAAGAAACCACACCTGACTTCAATTCTCCAGCACTGATGTCTAAATCTCTTTCTCTCCCTTTTTCTTTCTCTCTCCCTCTTCCTCTCTCTCTCCCTCCTTCCTCCCTCTTCCCTCCTCTCTTCCCTCCCTCCCTGCCTCTCCTCCTCTCTTTTCCTCTCCTCTCCCCTCTCCTCTCTTCTCTTTTTCCTCTCCTCTCCCCTCTCCTTTTCTCTTCCCTCCCTCCCTTCTGATGTATGTGTATGTTTGAGAGTAGGAGAGAGGTGTCCCATCTCTCCCATCAGCCTAAAGTTTCTTCCAGGACTGGAATCATATCTCCTTTTCCTTTTTGATCTTCCTCCTCCTGTAGCTACGATTGAGAATTTGTCCACTATGGGAAGAGAAATTAGAAAGACTGACCAATAGCCCCTCCTCCCTCTCTCATCCATTTATTTCCTAGAACACTCCTGTGCTCCAAGTAACTGTCTCCATTATCCTTACTAGGAAGAGCCTCCCTCAGTTGGAGAGAGGCTGGTGGCCAAGCTGGCAGATTCTATGAGAAATCACTTGACCTTGGGAGGACTGGATCCTGATCCCTCCCTGGTGAGAAGAACCCTAAAATAGGGAGCCCAAGGGTGGGAAGTGGAAGGACCATATGTGGTAAAGAGGAATTGATGTTCTCTTGAAGGCCTGACCTTGACTGTCTGGGTTTGTTCATTTGCATTTTTGTTTGCACAGGTACTATTGTTCTCTTCTATTCCCTTGCCCTGAGGCCCAAGCAGGGGAGATTCCAATTGGAGACAGTTAGGTCCTTGATTTAGAACAAGTGTCCAGGGGTACAAGCATCATTCATGGATGTGGGTACCCATCACAGCTTCAAAGGTCGCTAGGCGCAATTACAAAAAGGACCACAAGATGGCGGCGTTATGCAAAGAATTCAATGGTTGGGGGTGGCAGGAGGGAAAATCTCTTGCTCTTCTCCCATTGCCTTCTCTCCGTGCCTTTTTCTCATTCACTCTTTGTGTCTTTGTCTCCTCCCCTTATTTCTCTCTCTCTCTTCCTACCTGTTCACCTTAACTGGTCACACCCTAGAACAAAAGTAATATTTCAGAATCTCAGCAGACCTATGCTCTTGTGCACTGGGGGGCAACAACCCAGGCACATAGCTCATTCTAGGCGAAAGCAAGCAGGAGAATGCCTGGCTCTGCTCTACCTGGCCCGGCCTCCTTCACCAAGCTATGGGTATCTGGGTGGGGCAGGGGATAGAGCCTGGACCTGGAGTCAAGAAGACCCCAGTTCAAATCTGACCTTAGGGGCAGCTAGGTGGCGCAGTGGATAAAGCACCGGCCCTGGAGTCAGGAATGCCTGAGTTCAAATCCGGCCTCTGACACTTAACACTTACTAGCTGTGTGACCCTGGGCAAGTCACTTAACCCCAATTGCCTCACTAAAAAAAAAAAAAACAAATCTGACCTTAGACACTTAATAGGTGTGTGACCCTGTGTTGCTTTACCTCTGCCTCAGTTTTCTCAACTGTAAAATGGGGCTAATAATAAATAGCCCCTACCTCCCAGGGTTGTTGTGAGAATCAAATGAGACAATCTTTGTAAATCAATTAGCACATTGTAGGTACTTTAACAAATCCTTCTTCTCCTCCCTTCCCCCCTGTCCCCTGCTTATCTGGTGAAGGGATCCAACCAAAGCATGAACTATGTGAGAAAGTGGAAAGGGCTAGGGATCTAGGGGTCAGAGGACCCAGGTTCAAATTCTAGCTTTGTTACTTAACACTTATGCCGTCTCCTGTTTGCTCATCTATAAAAAGGAGGTTTAGGGGGGCAGCTAGGTGGCGCAGTGAATAGAGCACCAGCCCTGGAGTCAGGAGTACCTGAGTTCAAATCCGGCCTCAGACACTTAACACTTACTAGCTGTGTGACCCTGGGCAAGTCACTTAACCCCAAATTACCTCACTAAAAAAAAAAAAGAGAGAGGTTTAGGGGCAGCTAGGTGGCCCAGTGGATAAAGCACCAGCCCTGGATTCAAGAGGACCTGAGTGCAAATCCAGCCTCAGACACTTGATACTTACTAGCTTTTTGACCCTGGGCAAGTCACTTAACCCTCATTGCCCCTCAAAAAAAAAAAAAGGTTTAGTGAATGATTTCTTAGGTGGGCTTGTTGGGTAGCTTGAGTGGATTTAGTGAGGGAGGGAATGAATGAATGAATGAACGAGCACTTACTACATGCTTACTGTATGCCAAGCAGGGTGCTAAGTGCTGGGAATGCAGAGACAAAAGCAAAGGTAGTCTCCGCTTTCCAGGAGCTACTGTTCTAATAGCAGGAGACCACACATAGGTTTCCAGGATTGATATCCAGAGAGTAGTATTTTGGTTTGGTAAGTTACAGGATGACTCTATAGTGGGTTCCTTCTTTCTCATTATGGGTGTTCTAGATCACTTGTCGGAAATTAACTGTAGAAGACCTTCTTAGCTAGGTATAGGTTGGACTAGATGACCTTTGAGGACCCTTTCATCCCCAAGATTCTGTAAGTCTATGTGGTGCTTCAGAATGGAAATTTGAGGCATTTGAATCATGCCTTAAAAGGAGAAAAGGCCTTCAATAGATAGGAGCTAGGTAACACAGGGCATTGAGTCAGGATGACTCATCTTCCTGAGTTCAAATCCAACTTCAGACATTTACTAGCTGTGTGACCCTGGGCAAGTCACTTAACCCTGTTTGCCTCAGTTTCTTCATCTGTAAAATGGGAGCACCTGTCTCTCCAGGTTGTCAGGATCAAATGAAATAAGTATAAAGGGCTTATCACAGTGCCTGGCACATAACAGGGGCTAGATAAGTGTTAGCTATTATTATTAGGAAAGGGAAATAGGGAGGTGGGAGGGGAGACTCTCTTTCAAGCATGTGAGCAAATCAACAGAAATGGGAGAGTTTGGGAAGAAGGGAGTGCAAATAATAAATAGGCCAGGCTGAAAAAATACTTAAAATACATGAAAGGGGCATGTGCAGGGAAACCATGGACAGGTAAGAAGGAGATTCATATAGAAGTCTTTGAATGCTAGGTTTAGAAGCTGAAGCTTGATTCTTTAGGCAACCAGGAATCACTGAATGGGTTTTTAGCTTTTATTTTATTTTTCAACTAATAGGCATTTATTTTCTTTCCCTCCTACCTCCTTGATGTGTGTGTGTGTGTGTGTGTGTGTGTGTGTGTGTGTGTGTGTGTATCTCAAGCAAAACAAATTTCCCACTTTTTTTCCTTTTTTTTTTTTTTTTTTGGTGCTGGGCAATGAGGATTAAATGACTTACCCAGGGTCATACAGCTAGTATTTTTTTTTTTTGCAGGGCAATGAAGGTTAAGTGACTTACCCAGGGTCACACAGCTAGTATCAAGTGTCTGAGGTCAGATTGGAATTCAGGCCCTTCTGAATCCAGGGCCAGTGCTTTATCCACTGCGCCACCTAGCTGCCCCCTCCACATTTTCAATATCCAACATGTATGTTTCCTTCTGCACTATCACCTCTGTGCCAGGAGGTGGGGAGCGTAGTTCATTATCAGTCCTCTTGATACTGAAGGCTTCTGAGTAAAGGAAGGCTATATGATCATGGCAGTCCATTAAGAAAAAAACTTGGCCACAGTGGGGAGGTTGAATTAGAGCCAGGGATATGCTAGTAAATATTTAACAACTGGCTCTCCAGGGGAAATGTACACCTGATATACTTTTTTTTGTTTGTTTGTTTGTTTGTTTTTTTAGTGAGGCAATTGGGGTTAAGTGACTTGCCCAGGGTCACACAGCTACTAAGTGTTAAGCGTCTGAGGCCGGATTTGAACTCAGGTACTCCTGACTCCAGGGCCGGTGCTCTATCCACTGCGCCACCTAGCTGCCCCCACCTGATACACTTTTAAATTTAATCTGTATTGTTCACATTTTCTCCATCACTTTCTTAAGCCCAGACAATCAACTAAACAAGAAATCAAGTTTGAGTTTGAAGTGTTTGATGATTTCCAAGGTGTAAGTGCTCTACAATAAAAATTTAACAACCAGCCTATTAGAATGGTCTCCAGCATATCTCCTGAGATGTGGCCATAGAAGCATAGATTTTGAGATAGATGGGACATCTATAGGTCATCTAGTCCAACACCTTCATTTTTCAGAAGAGAAAACTGTGGCTCAGAGAGGTTACTTGCCCAAGGTCATAGGTAGTAACAAAGTCAGAATTTGAACCCAGGTCCTCTGATTCCTAGTCTGCTGGTCTTTTCACTCTACCACAGTGATAGAGTGGTAGGACAGGACAACTAGTGAGAGGCTATTACAATACTCTAGAGGAGAAGAAATGAGGACCTGAGCTAGAATCATTTTAGTGGGAGCAGAGAGAAGCTAGAAACAGCCAGATTTCGACAATGGATAAGGTATGTAGGATGAGAATGAGGGTATAGGAAGGATGGTGGTGTCATTAACAGAGATAGAGGCATCACCTTGAAGGGGTTAGGGGGAAGATTACAGTAATAACTAGCATTTATATAGCACCCATTGTTTGCCAGGTACTACTGTGCTTTGCAAATATGATCTCATTCAATCCTCACAACAACCCTGAAAGGAAGTAACTGAGGCAAACAGAGGTGAAGTACCTTGCCCAGAGTCACACAGCTAGTCAGGATCCCAGCCTGGATTTGAACTCAGGTCTAAGCCCAGTGTACAATCTACTGGGCCACCCAGCTGCTTCTTGGAGAGCTTAATTTTAGACTTGTGCTGCTGGACCATCTGTTTCTAGAGTCCTATTAGAACAAAATCCCCCTGTCTAGTTCTGTTATGACCTCTGTGATTCTTGATTGCTTTCATCATCTGTGGGTTCATGGACCTCCATGGAACAAGGATTTTCCCCATAGTGGTTTTGGAATGAATCAAGTCTCAGTTGTTTCCAGATGTCGAGCCTTCCTTCAGATCGGGGGCAGCTAGTCACTACTGGTCTTTCTGTTTTCTCTCTGTCTGTCTCTGTCTGTCTCCCTCCTCCCCTCTGTTCCTCCATTGATTTGTCATCCAGGAAGAAGAGGGTCAATGCCTCTGTGCATCCTACAGAAGAAGAGCTGCAGGGAATATGACTTAGGCCATAGCCAGAGTTCCTAAAACCACGCATTCTTTTTTTTTTCCCCTCCCAGCCACTGACCCGGGTGAGGCCACCGGCTATGACTGTGGCCTCTTACTCTAAGCCCTCCGGCCAGATCCTGGTGGGTCAGGCAGAGAGCCCAATACAATGCAGGTGAGTTAGAGCAGGCTGGTCAGGGGGGCTGGGAGGCAAGGATGTGGAACTTCAGAGAGGAGCAGACTTTAGACTGGAGAATGCCTGGGAGAATATGTGTTGACAATCATTTTGGTTCATAGGACTATGGATTTAGAGCTAAAATGAACAATCCCAAGCCCCTCATTTTAACAGATAAAGAAAATGAAACCCAAAAAAGCCAATTATTTACCTAAGGCCTAAGAATAGGAGGGGGCAGAGCCAAGATTTGAATTAGGTTCTCTTTTATTTATTTATCCATTCATTCATTTATTTAGGGTGGGGCAATGAGGGTTAAGTGACTTGCCCAGGGTCACACAGCTAGGAAGTGTCCAGTGTCTGAGGTCAAATTTGAACTCAGGTCCTTCTGAATCCAGGGCCAGTGCGTTATCCACTGCACCGCCTAGCTGCCTCTAGGTTCTCTTACTCTAAATTAATTTCTCATTCCACTGTGCCATGTTTTCCTAAAGAGACTAAGGGTGTGGTTATGAGTGGGTTGCTGAACAGAAGAGCTTATTGGGAATGTTTTCTCCTGGCAATGGGTTAAGGGAGGGGACTCCCCTCCCAGTCTGTCTCCCTCCTCCTTTGCCCTAGCAGATCAGCTGCTGAGTGGGAGGAAGAGGAGGAGGTGACAGTCAATCTTCCCATGACATCATCCAAATGGAGACTGGATCGTGAGTCTGAGTAGTCTTGTGCCCCCACCCCACTCTACCCCAATGATGGTTTCCCCACCTAGGGAAAGTTCACCTGAGGTAATTTTATCCTTTCTCCTGACAATTCCACTTAACCCTGTCTGACTTGGGATGCCTTTCCCCAGTGACTCCATCTTAGTGACCCAGCGCGCACACACACACACACACACACACACACACACACACACACACACACACACACACATACACAATCTGGAAAGCTTTCCTCTACCTAGCCTCCAATCCATTAATCAACAGATAATCTGGGTTCTTTGCTAAAAGGTAGCACTTATATTTCTTACCCCATATTGCTGTTGTGAGGAAAGTACTTTGTAAACTTACAGTAATTTTTAAAAATTGGAACTTATTGAAGGAAATTAGTATTTATTACGCTCCTCAGATACTTTATAGCTGTGTTACCTTGGGCAAGTCATATAGCTCTATTTGCCTCAGTTCCTTATCTGTTTAAAAAAAAAAAAGGAGCTGGAAAAGGAAAGGACAACTCACATCAGTATCTGCCAACAAAATCCCAAATAGGGTCACAGAGAGTTGGACAAGACTGTAAAATGACTGAACAACAACAAAGCACCTATTATTTTTCAGAGACTGTGCTGAGAGTTTTACAAATATCATTTCATTTTAACCTCACAGCAACCCTGGGAGGTAGGTGCTATTGTAATCTCCATTTTATGGATGAAGAAACTGAGGCAGACAAGTTAAGTGACTTGCCCACACACAGGTAGAAAGTATGTGAAACTGGATTTGAATTTGAATCCAGGTGTTCCTGACTCCAGGCCCAGCACTCTTATCTACTTCACCACCTAGCTACTATTTCATGATACAATGCCCAAGTGCCCACTCACCTGCCTGCCCCTCACTCCTTGATATTTTCCAAACTATGGATGAACAGAGGCTTGTATATGGGTTGCTTTTTTTTTCCCCCCACTAGGTCTGAGGCCTCTCTCTTTACATCGATCAGGTGTCCACAGAGATGGGAAGCCCAATATCCTGGCCTGTGATGGTCCCCAAGCCAACAGGTAGGTTTCCTGTTTGGGAAGAGATATAGGGCTTTGGAGTATGGAAACTGGCATGCCTTGGAGTGGCTTGGGGTCCCACTTGACCCACTGTTGTATAGAGGTGAGTTCTCAAAGACTATGCCATCTGTGTGCAAATTCTGACAGGACCAATCAAACAAGAAAGGCTTTGAGTATAGCCTTAGTGATGGACTCTGGCTCTGTCACCTGAAGACCAGCCCTTACTAAGTTTCTAAAAGTTTATCATGAGAATTAGGGGGCTTGGGGTGGACAAGGTGATGGTTTTTGACACAATCTCAATTAATGAAGACCCTCTGCTAAAGTAGAGAGGGTTGCAATCTATACTAGTGAAGACAGCACCCATGCTAATGAAATTATGAACCTTTGTTAGCATTTCAATTTAAACATTTAAGAGCCTTCTAAAAAACAACAACAACAAACCCACACCAACCCAAAAAACAAACCCACCTTCAGGGAGTTTACATTCCGAGCCAAGTGGGTATTGAAAGATTATGGAAAGTTACAACTTTAAAGAAGGGGTTAGGGGTGGGTAAGGCTGAGGACTGTGTTCTAAAAGTAACAAAAGAGAAGGCCCAGGAGTGGCACTGATAAAGGGATACGGGGCCATCTTTGTTTTTGTCCCTCAGCAACTGTAATAACCCACGGCTAGCCATGGTGCGCCAGGAGTCTGTTTGCCCCCTCCATCACCTGCCCACAGGGGAGAGAAGAGGGAAAGACCCTGTAGAATCTGGGGACCAGAACCTCAAAACCAGCTATCAGAGGTGGCATCATGCACTGGGGAGGTAAGGAGGAGGGACGTAGGGAGTCTAGGAAACAGCTAGCCCCCAGTTGTCCCTCTTCATTCCTTGGTTCCCAGCACTTTCTCCCTCAGTCTCCCCAGGGTGTAGTACTCCTCTTCCTATCTCCTTCAGATCGCCTGAAGGACCGACGTCAACTCTCAGCAGGAATGTCTACCCGAGGCGAACCAAGTCCAGCTTCTGCATGGTCATGTGACCCTCACTCCCTAAATGCCCTCCTCTGGCGGGGTCCCTGGAGTCTTTTTCACTTGTCCAGGCCTTGGCAGGAGACGATCTGGCGCACAGCACTGTGCAGAGCGGTCAGGGATCGCTCAGTGTTAGGGTCAGATAAGGACTTGGAGATCCGCCACACTATCTTCCCTGCTCAATTTTTGGTGCAACTGGAAGAGTAAATAAAACTGGCAGCGAAGCTTGTTTCTCTCCTGGTCCAGGCCTGCTTTTGTCAGTTTCACTGGGATTGGGAGGGGTGCAGCACACAGCCTCTCTTCCCGGGATAGCAATCCCCAAAGGAGTAGTACGGCAGTGGGTTAGGACCCGGACAGCAGGGGGCACTATAATTGCACGCTGCCGCCGCCACCGAAAGCTAGCTCAATTCGTGCCCCAGCCGTGTTCGGAGGCAGCGCACGCGCGCTAGTACACTGATCCCTGACCTCTCCATTCACCCGAAGCTGAAGCTGAAGTGAGGAGGCAGTGCCGGCGCATGCTCCGAGGCTGTCAGGCAGAGGCGGGGAGAGGGGGAGGGAGCGGGCTCGCGCGGGGCCTGAATGTCCGGGCTGCGGGCGCTGCTGGGGCTGGGGCTGCTGGTCACCGGCTCGCGCCTCCCGCGTGTCTTGGCGCGAGGTGGACCCCACTGCCCGGTGCCGGCTTGGTGGGGGGCAAGGCAGATGCACCCAGGGGACTCCGCCATGGCGGGCAAAACCGTGAAGTACTTGAGGTAAGACGAGGCCCCGCGGGCGTCCGACTTACGCCTTCTGAGCAGGGGGCGTGCACTGACCTGGATCTGGAGGCGCCCCCCCCCCCCCGCCCCAGCCTGGGAATAGGAGATGCATGACCCGGAGGGGGCGGGCCCACCCGAGCCAAGCCTGGGGGAAAAGGGGGTAAATTACTTAGATGGGGGGGGGGGCAGAAGCTGGGGCTGCAGGCTTGCGAAGGATTCATTGAATTGGACCGAGGGGGCGCCCACCTGGGTCAGATCAGGAACTGAGTCTCGAGGGGGCTGGGTTTTCTCCCAGCCAGGAAGAGGCCCAGGCCGTCGATGAGGAGCTATTCAACGAGTACAAGTTTAGCGTGGATCAACTCATGGAGCTGGCTGGGCTCAGCTGTGCCACTGCCATTGCCAAGGTCAGTGCCAGGGGCTGGGAGAGGACCTGGCACTGCCCAGCCCTGAAAGAGCAAAAGCAGAACGAGGCAGGAGGAGGGGATGGGAAATGGGCCACATGGAACCTGTGCTACTGCTACCCTTGGGAACCAGGGCCTTCCTGCAAGAAGATCCTTTTAATCCCCATGCATCTCCTCCCTTCAGGTATACCCGCCCAGTTCTTTTAGCAGCAGTCCCCCAGCGGTGCTGGTCATCTGTGGCCCCGGAAACAATGGGGGCGATGGCCTTGTCTGTGCCAGGCACCTCAAACTCTTTGTGAGTACAGGGGAGGTGCCACCAAAGGTGGGGAGGCTGACATGATGGGAAGGGGCTTAGCATTCAGCCATCTAAATCACATCACCCCATCCTCCCTTTCCCAGGGCTATGAACCAAAGATCCACTATCCCAAGAAGCCAAGCAAGCCACTCTTTGATGCTTTGGTGACACAGTGTCAGAAGATGGACATCCCTTTTCTGCCCGAGATGCCCCCAGAGGTAGGAGGCATTAGTCCCTCTCCACTTAACTCTTTTCCTAACACATAGCCACAGGCTTCTTTGCTCTTCCTTTTCCTTGGTATGAACATTTTTTTCAGTTGCTTCTGCTCCAGTGAAGCCCAAATGCTTTCTTCCCTACCACACACTTTGTCCCTATCTTCTAGTTAAAGGGAGCCAGAGTTTTAATCTAAGGTGTGGCTGCTTACTACCTCTGTGAGTTTGGGAAATTAACCTCTCTGGGCCTCTGAGAGGAGCAGTTTTAAGGTCCTTTCCGGTTTCACCAATGACCCTATGACAAGTAGCTGTCCCTCAGCACAAAACATTAATGTTTCTGACCATGCACCCACAGGGGTATTAGCCACTACTGTCTATATCATCTTGTGTTTTTTCTACAGCCATTCTAGCCTTTTTCCTTGCTTAAAACAGACTTACTGGGAAATGGGTTAGCAACATGCTCTTCCTCTCCTTCCCTCCTAGCCGATGCTGATTGATGAGCTATACGAACTGGTGGTAGATGCCATCTTTGGCTTCAGCTTTAAGGGTGCTGTCCGGGAGCCATTTGGAGCCATCTTGAGTGTACTGAGTGGGCTCACGGTGCCTATTGCCAGCATTGACATCCCCTCAGGTACCCTAGGGGATGGAGGAGGTATAGGGTGGTATGACAGTGAATGACCTCTGAATGTTTCAAGGTACCTTTGTGTTCAAGCTGGGTAGGAAGTGAAGATTACCTGAATCCTAGAATGTTAGAGCTAGAAGGTTCCTAGAGGCTGGAACCTGAAAATCTTCCCTCAGCTTAGCATCCTCTCTGACTGGTGTCACAGTGCTTTTACTTCTTCCCTATGAGGAGACCTCTAAGCACAGAGGTGTCTGGAGAGCCTAGGATAGGGCCCAGTGTTTCTTCTCTCCCCCCAAGGTTGAGCTGAAACCAAATTCAGAAGGGGTCATTGGGGAAGTAAGGTGGGAGAAGACCAATTCCTGTAACCTCATGCAATACTCCTTGCTCCCACAGGGTGGGATGTGGAGAAGGGTAACCCAGATGGCATCCGGCCTGACTTACTCATCTCACTGACAGCCCCCAAAAAGGCAGCTTCTCTGTTCAAGGGTCGACATCACTACTTGGGGGGCCGCTTTGTGCCATCTGCCTTACAGAAGAAATACCAGCTGAACCTGCCCCCCTACCCAGCAACTGATTGTGTCCTGCAACTGCAATGAAGAAAGGCTGGTGTGCCCCCAATAAAGACTGAATTAGTTTTTGATCTGGATCTGTTAAGTGCTTTGAGATCTTCTGGGTGGGCTGTAGCCATCTTTGTGGGTCAGAGGGGGCACCAGCATGGCATAGTGGAAAGAATACTGCCTTTGGAGTCAGAGGACCCGAGTCTGAATCCCAGAGCTGTGTGACCCTGGGCAAATCAAAAATGTCTCTGGGTCTTAGTTTCATCATCTGCAAAAGTAGATGGAAATCCCTAAGGTCCTTTTCAGTTTTAACCATGATCAAGGTGGGCTGGTATTGCAGTAGTACTGCAGATGGGAGGAAGGACCTCCTGCTAGTAAGGACTGCTAAATGTTGAAACAGGCACCACAGGACCTTCCTTGTGTAATCTCTGAATACAAATAATTCTTATCCATCAGGACTAGGGCAAACTTTTGCCTGTAGGCAGACCCCTTCAAAGTTCCAGCCCTCCTTTGGTTGGTGAAGCTTCTGCAGAAGTGTGAGAGGAGCCAGAAGGGATCCTGCGGGAGGGGAAATGATGACTGGTGCCTCCTTCCCAGGTCCAGGTCATGGGAAAGAAGCCCTGGGCTGGGGGTGAGTGAAGAGCCTGAGCAGGACTGAAAGGCAGGACCCTGGGAAGTGTTTATTGATCCCTCTGTTGTCCGTCCTGTCCCCCATCCCCCGTCCCGGCTCCTCCCCCCCCCCCCAATGGGCAAAGGGCCCAAAGAAGTGGGAGCCTCTGGAGTCCCGGTCTCCAACAAAGGACAGTCCTTGCTAAGCCTCTGGGGCTTCCTTTTTTCTCTTCTTTTTGCTTTTCCGGGTTCTCCTTTCTTCTTCCTCTTCCTTCTCTACTTGAATGGCCACTTCATCTTCTCTTTCTTTTTCCAATTGTCTCTTTTTCCTCTTCCTGCTATTCTCATCAGGCTGTTCAATGGTCTCCATGTGCTCATCACTCCTGTCTGTTACTGATGCTTCTTCCCGATTTTTCTTTTTCTTCTTCTTCTTCCTGTTATTCTCATCAGGCTGTTCTGTGGTCTCCATGTGCTCATCACTCCTGTCTGCTGCTGATGCTTCTTCCTGACTTTTCTTTTTCTTCTTCTTCTTCTTCTTCTGGGGTATGTCCTCAGCTGGGGAGTCGGGTACACCTGTGTTCTGGCCTTTGTACTGCGCCAGGAAGGCCCGCTCCTGCTCTTCCAGCCGTGCCAGCTTAGCTTTCATGGTGAGCCCGTGGCGAGCACCCCTGGGGTAGACAGGTATCCAATCAGAGGAACAGCAAGGAAACCAGAATAAAGTATTCCCTCCCCGTGGTCTTCTTTATGTGGGGAAAGACAGACCTGCTATCCATCTCTGGGCGGCAGTAAGCCCTAGAGGCAAAAGGAGTTAGCTAAATGATGGAAGCTTCACCTGGGAGAGTGAGCTCAGAGATGGGGAGGCTAGGGAAGGGCAGGGAAAGCAGAGTAGGGGTGGCAGGGAAGCTTGCAGACAGCCTTACTTGTGTGCAGTACGTCCCTCGCAGGCTCGAATCAGCTCCTCATCTGTCAGGCTGGATATCAAGGGAGGAGTATGTTAGGGAGTTACGGCCAGAGAAGAAACCTGTCTCTCCCCTCCAAGCTATCCCAGCTGGGGAGTCCAACCCCCTTAAAGAAAACCTGCTGGAGCAATGTCTTCATATGGCCCTCCAGTTCCAAGGGAATACTCACATCTTTGCTGGGAGAGGTGCCTCATCCTCGCTGTTTTGTTCACTCTGCTTCTCTGCTTTCTCCCCTCCTGAAGTGAGAGTGGCGCTCTGGCAGGAGAGTGAACATTTACAAGGTCAGCAAGTATTTATGAAGAAGGAACAGCAAGTATTCATGAAGGAGATAGATACGTCATGCACAAACTAGAATATAAAATAGTACAGCAACTCTGAGACAGCAAGTTGTAGACCACTTACTGATCTGCATTGTTAGAAGGAACTTCCCATGTTGTTGTTCAGTCGTGTCTGATTCTTCATGACCCCATTTGGGGTTTTCTTGGCAAAGATACTGGATTTTCCATTTCCTTCTCCAGCTCATTTTACAGGATGAGGAAACTGGCAAGCAGGGTTAAGTGAGTTCCCCAGGGTCACACAGCTATTAAGTGTCTGAAGGTGAATTTGAACTCAGGTCCTCCTGACTCCAGGGCCAGTGCTCTAACCATTTTTTTTTTAAGTTTTTTTTTTTTTTTAGTGTGGCAATTGGGGTTAAGTGACTTGCCCAGGGTCACACAGCTAGTAAGTGTTAATGCTCTAACCATTTTGCAACCTAGCTTCCCAATTTCTTTAGCAGTTAAATGAGTCACAGGCACAGGCCACTAAAAAAAGGCCTGAGTCAAATTCTTCTGAAGTTAGGGGTAAAGCTCATCACTAATAGTTGAATCGAGGCTAGTTTCTAGGAGGGCACGAAGCTAGGCTTTAAAGGACAGTTTTAGGGGTGAGGAAGAACATTTTAGGTTTAAGAACATGACCAAAGGATGGTCTTGTACAGGAGTTAGGAAATAGCTCAGTTTGGTTAAAGCACAGGATGCTTGGAGTAGAGGGTCCGTACTTAGGTCTGAAAGTGTCTGGTGGCACTTTGAATGCCAGGGTAAGTAATAGGAGCCACTGAAGGGTTTTGAACAGAGGACAAACAAGATCAATCGGTCCCCTTTTATCACCAACACAATCCTCATCCCTCTCCATTAAATTTATTCCGACTTCACAGTCCTGAGTCCTAACTAGCCAACTACCACATGCCCATGTCACACACAGTTCCATATTTCAGGCTGCTAACTTAAACAGGTGCTGCATCTATGCTGCTGCAATGACAAACCTGCCCCACATCGCCAATCTCACACAGAGCATGGGAAGAACACCCCATCTAGAGCCAGAAAGTTTGTCCCTCACTCTTTCTGGGACCTTGGGCTAATTGCCTCATCTGTAAAACAAAGCTATTTAGGGGGCAGCTAGGTGGAGCAGTGGATAAAGCACCAGCCCTGGATTCAGGAGGACCTGAGTTCAAAGCCGGCCTCAGACACTTAACACTTACTAGCTGTGTGACCTTGGGCAAGTCACTTAACCCCAATTGCCTCTCAAAAAAACAAAAACAAAAACAAACAAACAAAAAAAAAAACAAAGCTATTTGGCTAGATGACGGCCCAGATCAAAATCTCCAATTCTGTGATCATAACATGGGAAGAAAACAGATAGGAAAGTGCTTTAATTACTACTCCCCAAAGTCAAGATGACAACGTTTCTATTACTATTATTTTGGTTACGCTGCCCGTAGGGAAGCTCAGCTAAAACAGGCAAAATTTAACACATTGTTGAGTTCCCAGAGGGACAGTGTGGCACTGCATGGATAGAGAATTGTACTTAGAGTTGAGAGACCTAAATCTGAATCTTTCTTTAAACACCAAAAATGGAATGATCATGGTTATGTCACTTAACTTGGACAGCTAGGTAGGGAAGCGGATGGTGCACCAGGCCTGGAATCAGGAAGACCTGAATTCACATGCAGCCTTAGACACTTACTAGTTGTGTGACCCTGGGCAAGTCACTTGTCTGCCTCAGTTTCCCCAACTTTAAAATAATTGTAAATCTCTTAGCAAGTCCCTGGCACACAATAAGTGGTATATAAATGTTAACTGCTATAATTTATTATTATTATTCATTAACTTCTCAAAGCCTTTTCCTCATCTGTAAAATAAGAATGATGCTTTTACAACCAAGATTCCAGGCTAATTGTAAAGAAAACCTTTTGTAAATTGTAAAGTTCCATATAAATGTGAATTATTATTAAAAGTTTATTTTCTACATCTTTTCCATGGTCTTTCCTCATAACGCCTGCCCCCCTTCTTCCCCACTAGAACTCCTAGAATTCTGGATACTTGCTAAAAAATAGGATTCATTTGGAGAATAGGCAAGTTGGCAAAGAGCCACAGAATGTCAGCTCAAGGGGACCTTGGATACTCGCTGGCCCAACCTCCTTATTTTGCAGATGAAGAGACTGAGAGGAAATAGAAAATAACTCAGACAGGGCATGGATTTGCTTGAGAACCCACAAACCCAGGTCTGATCCATTTACAGTTCTGTGTTCATGATATGACCTCATAGCACATCTCCATCTCTGACTGGCCAGGCCTCATGGTTCAGAGACAGCCTTAGTTCTACCCCTAATTCATCTAGAGGACTGGAAGACAGTTAGTGATGACTTGTCTTTTAGAATCTGCTCTCTAGTTCTTCCTCTTGCAAATGGAAAAGTGGCTAGTGTCTCCAAAGAGTAAAGGCAACAGAGGGGCAGGTAGGTGGCACAGTGGATAAAGCACAGGCCCTGGATTCAGGAGGACCTGAGTTCAAATCCAGCCTCAGACACTTGACACTTACTAGCTGTGTGACCCTGGGCAAGTCACTTAACTCTCACTGCCCTGCCCCCTCCTCAAAAAGAGAGAGAGAAGAATAAAGGCAACAGAGAGTAAGAAGCCCCACTTGGACTAGCAGGTGGAAGGAGGGTCTCCTTCAGCCCTAGTTTCCAGTACCTTTATGAAGTGTCCATACAAAAGGCTGGACTTTGAGCTTCCAGTTCGTTTCTGCTTGCTGGTGTCCTTGGCCTGGGTCTTCATCTTTACTCCATCCTGTTGGGGAGGTGGGGGTTGAACGGAGCCTGCTGCCCCACACCTGGTTCTCACACTCCCCACAGACCAAGTGCTTCTGTGTTCTAGGGTCATCCCTCCCTCCTACTCCTTCCCTTCCCCTTCCCCCTCCCCCCTGTACCTTCCCAGTCTCCACCACCAAGCTGGCAGCTGTCTTGTTGAAGAGTTGGCTCCACCAGTGGTCAGTGAACTCCTTAGAAGGGTCATGTCCCACCTGCCAGAGGGGAAAGAGACACAAACCTGCAAAGGCCACTCTCCATCCCCATTTCCCTGCTGGGTTCCCAGGCCCCAGACCTCTATGGAGTGTAGCTCCTTACCCCAGCATTGTCCTGCTTCAGCTTCACCTTGATGGCCTGGACTATGCCATCTTCCTTCTTGCCCAGGCCCTTGCCTGGAAGGAGTAGAGACCAGGCTCATGCAGTCTGTCTGCACTGAACCTTCACAGCAAAATCCTGACCCCAGACCACAACACTACGTTTAGACTCCAATCAAATCGATCCCACCCTCTTCCCCAGTTCAAATCCACAGTCTCTCCTGGAAAACTTGAGGCTCCTGACTCCACTCTAGCCAATTCTCCTGCACTGATGTCTGGAGCCCATTCAAATGGATCATCTGTCCTGATCTGTCTGTATCCTAAGGAGCTTACAGCTACACAAGGAACTTGGACTGTGCCTCTGCAACTCTCCCCATAGGAAGAATGGCTTCATCATCTTCATCTTCATTGCTAATATTTAAATAGTGCTTACTATGTGTCAGGCTCTGTACTTGACAAGTATGGTCTTATTTGATTCTCACAACAACCTGGGAACTAGGTGCTGTTGTGATCTCCATTTCACAGATGAGGAAACTAAGGCAAACAGGAGTTAAATGACTTGCCCCAGGCTCACACACCTAGTGAGTGTCTGAAGCAGGATTTGAACTCGGGTCTTCCTGAGTCCAGGCCCAAAGCTCTACCCACTGTGCACCATAACTGAAAAAGCACTAAACTTAGATTCAGAAGACCTGAATTCAATCTCTAGCTTTGTCACCTATGATCCTGTGTCACCATGGACAAGTCATTTAGTCTCCTAGGCCCTCTTTTTGCCTTACCTATAACTTGGAGGTGATAATATTACTTTATGTTACCTACCCTATCCCAGAGTTGTGATCAAAGCACTTTGCAGACAGAAAAGTATTATAGAAATGTGATCCCTTGTTATTAGCTTAATGGGGTTCTCCCTCCTATAATAAAGAGTATCCCAAAAGTAGTGTATAGTTTCTTGTGGAGGGATCTTTTGCCTTTACTTACAATAGCCCTCTAATGCCCAGGATAGAGTACAGTGCATCCAGTACTGGACTTGATTCAGGAAGAGCTGAGTTCAAATCCTGCCTCTGACAAATCTGTGACCCTGGACAAATCACTTAACCTTTCTCTGTTTCCTCATCTGTAAAATGGGTGTAATATCATAGGCACCTACCTCACAGGGTTATTGTGAGGACCAAATGTTATATCATATGTTAAGCATTGCAAAATTAAAACTACTATATAAATACTAGTGATTAAGTCTCCTTTCCAATGACGGCTCTTTCCCTGTTCCTTTCCCATCTCCTCAGTCTCTTACCCTCTCTTCATTTCCCATTCAAAACTGAGTTTCCTCTTCCAATTCTGCCTCAGAACTAAGGTGCCTATTCTGATAGGACAAGGCTACTAGAAAGCTGAAGCTCTTCCTAGGAAGAAATGGAATAGGATCAGTAGGTCTTACCTTGAATCCATCCGTGCTTATGCAGCTGCTCCTCAGCAAACTGCATTCCTCGACCCTTGGTTCCTGAGGTGACACTCATGTTGAGAAACGGGTCAGTCTCTGTCCTCAATGTTTCACCAGTTCAAAAGTGGTTATTATCATCCCTCTGGGGGGAAAAAAAGCATGCAAACCCATCACTCCCAATCTTGTTTTACTATGAGCAAAATACTGACCTGATCTGGTTTCTGGACTGATCTAGACACAGTAAGACCTGTGGTTCCAGTTCTTTAAAATACTTTCCTGTGGGCTGAGGACAGTTCCAGAAACGTTCTAAATTCAGGAGCATTATTGGACCAAGCATAAAGCCTTCAAAAGGGACCAGTGTCAAAGGGATACCCTTCATTTGGACCTATCTGTTCTGAGGTGTTTTAACAAACAAACATTATCTTGGTCACACCTGACAGGACATACCGGCCCTGGGGCTGCATCCTACTTGGTCTCCTTAAAAGGCTCTTGTCCCCGCTGGAGAGGTTCTACCTCTACTTCAAGGAGGACACTCCATCTCTAGTCTCTGTCCCCTCATGCCAGGAATGGTCTACACCCTCCCTTCTTCTGCCTCTTAAGTTTCTCTGGCTTCCTTCAACACAACTCAGATCCAACGTTCGGCAAGAGGCCTTTCCCGGTCTCAGTCTCCTGGGCTATTGGCTTCTTCCCCTTTCCGACTGTCTTCTGAATACAGATCTTCTAAACACCTAGATATTTACAAATAGTCGGCCTCATGAGACCTTGAGGGCAAAGCTCCTCGCCCTCCTAGCTCCTTGAGCGCAAAGACTACCTGATGGATCTTTCTGTATCCCCAGCACAGTGCCTGGCATGAATGCTTGCTGACTGACTAACCTCCAGTAGTCCAGAAAAACCCCCTCCATCGGGCTTCTCTCCCCGCTGCGGGGTCTCTCTGCCCTTCGGCGATCTAATTCCCACCCTTCTGGCTGCGGGTCCGGAAGGACAGTCTCCAGCTCTTACATTTATCTGCGCCTCTTAGCATCTCTTCCTCCCTTCCGGTGTGCAGCCACCTTCTTTCTGCCGACCGGAGCCGCTCACAGTAATCTCAGGGTTCCCTTAACAGAAACACGAGGATTCCACTACCTGCACGTCGCCATGTTCCCGGAAGTACCGCCTTCAGGACCTTCTAAGACTACCAATATCATAGAATGAAAACCAGAGAAACCATAGAGTTTCAGTCCTCCGAGGGCACGAAGTCCCGAACCTCTCTCGGAAGCGGGCTGGGGCTCCGGTTGCTAAGGGAACGCGGACTCTTTCAGACCCTTTAGAAGCCGGTTACGTGCGTGTGGGTTGTCTAAGCCCTCCGCACCCTACCTTCAGCCCTTTTTGAGTAATAATAATAATAGCTCAGTCTATAATAGGAAGTGCTTTCCGTACAGCTAAGTCATCCAAGTATTCTCAGTATCACTGTTCCCATTTTACAAGTAGCCGTTAGGGGGCGTAGTAGTATCGGAAAGACCTGAGTTCGAAATCTGTTTCAATTAGCTCTTTGGTCCTGGGCAAGCAAGTCACTTAAGCTCTTAAACCCCTTAGTTTCCTCATCTACAAAATGGGTATAATAATAGCACCTACCTCAGAGGATTGTTGATTAAAGATAATGTAAAGAAATATATGTAAAGCGCTATATAATTCTGACTACCGTTATACTTACTATTATTATAGCTTGGGAAACTTTTTTTTTTTTTGCAGGGCAATGAGGGTTAAGTGACTTGCTCAGGGTCACACAGCTAGTGTCAAGTGTCCGAGGTCAAATTTGAACTCAGGTCCTCTTGAATCCAGGGCCGGTGCTTTATTCACTGCGCCACCTAGCTGCCCCTACTTTGGGAAACTGAAGTTTAGAGAGGTGGAATGAAAGAAAAATCATCTATTAAGCACTTAGTACGTGCCAGCTGTGCCAAGCCCTGGGGATATAAATACAACTGAAATGTGCCTGGGTCAAGTAGCATGTATTCTAATGGAGAGACAACATATAAAGGGGAGCTAGAAGTGAGGAGGGGGGCTAATATGCAGTGTCCCTGGTTTGGAAATAGCTGAGAAGTGACAGTGGAGAACTGGTTTGGGGCTAGATTTAGCGAAATTTCACCTATCAGAGCCCAAGTTCCTGTGGGAGGGAGATGAGAATATGGTATCTCATAGAATTAATTAATCTGAGGGTTGGAAAGGACTTCAGCAGCCATCTAATCTATTCCATACACGAAAGAAATCCCCATTACAACATACATGACAAGGGATCCCCAAGCCTGAACTTGAAGACTTCCAAGGAAGGGGAACCTATCACCTTTCAAGGTGGCCCCTTCTACTTTTGGACAGCTTTAAATGTTAGGAAGTTGTTCCCCCCAAAAAACCAACTGTTGAAAATTGTTTTTACATGTAATTGGGGGAAAATAAAATAGAAGGAAGAAGAGAAGATTGCTACTGACGTAAAGTCTGAATTTGCTGCTTTGCGGTATCTACAAATTGATCCAGGTTCTATCCTGTTGGCCTAAGCAGAATCCCTTCTCCATATGACATCTCTTCAAATACTTGAACTGAGCCATCAAGTCCCACAAGTCTTCCCTTCCCCAGCCCCAAAATGACCATTTTCATGTAGCATTTTAGGTTTTAGAGCTAGTAGGATTAGAGATTCTCTGGACAAAGCCCTTCATTTTATCAATAAAGCCACTGAGGCTTCTAGGACTGGAGTGACTTGCCCATCGTCACATGGCTAATATGTGTCTAGAAGTACAGTATTCTACTCACCACCATTTCTGTAGCAGCAAATGGTAATATTTGCAAAGTTCTATAAAGAAGAGAGCACTGGTAACTTCCTGGATGTGTGCCTGTTGTAACTCCTCCCCGTTTTAGTAGATCATCTTTCATGAATTGTTCTCTGGTGATAAGCACCTCCAGGGGGCAGCTAGAGTTCTGGACCTGAAGCCAGGGAGACTTAGCTTCCTGAGTTCAAATCCGGCCTCAGACACTTACTAGCTGTGTGACCCTGGCCAAGTGACTTCACCCTGTTTGCCTCGGTTTCCCCATCTGTAAAATGGGCCGGAGAAAGAAATGGCCAACCTCTCCAGGATCTTTGCCAAGAAAACCCCAAATGGGGTCACAAAGAGATGAACACGACTGAAACAGCTAAACAAAAAGAAGCATCTCCAGAAACATATAGCTGGGAAACAAGCCATAGTTGAGGCCTTTCTAGCTCAATAGCTACAACATCTTTCATTTATTTAACACTCTGAAGTTTGCAAAGTACTTCATATCTGTGATCTCCTTTGAGCCTCCCAACCCTATAAGACAGGTGGTGATGCTGTTTTACAGAGGAGGATACTGGGCCTTTGAAAGGTTAAGTGACTTGGCCTTGGCCACACCTTGAGTAATTAATTATTAGAGGAAGGGCTTGAGCCCAGATCTTCCTGACTCCAAGTCCAGCACTCCATGTACACCAGGTGGGCTGTGCTCTAAGTAGCTCACATGCCTCTGGCAGGGTCTCGAAAAACCCAGGACTCCCTCCATACCACAATGAGGCACTGGAGGAGTGTTTTGGTTGGAGTGTACAATAGCTCCCATTTATAAAGTGCAATTATAAACCTTGTTTTGCAGAGGAAAAAATTGAGGTTTGAAGAGGTTCTTGTTTGGTTGTGTGAATATTGCTCTGAGGTTTCCTGTTTGTGAAGAAGAGAAAGTTCTTCTACAACTCTAAAATGTCCACTCTCTACCTACAGAAATTTGACATTTATATAGCACCTTCTATGTGCTGGGTACTGCGCTAAGCACTTTTCACAGATATTATCTAATTTTATATTGAATTGGGATAAAGGTTTTTATACCTCCAAGTCTATCCCTATACAGTGATTTCCACTATTACTGTTATCATTAACAACAAAATGTGAATACCTACTATGTGCAAGGCATCTATGATTAGTTCTGGGGACACCAAGATGGTCTTGCCCCTAAGGAATTTGCAAAATATTTGGGATTTCACACCAGTACATCTCCAGTTCAAGGGATCCCTGCTCAGAGTGCATGTTGTAATTCTAGTCATAAGGAACTCCAGAAGGGCAACACTATCTTCTTTTTTTTTTGGTGAGGCAATTGGGGTTAAGTGACTTGCCTAGGGTCACACAGCTGGTAAGTGTCAAGTGTCTGAGGTCAGATCTGAACTCAGGTCCTCCTGACTCCAGGGCTGGTACTCTATCCACTGCCTCAGCACTATCTTCTACTTCCTTTCCTAGTATTACCTGTTTCTCCTCTGTGAAAGATAAGAGTAACAGCTCTGTCATTTCTTGGATTTTGGGGTTTCACAATGACCAAAAATTCTCTCTGTCTCTCACTGTCTCTCTGTCTCTGTCTCTGTCTCTGTCCAATTGAGGTTAAGTGACTTGCCCAGGGTCACACAGCCAGTAAATGTCTGAGGCCAAATTTGAACTCAGGCTCTCCTGACTCCAGGGCCCATGCTTGATCCACTTTGCCACCTAGCTGCCCCCACTTCTTCTTTTTTCTTTATTTTCTTTTTTACTTCCCTTCTCTTCCTTCTTTCCTTTCAAGAAGTTGGTAAGAATGTGAGACCTGGGATTAGAGAGTCAATAAACCAATATAAACTAAAGTTTGCCTGTTTATGACCTGGCAAAGCAACTGAACATTAAGAGAGGAACCAGTCTGTAAGTCAAGAGAATTGTTGAGGCCTGGCAGAATAAGAGATCAAACAGGGATTGTTCAATTTCAGGGAGTTTAATGCTGGTCTTGGGAGGTAAAAGCTCCAAGTATAACAATGGTTAGAATGGTCATAAATTTGTAGCATATCCTGGGGAATCATTTCCCCAATTCCTACCCGCAATGGCAGTCTGGGTCCCTGGGAGACAGGTGACTACTGCCCCCTCCCCTAATCCCCTCTCCTCCCACCCCGAGGATCCTGGGAGTAACTAAGCTTCTAATACTATTGCTCAGAAGACTCTATCTGCTTTGCTCCCCCAATATCAATTAACCAGTTTATGTCGATTAGCTTTTACAAAAAGAAAGGATAGAAAGGACAAAAGCTATAAAAGCATCCCTCAAACAAGAGACACCCTCTTCCTTCTATGCACACTTAGTCTCTGGGTAGAATGGACTCTAACTTGAAACCCAAAGGGTCTAAGGCCCGCATTTTAGGAGACATGTGGAGCCTAAAAGGATCTCAAGACTCCTGGCCCTGGGTAGTCCTTTTGGGGTCCCCACCATGTTCACTTCTGCGGGTGTTGTTACTGATGGATGCAGTTGCTCCCTTGCCCAACTGGGCTACCTCTTTGTAGGAGATGGAGTCTTGGCTGCCCTGTCAATCCACTACCAGGCTGCATCAAGCAGGATGCCCATTATGCTGGGCTCCTCACTGGACAGAGCTACTACTGCTACCAGCTCACGTGGTCTCTGCTACTGACTCTGATAACTATGGGGATCTCCGATGGTCATTTAGCCCTTTGGAAGCTCACCAAGGTCTTAACATAGTCCATTCCTTCTCCAAATGCTCATTCCCCTAAGATCAGGAAAGAATAAACATAATAGAAGGAAGCAACATGTATTCAAGGACACAGTGGCCTCTGGGTGTAGAGGTAAGGCAGCCATAACTGTTACTTCTCTCTCCACCAGAAACCCACAGCTCTTCTTCCTCAGTCAAACATGGGAAAGAGACAATTAATTCCAGCTGTGGCATCAGTTCTTCTGATTCTGAAATTCAAAACTCACCACACAGCTCTTGCCCCTCAGTCACTAGGGGCTGAAGAAGACCCCTCCTCTCACAGAGTTGTATGAGTGGGATTGAAACTAGGCAGGAAATTTTTCACAAGCTTTAAGGACTAAGTTCTTGTTGACTAGCCCTCCATTATAAATAGAACAGAATCATTGATTCTGCAATCATTACTATTAAGTAAAATGTGATCTTAGTAGCTATAAAAATAATTTTAGACAATTAACAGTAGGACATTTTGGTCCCAACTATAAGTTATTATAATGTACCTAACCAATGAAAAATATGTATTGTGAAGAATGGTTGAGGAGACTGGTGATGGGAAGGGAGGAAGGAAATAAGCATTTCTACAGCACCTACCATATGCTTTTTATAAATATTATTTCATTTAATCCTCCCAAAAGCCTTGTGAGTTAGGTGCTATTATTAACCCCATTTTACAGTTGAGGGATAGAGTAGCACACCTGGAGTCAGTAAGACCTGAGTTCAAATCTGATCTCAGACACTGGCTGTATGACCTCAGGCAAGTCACTTAGTCTCTGTTTGCCTCAGTTTCCTCAACTGTAAAATGGGGATAATAATAGCACCTACCTCCCAGGGTTGTTGTGAGGATCAAATAAGATGATATTTATAGGGGCAGCTAGGTGGAGCAGTGGATAGAGTACCGGCCCTGGATTCAGAAGGACTTGAGTTCAAATCCGGCCTCAGACACTTGACACTTACTAGCTGTGTGACGCTGGGCAAATCACTTAACCCTCATTACCCCACCAAAAAAAAAGAGATAATATTTATAAAGCCCTTAGCACAGTACCCAACACATAGTAGATGTCATGTAATTATTGAACTCAGTTCTGACTTCAGGGCAAGTAGGTTACCCAGTGGATAGAATACCAGGCCTTCATAAGTTGCTGTGGACAAAAGATTGCTTGATGGTCATCTATTCTATGGTGATGAGTATCTTCAGGGGGCAGCTGGAGTGCTGACCCTGAAATAAGGAAGACTTACTTCCTGAGTTCAAATCTGGCCTCAGACACTTCTTGGTTGTGTAACCCTGGGCAAGTCACTTAACCCTACTTGCCTCAGTTTCCTCATCTGTAAAATGAGCTGGAGAAGGAAATGGCAAAACCACTGCAGTATCTGCCAAGAAAACCCCAAGTGGAGTCACAAAGAGTCATACTTGACTGAAAATGACTAAACAATTTACTGACTCCAGGCCCAGCGCTCTATTCCCTGGGCCACCAGCTGCCTCAGATCAATATTCCTGACTCAGATTTTATTGGCTTATGAGCCAAGAACTGATGCATGTGAGCCAGCAAAAGAAATCATTCCTAGAATTTATATAATACCTTATCATCCCTTATTTCATTTCATTCTCCCTCTCCTATAAGGACAGGCTAGATATTGCTTTCCCCATTGAACAGAATAGGCAGCCAGGCATGGAACAGTGGTCTGGGAGACAGAAAATCTTTTAAAATCTTGGCTCTGCTACTTACTGCCTGTGATCATTGGGCTTCAATTTCTACATTGCTGAAACAAGGGGAATTAGACTAGATGATCACCAAAATTTTGAAATTTGGGCTCAGGCAGGTTAAGGAACTTGTCCACAGAGTTAATTAGTGGGGGGGCAGCTAGGTGGCGCAGTGGATAAAGCACTGGCCCTGGATTCAGAAGGACCTGAGTTCAAATTCGACCTCAGACACTTGACACTTACTAGCTGTGTGACCCTGGGCAAGTCACATAACCCTCATTGCCTCACCAAAAAAAAAAAAAAAAAAATACAAGTGATAACCTCCAGACAGGTGTTATTGCTGTGTTCTCTGAGGTCTCAGGAAGTCTGCCTCATGGTAAGCATAAGCAGTTAGAGGTATGTTCCATGAAGTCTGGGAGTCCAAGAAGCAGAAAGTGGCATATCTTGGGGCTCTACCTCTGGAAGGTATAAGCAAGGCCTAGCATTGGTTTAGATTTTTATTTAAGAGGATTCTCCAGAAGCCTAGTAGTAGGCAGTGGGTTGGGCTATTAAATGATCTCTGCATTGGTACGGTGGTGCAATGGAGAGTGTTGGACTTGGAGTCAAGAAGACCTGAGTACAAATCCTGACTCAAACACTGACTAGCTGTGTGACACCGGGCAAATCACTTAAGTTCTCTAATCTGTAAAATGGGGATATTATTAGTTCCTACCTCACAGAATTGTTGTGAGGATGAAAGAAGATAATATAGGTAAAGCATATATGCTATATAAATAGTAGCCATTTTCTTCATCATCATGAAGTTTCCTTCAACTCTAAGATTTTGTGAAATGGTCCTTCTTTCCCTTATCAATTGCATTCCATTTATTTTTATTACTGTCTTCTATTGTATGAAGATCTCAAAGCACTTACCAGAAACCATTCAATTGTGAAAAATAGTAGTTACCCAAGAGCCTAAAATGGAGATAAGACCAAGGCATACAGAGCCTCTGGCATGCTCACCCTCCTAAAGGAAGCCTGTTTATTTGGGTTGGATTGGCCTAGGACCAAGCAGATGATCTGGTTCAGGGTGTCCTGTTTGAGGAGACAGGAGGCTGTTTGTCCTCTCTCTAGAGCGCCACTGGTTCAGGGGGAGGAGGGAAAGGACCAGGGACAAAAGGAATTGAGAGGAAAGGGAAAACAGAGCTGGGACAAGGCATTTTCAAGCCAAATGGAAGGATTGAAAATTGTGTACCCTGTGGATTACTGATCACTTAGAGAGCCTTTATTATAATACATGCAACTTGACTTACCACAGAGTTAATACTTACATGCCATAATGAGCACAGTTATGTTGTTTCCATTGGCATTAAAAATAGATACATTTATAAAAAGTAATCTTAAGTCTCTCTTCTGCTCCTGTATATACTGTTACCTTGCCTACTTCTACTCCAATTTCTGAGGGAAGGATAAGTCTCTTTGATGATGGCTCTTATATCTGGATTTCAAAAGGGTATATCTAGGCTTTGAAGAAGAAGCAGTTATTTACACTCCAAAGAATAAAATAGTGGAGCCCCAAAAGAAACCAGGTAAGAGTTCATCCAGGTAAGAGAAAATGGCAGGGCAGCTAGTTGGCGCAGTGAGTGGATAGAGCACCGGCCCTGGATTCAGGAGGAGGACCTGAGTTCAAATCCAGCATCAGACACTTAACACTTACTAGCTGTGTGACCCTGGGCAAGTCACTTAACCCCAATTGCCTCACCAAAAAAATTTAAAAATTAAAAAAAAAAAGTAAATGGCAGCGGAAATAGAGAAAAAAAGTTGATAGGTCATGGCTCCCTGATGAGGGGGTTGGAGACAGTTATTTGTCAAACCAATAACAGTAAAGAGGTCTGTCTGTCTTCCTGAAGGAAATATTCAAGGCACACAAGTGTGAGGAAATCCAGGAAGCAAAGTGGGGGAAGTGTGATGGAGAGCTTTTCCTTCAGAGGAAGGAAAAACAGAAACCATTTAACATTTGTGTCAGTGATTGGATAAAGGCATAGATGTCTTGTTCATCAAATTTATGGCTGAATAGTTAAAACACTAGAGGATGAGAAAATCCAAAAATAACTTGACAGCAGTTGGCTGAGTCTAATCAGATGAAATTCAGTAGAGATCAATGTCATATTTGGGTTCAAAAGTCAATGTTTTGGGGCAGCTAGGTGGAGCAGTGGATAGAACACCAGCCCTGGATTTGGGAGGACCTGAGTTCAAATCTGGCTTCAGACACTTGACACTTACAAGCTGTGTGACCCCGGGCAAGTCATTTAACCCTCATTGCCCTGCTCCCCCCCCCAAAAAAAAGTCAATGTCTCAAGTACAAGATGTGGGGAACCATAGTTAGGCATCCCAGCTAGATGGCACAGTGGATAAAGCATTGGCCCTGGCTTCAGGAGGACTTGAGTTCAGATTTGGTCTCAAGACACTTACTAGCTGGGTGACCCTGGGCAAGTCACTTAACCCTCATTGCCCCGGGGCGGGGGGGGGGAGGCAGAGAATGAGAGAGAACATAGTTAGGCATCAGTTTGTCTGAAAAAGAACTAAGGGCTTTAAGTGTGAGTCAGCAATGGGACGTGGCAGGCAACAAAACTAATGTGAGGGGTTTTTAAAATTTTATCTTCTAATGTGAGCTTTAAAAAAGCTAATCTGGGCTTCATTAAGAGGAGAATAGCTTCCAGAAATAAGGAACAGATAGTCCCTCCATACTGTACCCTAGTGAGACCGTGTCTGGCATTTCATGTTCAATTCTGAACTCTAGTTAGAGAGCTTTCAGAGGGTACCCAGCACAATGAAACGGCCTTGAGTCAACTTCATATAAGAATTGATTGAAGAGACTGGGGGTGTTTGGTTTGGTCCCCAGGGATGGCCTTTTAACCCATGATTGAATCCCTAGTGTTTAGGACGGTGCCTGGCACATAGTAAAGATTTAATAAATGCTTCTTGACTGGAAAAGGGAAAGGGTAGGGGGTGGGGAGTAACTCGATAGCTGTATTAAAGTATTTGAAATATTGCCACGTGGATAAGGGATCAGATTTGTTCTGTCTGGCCCCAGCAGTTAGGAATAGGAACAATAGGTGAAAGGCAAATTTAGATTTAACATCAGGAAAATGTTCTTAACAATTAGACCTGCTCAAAATCAGAATGGGCAGTCTCAGGAAGTGGAGTTTCCTCTCACAGGAGATCTTCAAATAAAAACTGGATGACCACTTGTCAGATATATTATAGTGGGGATTCCTTTTTTGAAAAATTCCTTTGGGTTGGACTAGATGGTTGTTGAGTTGCTTTCCAATGTTAAAATTCTGTGACTCTGATTTTCATAGGACAGAGCGGGTCCCTTCCTGTTCCCAGGGTCCCTGCCTGTCGTGTCCTGGTAAGAATCTTGAGACTCCCCAGAATATAAAGGGTACAGAGAATGAAGAGAGGGCTGAAGGGAGATCCAAGGGAGAAAGCCACAGAACGTTAAATGAAGATAAAAGACATGGGATTGTTTAAACTGGATAAGAAAAGACCAAGGGATTTTGAGGGGGGCGGGGCAATGAAGGTTAAGTGACTTGCCCAGGGTCACACAGCTTTATCCACTGCACCACCTAGCTGCACCCCCCCCAAAATGGATTATTTAAGTCTATTCCTTATGCTACAGAGGATGGGGTTTCATTGACCTCGTATTGAGGACAGAATAAAGAAATGGGTTTAAATAAGACTAGAAGATACTTATTTATAGCAGTACTTTTGTGGTAGCTTACTTACATGAACTGAGGCAGAGCCAAGAAAATAACATATATTACTATATCAATATAAGTGGAAAGAACAACAGCCACAACTGAAAATGAATGTTGTAGAATTACAAAGAACAAGCTTGGTCCCAAAGAAGAGATATGAGAAGATTGCTCCCCCACCCTATGTCTCTGCCGACATGGGAGGTCCTTGGGTGTGGGAACATTGTATATGCTTTCATATTTTTTAGATATATTGATTATTCTCTTCAAAATATTTTTTGTTATATGAAATGGTTCTTTGGGGAAGGGAGGAAGAATACTGGGAGAGATTTAGTGGATATAAAAGTGAAAGAATCAATGAAATTTTATTTTAAAAATCATAGGATACAGAAATTAATAGACAGGGGGGCAGCTAGGTGGCACAGTGGATAAAGCACTGGCCCTGGATTCAGGAGCACCTGAGTTCAAATCCAGTCTCAGACATTTGACACTTACTACCCGTGTGACCCTGGGCAAATCACTTAACTCCCCATTGCCCCACAAAACAAAACTAAACTAAACTAAAACAAAAAACAAAACCAAAAACAAACAAGAAAAGAAATTAATAGACACTGAAATTAGACACGAGATGCACTTCCCAAAGTAAAATGAGTGATTTATCACACAAGGAAATTCTTTCTCTACAGAACTTTCAACTCAGAAGATGTGATTATCATTTAGGGCTAGAGAAAGTGGAGTAGAGAAATGAATGAACAAATAAGTCCTTCAGAGAGTTTCTCAAAGCCTCAACTCCCTATTTCAGTGTTTCGTAGACATGCATCTTTGTTGTTTAACTTCAGTCTCTTCTGTTGTAGTAGTTGCTTCATTCAATCTCTGTGGAGGTGGGCCCAGTGCCCATTATTTTGTTGTTGTTCAATCATTTCAGTCGTTCCTAACTCTTCAAGACCCCATTTGGGGTTTTCTTGGCAAAGATGCTAGAGTGTCTTGCCATTTCCTTCTTCAGCTCATTTTACAGATGAACTGAGGCAAACAGGGGTAAGTGACTTGCCCAGGGTCACATAGTTAGTAAGTGTCTGAGGTCAGATTTGAACTCAGGAAGATGAGTCTTCCTGACTCCAGGACTGGCATTCTATCCATTGTGTAACCTAGCTGCCCTAGTGCCCATTATCCCTCTTCTCCCCTCCTAAAAGAAAATTCAGAGACTGGGATAATGTCTCACTCAACCTTCTCTTCTTTGGGCCCCCATTCCTTCTTCTTCTTCTTCTTCTTCTTTTTTAGTGAGGCACTTGGGGTTGAGTGACTTGCCCAGGGTCACACAGCTAGTAAGTGTTAAGTGTCTGAGGCCAGATTTGAACTCAGGTACTCCTGACTCCAGGGCCGGTGCTTTATCCACTGCGCCACCTAGCTGCCCCTCCCCCATTCCTTCTTTATTCTTGAGGATCCCTATCCCCTCTTTCTGAATCCCTGGCCATTTTTCCGGTGGCCTGTGCCAGCCAGCCCTGCATCCCACATCCCCAGCTGTTGACATTTCGTTGACATTCCCCACCAGATAAAGAAAGGGCATCTGTTATACAACAATAGGGAGAAAGGCAGAGACAATGTGAAATTGTGCTTCCGATGGGGTGGGGACAGGGAAGTAAAGGACAAAGAGACAGACAGGGGGTTGGGCAGAAGAGGTCAGGGCTTTGAAGCAGTTGGATGTCTAGGTCTTACCCCAAGAATCTCTTCTCCCAAGCGATGCTCAGATCGGGGCCAGGATCAGGACACAGAGTGCAAAGGTGAGAGAGCTTCTGGCTGGGAGGTCTATGAGGGAGTATGGAAATAGCAGGAATGTGATAGGTAGTTATACCCATTGGTAGTTTATAGATAATCTTCCCTTCTCTCACACAAATGTAAACATCAGAGTGAGGCAAACTAGTTTGGCAAGCTCATTCATCCCTTCCTCCAGCACAGCCTAGTGGGCATTCTAGAGATCTTCAGGGAAAAATGGCTCCCAACTTGCCCACTTCTCAATACCAACAGTCAGGATATCATGTGGTAATTCTGTGCTCCAACAGACTTGTAGTCAGCCAAACAAATGTATCCTAAGTACCCATTATAGGGTACAAATCTCCCAGTGCCCATTCCACCACTCCTCCTCCAGTACTGGCATCTTCCCTTTGTTTCTATGGCAATAGGCTCTAGCAGATGGAGTGCCAGACTGGGAAGCTGGACATTTGAGTCCCATGCCCGCCCTAGACTTATGAAATAACCTAGGATGTTTTGGAATCCCAGTCTCTCTCTTCAAGCTGTGGGGATGAACAAGCACATTTGGGGCGGGGGGGGCAGGGGAGAGATGGAAGGGGAAGAGAGAAGAGACTAGAGCTGTAAGGTGCTAAGAAATCTTTCCACTTTAAAGTACTTGGAGATCCTGGAAATGGGAGCAACTTTCAACAGGATTCTCTCTTTTTTTCCCCCCAAACAGGACAAAAGGTTACTAATTACTGCCTTATTCTGCTACTGTGGAGATAGCTTCTTCTTGGTAAGGAAGCAGACCCCTGTTCCCAACCTTCTCTGTGCTTAGAGATATTCAAACAAGATAATGTATGTAGGCAGGCTTGAAAAATATAAAACATCAAAAAAAAATTTTTTTTTAAAGCACCATACAACTATTACCTATCCTTTTTATTATGCCTGAGCTAGGTTTGGTGTTTCTTTTCACCCCCGGATCCCCTGGTCTGCCAGATAACAGTGTCTCTCCTCCAAGATCTCCTGGAAAAAAAAAAGTCACCTTCCCCCCCTTACTTTCCAATTCTGATTTCTTCCTCTTCTTTCCAATAGGAAACTTTATGTTGTCTAATCTCTATTTTTACTGCTGTAGCATGTTTGTCTCGTTCTTTCTCTCTGGGGAGACAGAACACAGGCCTTTTCCGTATTTCCTTAACTCCCTTCCACTCTCTCTCAGCAGCAATCTTGCCTGTGATTCTTCCTGCTACCAAATTCAGTCCCTGTTGCTGTGCCCCCATTGAAGATGGAACCCAGGTGGGCACCTCTCTTCCGAGAATGGCTGCTCAGACCTCACTATGACACCCCTCCCCCATGCCTTCTGTCCTCTAGGCCCATCCCATGGTGTTTCTTTTTCATTTTCTGAAATTATGATGATTGCCCTGTTGTGCCGTCATTACAGATCACCTTCTAGCTGAGTTCCTGTCATGCCTAATCAGTTAATCCTCTCTGCCCTCTGGAGCCTGCTCTTTCCTCTAGGTGTTGCTATCTATCACAAAGGCACAGGGAACCCAGGTAAGATGGCCCCAGCCTAGGGGACAGGAGTAGCTAGCTGGGAAGACCCTGGAGTGGAGGGGCAAGGACTGGTTGGGAAATGTTGAGGGGGAGGAGGGTGGGGACTGATGAGATACTGAGAGGAAGGGACAAAGACAAGGGACACCTAGAGAGAGGGAACAGGAACTGGGGTGGGGAATGGGACACTAATAGGGAGATGGGCAAGGGCTGGAACGGGTCATAGAAAACAGTTTGGGGCCAGGGTGTCCCTGTCAATCTGGCCCCCTTTGCCAGCACCCCACCCTGGCCCCCACTACCTCCTGCCCCCCATCCATGAGGTCATTCACTCTCGCCGCGGTGCCACGGTCACCCTACCCTGCGTTCTGGGCACCCCACCCCCCAGCTACAAGGTGCGCTGGAGCAAAGTGGAGCCTGGGGAACTACGAGAAACACTGATCCTGATCACCAACGGGCACCATGCCCGGGGCTATGGACCCCTGGGAGACCGTGCCAGGATGAGGAGGGGGCACAGGCTGGATGCCTCCTTGGTGATCATGGGTGTGGCGCTAGAGGATGAGGGGAAATACCGCTGCGAGCTCATCAATGGACTGGAAGATGAGAGTTTGGCATTGACCCTCAGGCTGGAGGGTAAGGAAGTCAGGTGTCTCTCTCCCCCAGGGACCCTTCAACATCCCGCCTCCAGGATCCCGTCAGCCCCTTTCTCCTCACCCCTAGGTGTGGTTTTCCCGTACCAGCCCAGTCAGGGCCGATACCAGTTTAATTACTATGAAGCTAAGCGGGCATGTGCGGAGCAGGACGGGCGGCTGGCCACGTACCCTCAGCTCTACCAGGGTGAGCAGATTTAGGACGACAGCCCCGGGCGGCCCTGGCTCCTTGGCACCATCCTCCTCTCCCGGACCCCGAGTCACCCTGGGAGCCGCGTGAAGAGGAGGTGTGGGTGTGTGGAGGGAAATGGTTTGGCAAAAAGGTGAATGAGAGGAGGAGGGAGGCACCGCTGGAGGCAGGGGAGCGACAGCCCCTTCTCTCCCGGTCCTGCCCACAGCATGGACCGAGGGCCTGGACTGGTGTAACGCGGGTTGGCTTCTGGAGGGCTCTGTGCGTTACCCGGTGCTGACAGCTCGAGCGCCCTGTGGGGGCCGGGGCCGGCCAGGGATTCGCAGCTATGGGCCCAGAGACAAGCAGCGTGATCGCTACGACGCCTTCTGCTTCACCTCCGCGCTGCGGGGTACGAGGAATGGGAGGTGGGGAGCGGGGTGGGGGCGTCAAAGAGGAGAGGAAAGGGGCCGAGGTTCCGCAAGCAAAAGAGGAGTTGGAACCCCGGGAGGAGGGAGAAAAAAGGCAAGGTTTGGAGCGAGGGTGGAACTGGAGTTGGAGAAGAGGAGGGGCCAAATAAATGGGGCGGGGCTAAAAGACAGGATTACAGAAAAGAGTTGGTACCGGACCTAGAGAAAGAGTAGGGACCTGGAGTGTGGTAGTGAAGAAGAGCAGGAAAGGGTGGGGGGAGGAAAAGAAAGGTGGTGGTAGAGAAGGAGGAGGAGGAGGAGGAGGAGGAGGAGGAGGAGGAGGAGGAGGAAGGTCCAACCCAATGGGGCGGGGCCAGGCAAGAGGAGGAGCCATCGAAATGGGGAGGGATTAGAAAATAAAGTAGGGGCCTGGGATGGGGTGGGGTGTGTAGAGAAGAGGATGAGGGGACGGACCAATGAGGTGGGGCTAGAAGGGCGGGATTAGGAGAAGAGGCGGGGCCTAGAATCAGACTAAACCAGAAGGGGCAGGAAAATGGGGCGGGATTATATGAAGGGCGGGGTCGAGACCTACAGAAAGAGGGTGGGATGGAGCTAGAAAAAAGGAGGACCATCGAAATGGGGCGGGATTAAAGAAAGAGGTGGGGCCTGGACCTAGAGAAAGAGAAGGGGCCTGGAATGGGGTAGTGGAGAAGGAAGAAGGGGCGAGGGTAGGAAAAGAAAGAGGAAAAGGGGTGGAGGAGGAGGAGGAAGAGGAGGAAGGTCCAACCCAATGGGGCAGGGCTAGGCAAGAGGAGGGGGCCATCGAAATGGGGAGGGATTAGAAAATAAATGGGGGGCAGCTAGGTGGCTCAGTGGATAGAGCACCGGCCCTGGAGTCAGGAGTACCTGAGTTCAAATCCGGCCTCAGACACTTAACACTTACTAGCTGTGTGACCCTGGGCAAGTCACTTAACCCCAATTGCCTCACTAAAAAAAAAAAAAAGAAAGAAAAAAAAGAAAATAAGTGGGATCCTGGAACTAGAAAAAAGGCGGGGCCTGGGATGGGGTTGGGATGAAGGATAGAGAAGCGTATGGGGGGCGGATCAATGAGGTGGGACTAGAAGGGCGGGATTAGAAGAGGTGTGGCCTGGGATTGGGCTAAACAAGAAGGGGCAGAAAAATGGGGCGGGACTATATAAAGGGCGGGGTCTGGACTACAGAAAGAGGCAGGGATGGAGCTGGAAAAGAGGAGGGGCCTAGGATGGGGTTAAGACTAGAAATAAAACGAGGAGGGGGTGGCTAAATGAGATGGGGCTAGAAGAATAAAGGAGGGATTAGAGGAAGAAGTGGGGCCTGGTCTGGGGCTAACCTAGAAATAAGGGAAGACAGATAAATGGAGCGGGTCCAGAATTTGGGGGAAAAAGAGTGGGGGGGGGGACCTAGTAGGCTAGAGAAAGAGGAAGGGCAGGTGAAATTAGCGGATATAGGGAAAAGGGGCGTGGCCTGAGAAATGCAGCGTGGTTTGGAGAAAGGTGGAAACGGGAAATAGAGCACGAGGCTTGATTAAGAGGGTGGTGAAAAAAGAGGTGGGCTAAGGAACAAGGTTGGGGTTGGGGGTAGAGGAAAAGAGCAGTTTTAGAAAGCTGGTCCATGGAGTTTTTATCCTGCCAAATCAGCCCGCCCTCTGGGCGTGGCCTCGTCATAGCCCCGCCCCTTACCCTTCCCAGGCCACGTGTTCTTCGTGCCCGGCCGTCTGACGCTAGCGGAGGCTAGCGGAGCCTGCGCGAGGCGTGGGGCTGTTCTGGCCAAGGTTGGCCACCTCTATGCAGCCTGGAAGTTTTCGGGCCTGGACCGCTGCGACGGGGGCTGGCTGGCGGACGGCAGTGTGCGCTTCCCCATCACCACCCCGCGGCCCCGCTGCGGGGGTCTCCCGGATCCCGGAGTCCGCAGCTTCGGTTTTCCCAGTCCAGAGCAGCCGGCCTATGGGACTTACTGCTATGCCGAGACCTAGGGGGTGCATTCCCTTCAAAGCCCCAGTCTAGATTGCAGCCCTCCTCTCCAATGTTGAATCTAGTCCACCTGGGAAAGAGACAGACTCGACTTGGTGATGGGGAGTGTTTGCAATAGGGGTGTGTATGTCTGCACTGCATCCCTCCTTTCCGAACTTCTCCTTGCTAGACAGACTGAGAGAGACAAGCAAAGACTTACTGATACTCTCCATTTTCCTCACTGCAGACAGCTGTGCCAAAGTCCAGGCGGGGCCAGGGAGGTAGACATTGTTAGATGCCCCAGGGCTGTTGCCCTTCCTAGGTGTGATTTGGCTAGAGGAGGCCTTTGGGATGACTGGGTGCACTTGCACTGAGGACTAATAGTATTTGAACGGTGCTTCCCCTGGAGAGAACGAGTCCGGCGTGGGAGAACCCAACAGAGTCCAGTGTCGAAATATTAACTGATCTTTGTAGCTTAATAAAATAACCGTGGAGACCTTCGCTCTCCAGAGAAGTTGAAACCATTTAACTACATCGGTTCCCATTCCTCCAACACCCTCAACTCAGGGGTCAGGGAAAAATACTGTCTCCAGGGATGTAGTGGGAGGGAGGCTATAGTGAAAGGGGAGCAATCTGCAAGTAGGGGTGTGTGTGGATTAGATGATGCCTAAAGTCCACTTCCTGTTCTAAATCATGTGGAACGAGTCTCAGGAAACAGAAGGAAGGAGAGGATCCAGGTGTCCTGACACGCAACTTGAGAGCTAGGGTGGAGGGGAGGGGATGATGAGTAAGGTCTTCCTTCTGAAATTGGGGTCAAGTTGAGGGAGGAGGTTTGGGGGAGAAGGAGGAGGGACGAATGGAGTTAGG